>NC_053390.1:217418485-217786819 GCF_905171765.1 Bufo bufo
GAGATCATGAAAGTGTAAAGTCATGGATGAGATATGAACGTATTTTGTATCTGTGCTGTTCATTTATATATACCGTACATTTATGAGTGTGCCCACTCCATAAGTAATTGCGGGGACGGAACCCCAAAGCATTCAGGCGAGCCGCATGACTCCATTATTAACGTTTGACGGAGTATAAAGTGTCGTCATATTCAAGTATGAGGATGGAGAAGGGCAGGGGGGTTGGGGGAAGAACATAAACAACAGATGGGAGAACATATGTGAAATAAAATGAAATCTAGTTAAGTACACATACATCAGCGCAATTAGGTACTATTACACTTTGTGTCAGTAACGACAAGAATCGTTATACTCGGATAGGAGGTTGATTCACTGGGTCAGGTCATTTGGAGCTTTGCTCTATAATCTCCCCAGCATTGCCATGCTTTAGCAAACTTCAGAGAAGGTGGAAAATTGTATGATAGGATCCTCTCATATGAGTGGGTTTTATCTACCTTGTCAACTATCTCTTTTGTTGTGGGAATTGTATGTGACTTCCAATATTTGGCTATAGTTATCTTAGTTGACAGAAGGAGGTGTGCTACTATCACTCGGTGAGATAGAAATTAACGATTCTCCCTAACGATAATTTGTTTTCCCTTAGTCCTAACAGCAGCACAGATGGGGTTAACTGTCCCTGTGGACTGGTAGGATCGGCGGAATTTTTAATGAGCCCAAGAACCAATAAACGATCTTCAGCTCCCTGAAAGGGAGGAGATCACCCCCCCAGCCCACCGTGTTTTTAACAAGCATAATGTATTTAGGGTGGGAAATTTGTGTGCTGCTGTTAGGACTAAGGGAAAACAAATTATCGTTAGAAATTAACGATTCCCTTACGTCCTACCAGCAGCACAGATGGGGAGATAGCAAGAAGAATCCCCTAGGGAGGGTCCTCATGCCTGGCAGAACTAAGAACTGTCTGCCCGAAGGCCGAAAACTCTGCCATCCTAGCATCTATCCTATAATGGGAGATGAAGGTTGACTCAACTCCAGGAAGCCGCCTTACAGATCAACTCTAAGGGGAAAAGTCTTCTCTCCGCAACAGAGGTGGAGACAGCCCTAGTAGAATGGGCTCTCACAAACTCCGGAGGATCTAGAGATTGGGATACGAAAGCCTCCCTAATGGCTTCCTTGATCCAGCGACTAATGGTAGCTTTAGACGCTTTACGGCCTTTAGACTTACCGGCAAACAGGATGAGGAGATTCTCATCTATCCTGAACTCTCTGGATCTATCCACATAGACCTGGAGGCACCTTGAAATATCCAGCGGGTCTCTAGCTGGAGTATCCGAGGAGGAGGCTGAAAACAAAACTGGTAAAGAGATTACCTGGTTAATATTTTGGAAGGTTGGAACCTTAGGCCTGAAGTAGGGTAAAAACTTCAGGAGTACTCTGTCCTGCAAGAAAATGATGTAAGGGTGAATTGCAGAAAAAGCCTGCAATTCAGAGATCCTTTTGGCTGAAGCTACAGCCAGAAGAAAAACCATCTTTAAGGTCAAAAATTTGAACTCCACCTCCTCCAATGGCTCGAAGGGGGGAGATGCTAGCCCCCTGAGCACTACTGAAAGATCCCACTGGGGAATGGGTTTCAGTATAGTAGGCTTTTGTCTTTCAGCTCCCTTCAGGAAGCGTTTGATGAGTGGGTCCCGAGAGTGTGGCCTGTTAAGACAGGCCGAGATGGCACAAATCTGTACCCTCAAGGTAGCTGGAGAAAGACCTTTATCTAATCCATCTTGAAGGAATTGCAATATCGCAGGAAGGGGCGGATCTGCAGACGCCACCTGTTTGGAATCACACCATGACATGAAGATTCTCATGATCCTGGAGTAGGCCTTCTTCGTAGACTCTGCTCTGGAATGCGACAAAGTTCTCAGGACCGACTCGGAAAGCCCTTCTATGTTGGGAAGGGACTGATCAACCTCCAGGCTGTCAGGTTGAACCTGTGCAGATCTGGACAGAGGTGAGTGTCCCACGACACCAGGGTCTGCTCCGGGGGGAGTCTCCAATATTGTCCCCGACTCATCTGAATGAGCTGGGTAAACCAGGATCTCCTGGGCCAGAACGGTATGATGGCTATTACCGAGGCCTGATCCTGACGGATTTTCGTCAATACCCTCGGTATCATAGAAAACGGAGGGAAGATGTAAGCCAGCCTGAACCTCCACGGTATCGACAGAGCATCTATCGCCAGGGGGTTGTCTTCCCTGTACAGGGAACAGAACCTCAGCACCTTGGCGTTGAACCTAGTCTCCATGAGATCCACCTCTGGCATACCCCATCTGTGAACTAACTGCCTGAAGATCTCCGGGTGCAGAGACCACTCCATGGTCGGTAATCCTCGACTTAAGCGGTCCGCTATCATATTGAGGGAGCCTCGAATATGAGTGGCAGATAGATGGGAAAGGTTCGTCTCTGCCCACCGAAGAATTACCCCGATCTCTGAAAGAAGGGGCAATGATCTTGTGCCTCCCTGCTTGTTTATATAGAGAACCGCAGTCATATTGTCTGACTGGACTTTCACTGCTTTGCCCCGGATCTGAGGGGCGAAGTGAAGGAGGGCTAGCCGGATAGCTCGCATCTCGCGAAGATTGGAAGAGAGACGCCGCTCCAGAGGAGACCAAGATCCCTGTACTGGGGATCCGTCCAGGTGAGCGCCCCAGCCTACAAGGGACGCGTCTGTAGTCAATATGAGCCAAGCTGGTTGGGTCATAGACTTCCCTGCTGGTAGCTGGAACCACCATCTGAGGGAATTCCGGGTTTGACCGGACAGGGAGCACAGGGAATCTAGCCCCACAGGGCTGCCGTTCCATAAGTGTAAGACCTCCGACTGAAGAGGACGGAGGTGCCATAGCGCCCAAGGGACCGCGTCCGCAGCCGCTGACATGAGCCCCAGCATCTTCATAAGAGTCCGGATAGAGACTCAACGAGGGACAAAAAGGACCCTTGACAGGTCCTGAATCCGCGCTCTGCTTTCTAGAGTCAACTGGAGGGACATCTCCACAGAGTCGACCACGAATCCTAAATAATGGATTGAAGTCGATGGGCTCACATTCGACTACTGACAGTTGATAATCCAGCCCAGGCGGTGAAGAAAAGAGATTGCGATCTGAAGATGGTGGGTAAGGATCGGAACTGAAGAGGCTATGAAAAGCCAATCGTCCAGATAAGGAATAATAGTCAGTCCTTGAAGTCTCAAAGCTGCCACCACCGACACCACCACCTTGGTGAAGATAAGAGGGGCAGAAGAGATTCCGAAGGGAAGCGCGGCGAACTGAAAGTGCCTGCGAACCCCTGAAATCTGGACCGCGATCCTGAGGAACTTCCGGGAGGTGGAATGGATCGGGATGTGAAGGTAAGCATCCTTGAGGTCCAGAGTAGCCATGACGTCCCCGGAATTGAGGATATGGCTGACTGACCTTGGTTTTCCTTACAAATCGATTGAGGAATCTCAAGTCGATGATCATCCGGAGATCTCCCGTCTTCTTGGGAACCAGGAACACTGGAGAATAAATCCCTAGGCCTCTCTCCCCTGCCGGCACCTCCTCTAGAGCTCCCTTGGAGATATAGTCCTGAATGTAAGACTCTAGGATCTTTTGTTTGGCCGACCCGAAGTTTCGCGTGGCGATGAATCTCTCTGGGGGGAGGGAGATGAGATCTACCCGGTAACCGGCAGAAACTATACCCTGAACCCAGGTGCAATCTGCTGTCCCAAATGTCTTTGAAGTGGGAGAGACGGCCCCCCACGGGAATCTGGGGGAGGGGTACGAGAAAAACTAGAGGAGATACTGCAGGGGCAGCAGGGCTTAAACAAGAGCCTCGGGGAGGCCGATAGTCAAGAGGGTTTCGCCTCCTTGGTGGGTTTGCGGGGGCGTCTCGAGGATCTACGAGATGGGCCCCCCCCCAATCTCTGCGCCTAGCCTGCTGCCATGAACGGCCTCCGCCTTTTTGGTCCTGTCTGGGGCGTCCCCGAAAGGGCTACTGGGGGAGACTCTTCCCTTTTTTGTCGGAGAGTGTCACAGCCAGACAGCTGAGAAGCGCTCACAGGAGCTTCTCAGATCCTCCTCCTTGAATTTCTTTGTTTTGGTTTAGTTTCTCATCTCGTTAGTCTATCTCAGCTGTCATGCAGTTAGACTGATCGCTACCCTTTAAGTTCCTCCCCATAATACAGTAGTGTGCGGCTGATACAACTTCCTAGAGTGTGTGTGCATGCAGTTCCCAGTTCCCTGTTCCCAGTCGTCAGTCGTCATTCGTCTACAAGATAAGTGCTGTTTATGTATTTATGATTTTGTCTTTTCTGGATCCAGGTGACCCTGACTCCCTCCGTGTCAGTGTAGGGAGCCGGTGGTCGTGTCCCTTCACTATTGTAGGGTCTTCAGGTAATAGATAGCCGAGGAACGTGGATATGCGGCCATCCACCTTTGGGGTGTTCGCATAGGCTGAGCAGTGAGGGAGAGCGGCAGCTCTATTGCAGGGGTCTCCCTTTGTTCCTTAGTTGTGGATCCAGAGAGACATTGTTTATATGGTATTGTCTTGTTTCCTGTACACCATCCGTGACATTATCAGCCGCCAAAACCGTCTCAAACATGGATCCGGTTTCACTTTTGGCTGAACGCTTTCAGGGTCTTTCTTTGGAGGTAGCTGATCTCCGTAAGACTTTTTCTCAGTTTCAAGTGACCGGTTCAGCTTGCGTTCATGGAGTTTGTGCTGAGCCTAAGATCTCGCTCCCGGATACGTTCTCCGGGGGTAGTGAGAATTTTGTGCGTTTTAGAGAGGCTTGCAAACTCCATTTTCGCCTCCTTCCCCATTCTTCTGGTGATGAAGAACGGAGGGTGGGGATCATTATATCGCTGCTCAGGGGTAACGCTCAGTCCTGGGCCTTTTCGTTGCCGGAGGGGGCACGGCCCCTTCGTTCAGTGGATGAATTTTTAGCCCTGGGTCAGATATATGATGATCCGGATCGTATTGCTCTGGCTGAGTCTAGACTATGTCTGTTATGCCAGGGTAAACAATCCGCAGAGATATACTGTTCAGAATTTCGGAGATGGGCAGCAGATACGGGTTGGAATGATGCTGCACTCCGAAGTCAATTTTGCTATGGTCTTTCAGAGGGATTGAAAGATGCATTTGCCTTTCATGAAAGACCTACCTCCTTGGATTCTGCTATGTCTCAGGCTGTTCGTATTGACAGGCGTCTTAGAGAGAGAGGAGAGATCTCTCCTTCCTGTCATACTCAGTCCCGGGACAGTGCAGCGGTCTCATTCTGTGCACAGGGGTCTCAGTCGCTGTCAGCCCCTTCTGAGCAGGAGTCCATGCAGCTGGGGTTGATTGCCTCTGACAATAGAAGATTCAGCCCGCAGGGGAGGGTTTGTTTTTGTTGTGGAGGTATAAATCATCTGGCAAATGTTTGTCCCTCTAGGAGATTCAGGCAGTTTTCTGGGAGTAATAAAGAGACAAAAAGGAAAAAATCTTTTAAAAATGTTCCGTCTGTTACTATTGGCAGGGTTGAGGCGGAAATTGAAGGTTTTCCGTTTGCTTGTAGTTCCCGTTTTGTCCTGCCTGCTAGGGTGGCGCTAGAGAGCAAGAGCATTTTTTGTGAGATTTTTGTGGATAGTGGAGCAGCTGTCAACCTCATTGATAATCAATTTGCAATAACTCATGGTTTCCAGGTATGCACTTTGGGAAAGGATATTCCTGTTTTTGCTATTGATTCAGCTCCACTTTCTCAGAAATCATTAAAGGGCATATTTCACAATATCCGTTTAATTGTGAGTGATGCTCATGTTGAGGATGTGTCATGTTTCGTCCTTAGCGGTTTGCCTACTCCTCTAGTGTTGGGGCTACCCTGGCTCACTAAACATAACCCCACCATTGATTGGCAAGCGAGGCAAATAAATGGTTGGAGTAACTTTTGCAGAGAGAATTGCCTCATAACATCTGTTTCTGAGGTTTCTACTAAGACTGTACCACCTTTCCTCTCTGAATTTTTGGATGTCTTCTCTGAGAGTGGAGTTCAGGGTTTGCCTCCGCACAGGGAGTATGATTGCCCTATTAATCTCATCCCAGGCGCCAAGCTGCCTAAATCTCGTTTATACAATCTCTCCCAACCTGAGAGGGTCGCTATGCGGGCTTATATCTCTGAGAGTCTGAGAAAAGGACACATACGACCCTCGAAGTCACCTGTTGCCGCTGGTTTTTTCTTTGTTAAGAAAAAAGATGGTTCTTTAAGACCTTGTCTGGATTTCAGGGAGCTGAACAGTATCACTATTCGTGATCCTTATCCGCTTCCTCTGATCCCGGACCTGTTTAACCAGGTTGTTGGGGCTAAAGTCTTTTCCAAATTAGACCTAAGAGGGGCATACAACCTGGTTAGGGTCAGAGAAGGAGACGAATGGAAGACGGCTTTCAATACCCCTGAGGGCCATTTTGAGAATTTGGTTATGCCTTTTGGTTTGATGAATGCCCCAGCCGTTTTTCAGCATTTCGTCAACAGCATTTTTTATCATTTAATGGGAAAATTTGTATTAGTGTATTTGGATGACATTTTGATTTTTTCTCCTGATTTCAAGACTCATAAGGAATACTTACGTCAGGTCTTGCTCATCCTGCGGGAGAATAAATTATACGCGAAACTGGAAAAATGTGTGTTTGTGGTTCCAGAAATCCAATTTCTGGGGTTTCTTGTCTCCGCTTCTGGTTTTCGCATGGACCCCGAGAAGGTCCGCGCTGTGCTTGAGTGGGAGCTTCCTGAGAATCAGAAGGCGCTGATGCGTTTTTTGGGCTTTGCCAATTTTTACAGGAAATTTATTTTGAATTATTCCTCTGTTGTTAAACCACTCACTGATATGACCAGAAAGGGGGTAGATTTTTCTTCCTGGTCGGTAGAGGCGCGTAAGGCCTTTTCTAATATCAAGGAGAGTTTTGCTTCCGCTCCCATCCTAGTACAACCTGATATTTCGTTACCCTTCATAGTTGAGGTTGATGCTTCTGAGGTAGGGGTGGGTGCGGTCTTGTCTCAGGGTTCCTCTCCTGCCAAATGGCAACCGTGTGCCTTTTTCTCAAAGAAACTCTCCTCCGCAGAGAGAAATTATGATGTGGGAGATAGGGAATTGTTGGCCATCAAGTTGGCTTTTGAGGAATGGCGCCATTGGCTAGAGGGAGCCAGACACCCTATTACCGTGTTTACTGACCATAAAAATCTGGCCTACTTGGAGTCAGCCAAGCGTCTGAACCCGAGACAGGCCAGATGGTCTTTGTTCTTTTCAAGGTTTAATTTTGTTGTTACGTTCCGCCCTGGGGTTAAGAATGTGAAGGCAGATGCCCTGTCACGTTGTTTTCCGGGAGGTGGGAATTTTGAAGACCCGGGTCCCATTTTGGCTGAAGGTGTGGTGGTCTCTGCTTTTTTTCCTGAATTGGAGGCAGAGGTGCAGGCAGCCCAGTCAGAAGCTCCTGATCTTTGCCCTCCTGGGAGGTTGTTTGTGCCTCTCGCTTTGAGACACAAGATTTTTAAAGAACACCACGACACGGTCCTTGCTGGGCACCCGGGGGCAAGAGCCACACTGGATCTCATCGCTCGGAGATTCTGGTGGCCTGCGCTTCGTAAGTCGGTTGAGGGTTTTTCTGGCAGCTTGCGAGACTTGCGCTCGTGCCAAGGTCCCTCATTCACGGCCATCAGGTCCTCTCCTTCCTTTGCCCATTCCTTCCCGTCCTTGGACACATCTGTCCATGGACTTCATAACGGACTTGCCTCGTTCCTCGGGGAAGTCTGTGATTCTGGTGGTGGTGGACCGTTTTAGCAAAATGGTGCATTTTATCCCTTTTCCTGGTTTGCCCAATGCTAAGACGCTGGCGCAGGCATTTATTGACCACATTGTCAAATTGCATGGGATTCCTTCAGACATAGTCTCTGATAGGGGCACGCAGTTTGTTTCCAGATTCTGGAAGGCTTTCTGTTCTCGCTTGGGGGTTCGGTTGTCATTCTCTTCTGCTTTCCATCCGCAGTCGAATGGCCAGACAGAGCGCGTCAATCAGAATCTGGAGACATATCTGCGCTGTTTTGTGGCGGAGAATCAGGAGGATTGGTGTTCTTTTTTGTCCCTTGCTGAGTTTGCTTTAAATAACAGTCGTCAGGAGTCCTCTGATAAGTCACCATTTTTTGGTGCATATGGGTTCCATCCGCAGTTTGGGACTTTCTCGGGAGAGGGCTCTTCTGGTTTGCCTGATGAGGACAGATTCTCCTCGTCTTTGTCATCTATTTGGCAAAAGATTCAGGATAATCTAAAGAGCATGAGTGAGAGATATAAGCGTGTGGCGGATAAGAGACGTGTGCCTGGTCCGGACCTGAATGTTGGTGATCTGGTGTGGTTGTCTACCAAGAATATCAAATTGAAGGTTCCCTCCTGGAAGTTGGGTCCTAGGTTTATTGGGCCTTACAAGATCCTGTCTGTCATCAATCCTGTTGCCTACCGTCTTGATCTTCCTCAGACTTGGAAGATCCATAATGTTTTTCATAAGTCCTTATTGAAACCTTATGTTCAACCTATTGTACCCTCGCCTTTGCCTCCTCCTCCGATTATGGTTGATGGAAATCTTGAATTTCAGGTCTCTAGGATTGTGGATTCTCGACTTGTCCGCGGTTCCCTCCAGTACCTCGTTCATTGGGAGGGTTATGGTCCTGAGGAGAGGATGTGGGTCCCAGTGACGGACATTAAGGCCTCTCGTCTCATCAGGGCTTTCCATAGGTATCATCCTGAGAAGGTGGGCCCTGAGTGTCCGGAGTCCACTCCTAGAGGGAGGGGTACTGTCACAGCCAGACAGCTGAGAAGCGCTCACAGGAGCTTCTCAGATCCTCCTCCTTGAATTTCTTTGTTTTGGTTTAGTTTCTCATCTCGTTAGTCTATCTCAGCTGTCATGCAGTTAGACTGATCGCTACCCTTTAAGTTCCTCCCCATAATGCAGTAGTGTGCTGCTGATACAACTTCCTGGAGTGTGTGTGTGCATGCAGTTCCCAGTTCCCTGTTCCCAGTCGTCAGTCGTCATTCGTCTGCAAGATAAGTGCTGTTTATGTATTTATGATTTTGTCTTTTCTGGATCCAGGTGACCCTGACTCCCTCCGTGTCAGTGTAGGGAGCCGGTGGTCGTGTCCCTTCACTATTGCAGGGTCTTCAGGTAATAGATAGCCGAGGAACGTGGATATGCGGCCATCCACCTTTGGGGTGTTCGCATAGGCTGAGCAGTGAGGGAGAGCGGCAGGTCTATTGCAGGGGTCTCCCTTTGTTCCTTAGTTGTGGATCCAGAGAGACATTGTTTATATGGTATTGTCTTGTTTCCTGTACACCATCCGTGACAGAGAGTCCCTCCATAATCTTGTCCAATTCGGACCCGAACAGCCTATCCGGCTCGAAGGGGAGCCCACACAAATTAAATTTGGACACGTTGTCCGCATTCCACGGCTTCAGCCATAGTGGTCTGCGGGCAGCTGAAACCAGAGCCATTGTTTTGGCTGCCAGTTTCAATTGCATCTGGGTGGAATCACACAAAAAATCCATAGCCAGATTGACTGACTTGAAGGCGGTCAAGATGTCATCTCTGGAAACGCTCTGGTCCACGTCTGTCTGGATCAGATTCAGTTTGGAGCGTAGGAAGGAGGCGCGTAACCCCTTCTAAGGGTGCACTCTGCCCTCCGGTCTAGAGGGTCCTGCAGACTAGACCCATCGTCTGCAGGGACTAGAGTGCGCCTAGACAACTTGGCTATTGCCATGTCCACCCTGGGAACGGAACCCCACGATTCCACCAAGGGTTTAGCCATTGGGTACATCAGCTTGAATTTCCTGGTGAGGACTGGACCTTTTTCAGGCTTTCTCCACTCTGTGCGCATCACAGAGAGAAGGGTCTCATCGCTCTAAAGGCACGCTGTGTCTGTCCGGCGGGATCGGAGGACTCCCCCATATCAACATCCTGGTCCCCCGACCTGATGGACTTCAGCAACTTCTGTGTTTTCTCTGGAGGAAAAAAACAAGAAGTTAATTCTTCTTCCTCGGAAAATGACCCCACCGAACAGTGGGTAGGCCTCTCGACTGGCGCAGCCACTTCCATGGGAGTCTGGGAGGATCCTGGTAGCCTCTCATTAAAGGGACTCTGTCACCACTTTCTAACCCCCCCTTTTAAAAGTATTGTTCTCTCCATGGCGCCCTTGTGATTACAAAGGTGTTGTTATAACATAAATTCGCCGTCTCGTTTTGATAAAAATACCTTTTATCTAACCTGTCAATCTTGTGGATAAGGTGCCCAGGGCGTTTCTGAAGGTCTGAAGCTGCCGCCCGCCGCCGCCGCCGTTGGTGCCCAGCTCCTCCCCTGATCCTTTCAGCGCCGCCTGAATGTAAAGAAATCCGCCTCCGGCTCTCGCTCAGTGCCCCCTCCTCCTTTTCAAAGATCCTGCGCGTGCGCACAGGCCTGTGCCTGATGCGCCCGTGCGGACATTTAGAATCAGCCTCATTGAGCGAAGTGCGCATGCGCGCACTTCGCTCAACCTCATCATAAGACGAGCACTGCAGCCAGCCACTCAGAGCCTGCGGCTCCATACAGCGCTTGGCAGGCTCTGAGTGGCTGGCTGCAGTGCTCGTCTTATGAGGAGGTTGAGCGAAGTGCGCGCATGCGCACTTCGCTCAATGAGGCTGATTCTAAATGTCCGTACGGGCGCATCAGGCACAGGCCTGTGCGCACGCGCGGGATCTTCGAAAAGGAGGAGGGGGCACTGAGCGAGAGCCGGAGGCGGATTTCTTTACATTCAGGCGGCGCTGAAAGGATCAGGGGAGGAGCTGGGCACCAACGGCGGCGGCGGCGGGCGGCAGCTTCAGACCTTCAGAAACGCCCTGGGCACCTTATCCACAAGATTGACAGGTTAGATAAAAGGTATTTTTATCAAAACGAGACGGCGAATTTATGTTATAACAACACCTTTGTAATCACAAGGGCGCCATGGAGAGAACAATACTTTTAAAAGGGGGGGTTAGAAAGTGGTGACAGAGTCCCTTTAAGCAGGCGCACCACTCCCTTTATGGAATCATCCACGTAGGTTTTCGTCCACTGGAACATCTCCTGCATCGTGGGTTCCGTGGATGCCTGTGTGCGACAACCTTCACACCTTGAGTAAGGGCAGTTGTCGTCCAAGGGTGTGTTACAATCGTAACAGGCCAAGTGCTTTCTTTTGGCCCCGGACTTCCGCTGTTGATCAGAATCCCTAGGGGAAGCCATCACTGTAAAAAAAAAAAAGACAGGTCATAACACCTACAAACACCTGGTGGAGGTGAAAGAGAGACCATATGGGCGCCCACCAGCACTTGAAGCAAATAGAGCTGGAAGAAAATACCCAAGCAAAGCAATATATCTAAGTAATATATCCAAGCACAGGGAACTCTGGAGCTAGCTTGTGAAAGCGATGCAACCAGAGACTGAATGACCGGCTCTGGGCGATTAAAAAAGGGGAAGCCCCGCCCACTGGGCGGGACCTCAAGGGAACAAAGCCCAGAGAAGTAATAGAGCCTTATTCTAGGCTCAGTTAAAACCTATATGTCCCCCTAACCTATCCTGACAGTTCCGGATGTCCTTAGGAGGAAAACAACCGAGCGGTGAGAAGAAAACCCCACCGCATCGGAGATACGAAAAAACCGGAAGTGACGAAGCGCACCTGCGCGTCACTTCCGGAGGATGGCGGCGCCCATGGCGCCGCAAACATGCGGCGAGTAAAAAAAAGAACGGGATACCGCTGAGACACGAAATCCAGGCGGAAGAAGAGGGGAGGGAGCCACCCCCCCCCCCCCCCCCGACTGTACCCTGTTTCAAATATAGCCGCGATTAAGCCTAAAATAAAGGCAAAAGGCAACAAAGGGGCGATTTTTCTTTAGATAAAAACAAGAGAGCCCCTCAGCACTCTTCAGTCCCTGAAGGGGGAGCGACACGTCAGTCCATCTGTCCAAAGGACAGAAAAAAACACGGTGGGCTGGGGGGTGATCTCCTCCCTTTCAGGGAGCTGAAGATCGTTTATTGGTTCTTGGGCTCATTAAAAATTCTGCCGATCCTACCAGTCCACAGGGGCAGTTAACCCCATCTGTGCTGCTGGTAGGACGTAAGGGAACCTTCCTATGTCAATCAGGAGCAATGCTAGTTGTGGGGTTGGTGGTGTTGAGATTCCGAGCAAGTCAGAAATTATCTCAAAAAGAGATAATATTTCTTCTTGATCTGTCTTCTAAGTCAGTGACCTTTGCCCTTAGTGCTTCTACTTCTTCCGTGAGCCCTTAGTGGGAATCGATGAGCTGATTGTGGGAGTTAGCATATTCCCCCATCTTATGCTCGATGTGATCCACTCTGCTGGGGACATCTTGTAGCTGTGTGTGAAGAGAGGTATACAGCTTGGTGATGTCTTGATGCAACGATTTATTAAGCGCTAGCAGCAGATTCTTAATTAACGAGCCAGACGCAGGCTCATCTGAAGTCTCTATGGAGGAGAGAGTGTCTGTGAGGGCATCAGGGAGTGCAGAGGTAAGTGAGTATGTTGAGTTTACCTCATTGTGGGAGTCTTGTGCTGCCGCCATAGATCGTTGTGTGGCGGGAATCTCGGCTGGCGAAGATGGCGCCTCCCTCTCCATTGAGTCTCCTTCTCCTCCTGTATTCTCCCACGTTAGTGGGGAAAATCTGGATCCGCTGTCTGAGGAGGACGGCAGTCTCTTTTGTGGGACATGTTGGCTGTCCTTGGCGCCGGCACCAGTGTTTCCCACTGTATGAGCCGGGGACGGAGGCTTCTGCTGTGTGATGAGTAGATTCGTGCCTTCCTCCATTAGCACTCCGGACTACTCCCGGTCTTTGTCGAAATAAAAGTCCAGTTTGCCTTGCGCCTTGTTCGCCTTTTTTCCTCTGGTCATCATATGGTTTATTGCCAGATTATTTGTCCATAGAATGGGGTAGAAAGAGGGTGATATGCTGCATAAAAGCTGAGGTGATGTCGGAGCTCCTCTAACGTGCGGCCATGCAGGTCAGCGGCAAGCCACGCCCCCCCCACCCTTCATTTCCCATCCCCGTCGCCCCTGTCCGGGTATTCCCCTTCCACACATTAATTACTAGTGCTGACATATTAGACGTGAGACACCTAACTGGGTATTTGCCAGGGCTTCATATGACCCCAAGAGTGCCGTGTCTAACACAGTTGCAGGGTTATTGGCATCTGCTCTGATCCACTAACTTGCGTATGTGAGTTGGACAGCCTGGTAATATCTATATAAATCTGACAAGGCTAGCCCACCCCTAGCATAAGGCGCTTTCAGTGTGTCCCTAGACATTCTGGGTTGAGTGTTAGGGCTCATGCACACAAACGTATTTTCTTTCCATGTCAGTTCTGGTGTTTTTTGCGGACTGTTGCAGAAACATTCACTTTAATGGGTCCGCAAAAAAAAACAGAAGTTACTCCGTGTGCATTCCATTTCCGTATATCCGTTCTGCAAAAAAAATAGAACATGTCCTATTATTGTCTAAATTACGGATAAGGATAGTACTGTTTTATGAAGGGCCAGCTGTACTATCCGTATTTTTTGGCGGATCCGTTTTTTGCGGACCGCAAAATACATACGGTCGTGTGCATGAGCTCTTAGGCCAGAGAATAGGGGTAAGGAGTCTATCTATAGACACAAAGTGAGATTCCTGCAGCAGCACTGGGGATGCCCTATATAAATATAAAAGTTTAGGCAATATTATCATTGTAAAGATATTTATTTGCCCCATCAGCGACAATGGAAGTGTCACCCATGCCTTCAGCTTCTGAGTTATATATTTCATAGTAGGAATTATGTTAAGGGGGATAAATTGGTGGAGATCTTTGTGTATTACTATTCCTAGGTATTTGTCTACTACTACTACTAATTTTGACTGGCCAGAAATGTACTGCTGATCCACCTCATCCCAGGGTGCAGCACAGATTATATCCAGTTTACTTTTAATCCCGAGTACTTCCCGTAATTATCCACTACCTACAAAAGCGCTTCCAACGAGGCACCCGTGTCCCCAAGTACACCAGTATATCATCAGCGTAAGGGGACAATTTTTCTGTGATTCTCACTATGTTTCATCCCTCTATCCTGCAACAGTTGTTGACCAGGAAAGACAGGGGCTCCATCACAAGTGCAAACAGAAGCGGGGACAACAGGTACCCTTGCCGCATACCCCTGTTCAAAGGAAAAGACCTGGATAGGCATCCATTCACTCGCACTTTGGCTGTGGGGTGTAAGTAGAGGAGGCGTAGCCATTTCAGAAAGTTATCTGGGAACACAAACTTCTCCAGTATCGCCCACAGAAAGACCAAAATCCACTGAATCAAAGGCCTTCTCGTTGTCTAGCGAGGCTATTGCTCTATTTCCAGCATTATCATGCCTTATCTGCAAATTTGTATAGAGTCTCCTAAGGTTTATGTCTGTGGATTTCCAAGGCATGAAACCGGACTGGGCTGGCCCTACTATAGACAAGATAATTCGCGCTAAACGCGATGCCAGTATCTTAGCATCTAAGTTAATAAGAGAAATGGGACAATAGGAGCTACATTGATCTGGTGGCTTTCCTGCTTTGCAAATCACCACAATTGTGGCCTCAGAAAAAGAGGGTGGCAGCTCGGACACCTCCAATGCGTGAGCAAAGAGTTTACTCAACCAAGTACCAAAGTTCTCCGCATGAAGCTTGTACCACTCAGTGGGGTAGCTATCCGGGCCCGGGGTCTTATGAGAGCCATAGACTTAACGGCTGTCTGAATTTCCTATGGAGAGATAGGGGAGTTCAACAACTCAATGTCCTCTCTAAAGAGCTGTGTAAATGCTATCTGGTCTAAGTATTCCTTCAAACCTACAGATGTACCAGCACAGTATATAGCTTAGCGGCTTGTCGGGGATATAAAGCAAAAGGCTTTATATAAAACAAAGGATCAAAGAAAAAATGTCAAATGATTATTGATCCACGAGGTGGACATATATAACACCTCAAAAAGGTGATCGGTTATTTAATTATATTGTGCAATCAGTAAAACAAGGTACAAGCATCTATGCAAAAATATAAATGATTTATTATACAATAATTTAAAATACAATCAAAGATTAATCTATGTGAAATTCAATAATCTGCAATGATACACAGTGATACAGTACCCAAAATTCACCACTAGATGGCACCAATACAAATACCAGCGTATACACAGTACCTCTCAGACATAAGATGAAATATAACGTCCCAACCACACTTTTGAGATATAAAAACTCAATTACGTTAATAAAATATACGAATCCTTGCTCTGCACAAACTATGACAAATCTCGGATAATGGGGTAGCAATATAAATTATCAAGCCTGGTATTGACTATGGAATGAAATTCTTCCAATCAGAGAGTTACCTCTGAAATCAATATTTAGGTATTTTATTCAGTAATATGCGTCTTTACTGAATAGTGACAATATTGATGTAGCACTTTTAAGAACTATACATCCGCCAACAGCGGGGAGTTTGCTGAATATCAGGCTGATTAATTTATATCAATACTACACTAAATAAAGTTATACATTACCGAGAATGCAGATGATGTGCAGAGACTAAGGGAAGTCAGCTCTAAGGTACGATCTGGTCATTAGGATCTTTCTCCTGGGTTTTCTTTGTTTCTCTGTGTTTTCTCTTTTTTTTTTTGTTCTTCTTGTTTCTGTTCTGTTCCTCTCCCTCATCTGTGTGTGGTTTATGATCACACACTTATCAGTTAAACACACCTTCCTAGCTTGGAGTTTTCCAATCATTGTTGGCTAGGCGTGTACATACGATAAGGACTGTGATTGCATTGTATTACCCAAAATGTACTTCGGCTGTTGGTGTAATGTTACTCATTTACCCCTAGGTGATACTATGACCTAAGCTATTAGTATCATTCTATTAAGGGTTAAGTATCCAAGTATGACTTTATCTCACATTCTATACACATGACCTCTGGAACCTTAAATTAGAGCTGAGGGATTAATTCTGACACTTATACCAATTAAAACACAGACGTTTGGGCACCATTTGAATGTTTCCCATACTCCTAGATTTATGTTGTAGATAATAAAATGATGAGCCTTGTTTTCTCACAGAGATATCTGTGCCTCCTCTTCTATACCAATGGGTGATTGATGTTTAGTTAAAATAACACATCTTTACAGATACTCATTAACAAAGTCCATACTTAAACTGTTTTCATTATACAGTGCCTTGCAAAAGTATTTACCCCCCTTGACTTTTTTTGTGTTTTGTTACATTACAGCCTTAAGTTCAATGTTTTGTTAATCTGAATTTTATGTGATGGATCAGAACACAATAGTCTAAGTTGGTGAAGTGAAATCTGAAAAATATATAAATAAAACTATTGTTTAGAAATAAAAAACAGAAAATTGGCATGTGCGTATGTATTCACCCCCTCTGTTAGGAAGCCCATAAAAAGCTCTGGTGCAACCAATTACCTTCAGAAGTAACATAATTAGTGAAATGATATCCACCTGTGTGCAATCTAAGTGTCACATGATCTGTCATTACATACACACCTTTTTTGAAAGGCCCCAAAGGCTGCAGCACCTAAGCAATAAACATCACTAACAAAACACTGCCATGAAGACCAAGGAACTCTCCAAACAAGTAAGGGACAATGTTTTTGAGAAGTCAGGGTTAGGTTATAAAAAAATATCCAAATCTTTGATGATCCCCAGGAGCACCATCAAATCTATCATAACCAAATGGAAAGAACATGGCACAACAGCAAAGCTGCCAAGAGATGGCCGTCCACCAAAACTCATGGACTGGGCAAGGAGGGCATTAATCAGAGAGGCAGCACAGAGACCTAAGGTAACCCTGGAGGAGCTGCAGAGTTCCATAGCAGAGACTGGAGTTTTTGTACATAGGACAACAATAAGCCGTACGCTCCATAGAGTTGGGCTTTATTGCAAAGTGGCCAGAAGAAAGCCATTCCTTTCAGCAAAAAACAAAAAGGCATGTGGTGAGTCTGCGAAAAGGCATGTGGGAGAATCCTAAAATGTATGGAGGAAGGTGCTCTGGTCTGATGAGACTAAAATTGAACTTTTTGGCCATCAAAGAAAACACTATGTCTGGAGCAAACCCAACACATCACATCACCCAAAGAACACTATCCCCACAGTAAAACATGGTGGTGGCAGCATCATGCTGTGGGGATATTTTCAGCAGCCGAGACTGGGAAACTGGTCAGAGTTGAGGGAAAGATGGATGGGGTGCTAAATACAGGGATATTCTTGAGCAAAACCTGTACCACTCTGTGCGTAATTTGAGGCTAGGACGGAGGATCACCTTCCAGCAGGACAATGACCCCAAACACATTGCTAAAGCAACACTTGAGTGGTTTAAGGGGAAACATGTACGGTAAATGTGTTGAAATGGCCTAGTCAAAGCCCAGATCTCAATCCAATAGTAAATCTGTGGTCAGACTTAAATATTGCTGTTCACAAGAGCAAACCATCCAACTTGAAGGAGCTGGAGCAGTTTTGCAAGGAGGAATGGGCAAAAATCCCAGTGGTAAGATGTGGCAAGCTCATAGAGACTTATCCAAAGCGAGCTGTGATTGCCGCAAAAGGTGGCTCTACAAATTATTGACTTAAGGCTACTTTCACACTGGCGTTTTGGCTTTCCGTTTGTGAGATCCGTTCAGGGCTCTCACAAGCGGTCCAAAACAGATCAGTTTTGCCCGAATGCATTCTGAATGGAAAAGGATCCGCTCAGAATGCATCAGTTTGCCTTCGTTCCGTCTCCATTCCGCTTTGGTGTCCATCTGACAAAACTGAGCCAAATGGATCCGTTCTGACACACAATGTAAGTCAATGTGTCATAGAAAACTGATCCGTCCCCAATCTGGCACAATAGAAAACGGATCCGTCCTCCATTGACTTTCAATGGTGTTAAAGACGGATCCATCTTGGCTATGCTAAAGATAATACAAACTGATCTGTTCTGAACGGATGCAGACGGTTGTATTATCTGAACGGATCAGTTTATACAGATCCAAGACGGATCCGCACCAAACGCGAGTGTGAAAGTAGCCTTAGGGGGGTGAATAGTTATGCACATTGACTTTTTCTATTATTTTGTCCTATTTGTTGTTTGCTTCACAATAAAAAATAAATAAAAAATCTTCAAAGTTGCAGGCATGTTTTGTAAATTAAATGATAAAAATCCTTAAACAATCCATGTTAATTCCAGGTTGTGAGGTGCCAAAACACGAAAAAAGTCAAGGAGGGTGAATACTTTTGCAAGGCACTGTATAATAGGAATATACGCATTCCTATTGAGAAATAAGGAACAATAATACGTAACAATATAAAACGATACATACAGTTGTGTTCCAAATTATTCAACCCCCAATGCTGTAAAGGGTTTTAGGGAATTTAGTGTACATTTGTAATTGTGTTCAGAATGAAATCTTACAAGGACTTTTTAAAGAACCAAATGCAACTAAAATGACATCAATTGTTTTTGTAATACAGTATTAAATGTTTTTTTGTGATTTCTTCATTGACACAATTATTCAACCCCTTAAAGACTACCACTCTTAAGAACAGAGGTTCATTCAAGTGTTTTCGATCAGGTATTGAAAACACCTGTGGATGTCAAGGAGCAGCAATCAAGCATAATAAGCACCAATTAGGCAGATTTAAAAGGACTGTGATACTCAGCTCCTTCTAGACATTTACTGGTGTGTTTACAAACATGGTGAAGTCAAGAGAATGGTCCAGGAAGACAAGAGAAGAGGTGATTTCTCTTCACAGGAAGGGCAATGGCTATTAGAAGATTGCAAAGATGTTAAACATACCAAGAGACACCATAGGAAGCATAATTTGCAAATTCAAGGCAAAGGGCACTGTTGAAACACTACCTGGTCGTGGCAGAAATAAGATGCTGACTTCAACTGCTGTGCGCTACCTGAAGCGCAAAGTGGAGAAAAGTCCCCGTGTGACTGCTGAGGAACTGAAAAAAGATTTGTCAGATGTGGGTACTGAAGTTTCAGCTCAGACAATAAGGCGCACACTGCGTAATGAAGGCCTCCATGCCAGAACTCCCAGGCGCACCCCCTTGCTGTCTCCAAAGAATAAGAAGAGTCGACTGCAGTATGCCAAAAGTCATGTGGACAAACCACAAAAATTTTGGGATAGTGTTCTGTGGACTGATGAAACAAAATTAGAACTGTTCGGGCCCATGGATCAATGCTATGTTTGGAGGAGGAAGAACAAGGCCTATGAAGAAAAGAACACCTTGCCTACTGTGAAGCATTGCGGGGGGTCAATCATGCTTTGGGGCTGTTTTGCTTCTACAGGTACAGGGAAGCTTCAGCGTGTGCAAGGTACCATGAATTCTCTTCAGTACCAGGAGATATTGGATGAAAATGTGATGCAGTCCGTCACAAACCTGAGGCTTGGGAGACGTTGGACCTTTCAACAGGACAATGATCCCAAGCATACCTCCAAGTCCACTAGTGCATGGTTGCAGATTAAAGGCTGGAACATTTTGACGTGGCCATCGCAGTCACCAGACTTAAATCCGATTGAGAACCTCTGGTAGGACTTAAAGAAAGCAGTTGCAGCGCGCAAGCCTAAGAATGTGACTGAACTAGAGGCTTTTGCCCATGAAGAATGGGCGAAGATACCCGTAGATCGCTGCAAGACACTTGTGTCAAGCTATGCTTCACGTTTAAAAGCTGTTATAACTGGAAAAGGATGTTGTACTAAGTACTAAGATTGAATGTCACTTGGGGGTTGAATAAAACTGATAATGATGTGAGCACAGAAAAGACATTTGTGGTTATTTCATTATAAATGTTATGTTATATTTGTCTGACTTACAAGTGCCTCTTTGATTTAATTGTAAACAAGATGACTGAAATGATCAAAATCAATGTCAAACTGGCCAAAACACTCAAATTCAGTGGGGGTTGAATAATTTAGAAAACAACTGTATGTCTTATTGATTTTCTTATACAAAACTAAGGTTGATTATAAGTGTATATAGATATCACAGATTTTATGCTTCATTAATAAATACCAAACTGTAGAGGTAATTAGCACCAGCTGCTTCTAGAGAACATTCTTATCTCCTGTCATAAATCCATAAGGAGACAAGAAGGCCTCTTTTCAGACTGGTACATCCATGAGAAGAAATCTTATGGACAGTGACCTTCCCATGACCCTCTCTCGGCCATCTTAAAAATACATACATACAGCAATATGGCCTCTTATAAGTATATATAATTAAATCCACTATAATTATGATATTTAGATAAATGTTTTATACACTTATGAAAAAGCACAACAGGCTAAGTGATAATAATCTGCAGTGGAGCATGGTCAGAAATACCCCGTGGTAAATAGGACGCCTCCTTTAACATATGGAGAGAGTCTGAAGTGCCAAAAGCAAGGTCGATACGGGACATGGTATCTCCCTAAGCTGAATAGCAGGAGAATTCTCTAAGGGTGTGGTTTCTCCACCAACAAATTTCTACTAGGTTGTGAGCCATTGCCCAATTAGATAAAGCTCGATTATGTCTAAGGGGAGGTCGTTAGTATCCAACGCTGCATTAAAATCTCCCAGAAGTATGAAGGGGGATGGAGGAAGGAGAGCCACTCTAGCCATTATCTCATCTAGTAGAGACCTACAAAAGGGCGGAGGGGTGTATACTCCAACTACAATCATGGGACTACCCCGAATAAGACTACAGAGAAGGATAAACCGTCCATGTGGGTCTATCTGTACCTCATTCAGATGAAAAGGCAGAGTCTTACTGACTAGGATGGACACTCCACGTGCATTGTTCGTGTAAGTCGCGTGATAGGACTGCCCCACCCAGGGGCGTCGAAGGGAGAGTACTTTCAGGTCTCTCAGATGGGTTTCCTGCAACACAAGTACATCCGGGGCATAAGACCTAAGATAGTTAAAGACCAGAGACCTCTTAATTTTACAATTTAGGCCTCACACATTCCACGATATTATTTTAAATATCGCCATAATGATGACCTGAAGCTATGAATCACATGATGTCCACCCATGGTGCTGCAATACCATACATACATCCATTAATACCAACACAAATCTAATCTAACCCCTTCCCAAACCCCTCCCTGCCCACACATCCCCAACTCGTCTAGGCCTCAGATCCCAAACTGAAAACGAAGAGAAATAGGTAGGTAAAGAGCCCTAACCTTATCCTAAGTCTAACGTAAGATCGTTAGCATATGACCACTACTAACTTCACCTCTTCTACCTCTTACTACTAAGGAGTGGTATGATACAACAAAAGCGAAAATGGAAAAACCTCAAAAAAAAGGGGAATCTCCCCCTACTCCTGCCATACTCTCTTCAGCACTTAGGAAAAGAGAAGAAAAAAAAAGCAAAGGAAAAGAGAGTCTGTGCTAAGACAGAAAAGAGAATATACCGTATTTTTCGCCCTATAAGACGCAGTTTTTTTCCCCCCAAATTGGGGGAAAATGTCCCTGCGTCTTATGAGGTGAATGCTAATGAGCGTTTCCACTATGGAAGCACTCATTAGCACCGGAGGATCGGGAAGCGGTGAAGGCTCTGTACTCACCGCTTCCTTGTCCTCCACTTGTCTGTGCTGTGCAGTGGCTGCGCACAGCGTGAGGGCGCTCTGTGACCTCACACTGTGCGCGCCAGTTCACAACACAGCCGACAGCAGGAAGATGAAGAGCGCGGGCGGTGAGGAGCGGCAGCGTCCAGGAGCAGGAAGAGTAAGTGGTTTCTTTATTTTATATGTTCTGAGGCGGCTGGGGTCTGAACTGAGAGGCATGGGGGCAGTAATAAGAGGCATGGTCCAGACATCACAGGCAGGGGGGCAGTAATAAGAGGCATGGGGCAGACAAAACAGGCATGGTGGCATGATATTAGTGTCATGGGGGCTGATATGAGAGGTAATAGGGGCTGATATGAGAGGCAGTGGGGATTGATATGAGAGGCATGGGGCTCTTATCTGAGATCTGATTGGGGGTTATTCACATTGGGGTCTTATCTGAGGTCTTATTGGAGACTTATTAAAATTGGGGGTCTGACTGGGGCTGTGAGCTGAGGTCTGATTAACATTGGAAGTCTGATTGTTGGTCTGACCTGAGGTCTAATGAAAAATATTTTTTTCTTATTTTCCTCCTGTAAAACCTAGGTGTGTCTTATGGGCCGGTGCATCTAATAGGGCGAAAAATACGGTAAAAGGTTAAATCTGTTGTAAAGATCTCCTTCTCTCCTATACTAGTCTCCTCCACTCAGACTCCCCCTCTACCCACTTCCGGATAGCAGGAGCCATATTACCCATATCTCCGCATATATGATATGCGAAAAAGAAAACTACAGACAATCTAAAGGAGCACAGGAAGAAATAGAGATTCTTTATCTTCTCCCTTGCGGTTGACGAGTGTCCAACCAGTCAGACACCTCTTCTGGGGTTTGGGAGAAGCGGGTTCCCCCGTCAGCTTGAACTCGCAGCCTTGTGGGGTATAGCATTGCATATTGAATTCCCATTTCCGCATTCTGACTTGTGCAAATTGTCTCCTCTTCTGTATTTCAGTGGTGAAATCAGGGTAAAAGGATATCTTAGTATTTTAATAGGAGATAGTTCCTTTTTTCCTGGCTGCCATCAGGATTGCATCCCGGTGTCTGTAGTTCAATATTTTCATTATAAAAAGACATGGGGGTGAGCCCGGAGGCCGGAGGCAGTCGCCTGGTTGGGACTCTGTGCGCCCTTTCAATGGCAAAACATTGAGAGAGATGCAACGGTGCTAGGACCGATTTTATAAAACCTTCAGCAAACACCTCTGGTTCGGTGCCTCCAGCCCTCTCAGGAAGGCCGAGGATGCGGATGTTGTTGCGCCCGTTTCTGTTTTCGGCGTCCTCTGCTCGGGCCTGCAAAGCGTTGACCTGCTCAAGGAGGGATCTAGATAGTTCAGAAGTGCCCATTGCTGTATCTTCCACCTCCTCAACTCTACGCTCCTCTGTTGCATTTTTTCAATATCAGGCTGCAGGAAATTGACATCACTTTGGAGGTGGTCTATTTTTGCCGTTAGGGCAGCCTGACAGGCCGCTATGGCCGACATGATCCTGTCAGTTTGTGGCGTATCAGCAGAATGTGCTGCTAAGGTATCTACCTCATCAGTTTGGCTACTGGTATCCATCAAGACTTTGCTTGGGGTTTGAGGAGGCACCGCAGCAGTTTTCCGCCCCATATACAAATAAACCGTACAGAACAAAGCCAGAAAAAGGGGAAACTGTTCGTCCCTGCGCCAGGATATATGTCCAATAGTGTTGGCTCAGAGTCTGTTTCAGCTAAAGTTGAAGGCCACAATAAATTTAATGCGTGAGCATGTAGTGTCCCACTACGTAAGGGTGGGCACTACTCAAGGGTCAATTGGGTCACGTTGTTCTCCACCTCCTGTGGAATATGGTCATGGTATTTTATATTGCATTGTAATGTATACTTTCATGTTTATTTCCTGTGTACCAGGCCTGCTAGGGGTGTAGTTTCTCCTCCCAAGCTGTAGAGGGAGCTAGGGAACCCCCTAGTATATATAGTCAGGTCCAGTCCAGGGAGAGAGAGTGTGGTCAGAAGCCAGTATTGACTTTAACCAGGTGTTAGCTGAAGTGCAGCTTCTAACATGCAGCTAGATAGCCCAGGCTCCTAGCTTGCCCCCAGGAGAAGAGGATCCTTCCTGAAGTTATCCTGCATCTTACAAAGTACAGAGCAGTGCTAATTTTAACCAGCAAAGTAGAAAGCTGAAAGGCAGAAGGTTATTTGCATCAAGTGGATTCATACCAGAGGAAGGTTCCCCTCCCAAGGATAAAGCCAGCTATTAGGCATCCGGGCCTTGGAGAAAGTCAGACAGACTTCTGCAGAAAGTACAGCCTGATCTTTGAGTTTATTCCCTCTGAGTTATCTTGCTAGGATTTTACCTGACATTTATGTCAAGCCTGCCTGATACCATAATCCTGCATATGGAACTTTATCTGAAACCTGTAAATAGTTGAACTGTTCAGTAAAAAGGAGTTCTGGTTCAGTACAACTGTATGTACCTCAATTATTCCTACAACAAATCGGTGTGCCACCGTTACCGGCACTGGCATCACGAACTATAAGGGATCTTGCCACCGGCACACTAAAATTCCAACACCCAGGGCACCTCACCTACCACCCGGCCTGGTCCCTATATACAGAAAGTGCCCCAGAGGATCCATGTGCCAGCCTCTCCATCACTGCTGTACGCCTGCCCAGGGTCTTCTACAAATTGTGAGTACCAAGAGTAACCCTCGGTCTGCTGACCCCCGTGACCTCACATTCGCTCACCCTGCAGGACTGGCGTAATGCAAGCACAGCTTTCTTCATCAAGGTGTAAGAGTAGAGTAGCTCTGTTCTTATTATACACAGAAAAGGCAGCCCCACACCTTTAGGCACAGTGGGGGTTAATGGCTTTCCTCAAAAAGCATACAGCAGTCCAAAGCTATTGCCGAGTTTCAACTATGGGTCCTTGTATGTATAGAATAAGCCAGAAAGGAGTGTAGAACTCACATCAATTTTGCAGGCGTCCGAGTGATCTGGAAAAGCCGCGTGGTGCTGCTGAGAAGATGGCCACCGGCATCCCCCTCCTGTATGTTTGCATCGTCACTTCCTCGCCCAGCGTCTCCCAGCCTCCGTGCAGGGCAACAGTAAAAAGCAGCCAGAACTGAAGGGTCCTCGGTGTCCTGATTTTGCTTGTGAGGACCTCGCAGTCTGTATAGTTTACCCAGTGTCCTGCAGCTATGGCCGCGGCAGACCTACCTCATGTGCAGGGGGAATTCGGCTGCTCCGGCGTCCACCGCCAAAAACTGCTGGGCTGGAGTGAGGGGGACAGATCAAGGACTCTGGTTGAGGATTAGCGTTGCCCACAGGACATGATGAGGTGGATGGAGCCAGGATTATATCAGGATTCCTGGAGAGCCTCTCTCAGCATACGTCATCCGTATTTTTTGCGGATAGTATTTTTCGCCCCATAAGACGCATTCTCCCCCCCCCCCCCCCCAAAAAAAAGTGGGGGAAAAATGCCCCTGCATCTTATGGGGCAAATACTAATGAAGCGCTTCCATTATGGCCAGAAGGCTCTGTACTCACCGCTTCCTGGTCCTCGGCTGTCGGCTATGCAGGCGCTCTATGACCTCACGCTGTGCGCGCCGGTTCACTGCACAGCCGGCGGCTGGATGAAGAGGATCGCGCTGGAGGAGAGGTGCGGCGGGGTCCAGAGCGGGAAAGGTAAGTGCTTTTTTTATTTGATTCCAGGTTGATGGGGCTAATATAAGGCTTATGGTGGCTAGTGACAAGCAATGGGGCCTGACAAGCAATGGGGGCTGACATGAGGCTGGTGACAAGCAATGGGGGCTGACATGAGGCTGCTAGGGGCTGATGAGAGGTAATGGGGTCTGAAGAGAGGCTGCTGGGGGCTGGTGACAGGCAATGAGGGCTCATATGAGGCTGGTGACAAGCAATGGGGGCTGACATGAGGCTGCTAGGGGCTGATGAGAGGTAATGGGGTCTGAAGAGAGGCTGCTGGGGGCTGGTGACAGGCAATGAGGGCTCATATGAGGCTGGTGACAAGCAATGGGGGCTGACATGAGGCTGCTAGGGGCTGATGAGAGGTAATGGGGTCTGAAGAGAGGCTGCTGGGGGCTGGTGACAGGCAATGAGGGCTCATATGAGGCTGGTGACAAGCAATGGGGGCTGATATGAGGCTGATGAGAGGTAATGGAGGCTGAACAGAGGCTGCTGGGGGCTGGTGACAGGCAATGGGGGCTTATATGAGGCATATGGGGGCTGATGAGAGGCATGAGGCTCTTATCTGAGGTCTGACTGGGGGTCTGATCTGAGGTCTGATTAACATTGGGGGTCTTATTGGGGCTGTCAGCTGATGTCTGATTAACATTGGGGGTCTGATTGGTGGTTTGACCAGAGTCTGAGATCTAATAAAAAATATTTTTTTTTCTTATTGTCCTCCTCTAAAACCTAGGTGCGTCTTATGGGCCGGGGCATCTTATAGGGCGGAAAATACGGTACACACTGTCGTGTGTATAAGCCCTTATACAGTATATTCTTTCTTAGAACCAATAATTCTAGAAGAGGATAAAGCAGGCCACAAAAGATATTTTTCATATAGAATCTGATGAAGTATGAAATGGTAGGCATATGGAAGTACAACAGGGCCCCATAGCCTTCAACGTCTGCAATAATACAGACAGATGGATAAAGTTTTGGCTACATGTGTCGCATGACACAAAAATATGTGCGACTTCTGTAAATTGCTGTTGTGCGACTATGTTAGAGCAGTGATTTTGTTGTGGAAACACAACGTCAACATAAGTCACAGGTGAGCAGCGTGTTGCGTGCAACATACATTAAAGTCAAGCGTGACATGCAGCAAAAAATGCAACATGTTTGGGAGAGTCGCAACGTTGCATGTAGCCTTGCAAAACCACTGACAAACATTACATGAAATGTCGCATGACACGTGTAGCAGAACCCTAACGCTTCTCATGCTGTCCATTTCTTGCTAAACCTAAATAAGTAACGAAACAAGATTCGAAATTCAACTTTTTTTTTTATTGGCAGTAAAGAAATAATTTAAGACATTCATAAAAAAATACAAAAAGATAGTACTATATAGGAATGTATAGTATATAATCAGGCAGATTTTAACATTCATCTGTATATATAACATAAAACATTCTGGATCCTTCTCCAACGTGAGAACACAAGAATAATTCACACAACTCAAAGTATAAGGCCCCTTTCACACGAGCGTGACGCATTAGGTCCGGATGCGTTCAGGGTATGTTCAGTGAAACTCGCACCATTTTACAAGTTTAGTCAGTTTTGTCTGCAATTGCGTTCAGTTTTTTCCGCGCGAATGCAATGCGATTTAATGCGTTTTGCACGCGCGTGATAAAAAAAACTGAAGGTTTACAAACAACATCTCTTAACAACCATCAGTGAAGAACGCATTGCATCAGCACTTGCTCCCGGATGCAATGCGTTTTTCACTGAAGCCCCATTCACTGAATGGGGCCAGGGCTGCGTAAAAAAGACTGAATATAGAACATGCTAAGTTTTTCACGCAATGCAGAACTGATGCGTGAAAAAAAACGCTCATGTACACAGACCCATAGATATGAATGAGTCAGGATTCAGTGCGGGTGCTATGCGTTCACATCATGCATTGAACCCCGTGTGGAAAACTCGCTCGTGTGAAAGGGGCCTAAGAAGAACGTAGGCAAACATCTTTTTTTTCCTATTATAACGAAAGCAAATTCATTCTGATCGCAGATCACCCCCATACATATGAAAAATGGGATTCCTGGAATGTGTTTTTTTCCCCCTTAATCTTTCAGACTAATCCTGATCAATGGCAAAATACTTAATTTACAAAATGTAGACGCATGGCAAGTATGTAAACCTATCTGGCAATTCACAAGTGGCCAGTTCAGCACACGACCAGTACCACAACCAGTATCTTCCCAGTCTTGGGTTAGTCCTTTAGTACATAGAGTATAAATACTTCCTGTTTCAACAGATTTTCTCTTCCAATTTCATCTCTTCAGTAAACGCTATACAATAAAGCTTTTGTTAGTAAAAAAAAATAAACCAGTTTTGGGAAATATACTAGTTACATCATATTACAGGGGTTTTTCTATTACAACAACTAATCCCCTATCCACAGTTAGGGCTCATGCACACGACAGTTGTTTGCGGTCCGCCAAATTGCGGATCCCAGCCGTGTGCATTCTGCATTTTGTGGAACGGAAAGGCCGGCCCCTAATAGAACAGTCCTATCCTTGTATGTAATGCGGACAATAATAGGGCATGTTTGTCCAACAGGAATTGAAGTGAATGAGGCCGCAAAAAAAACCTGAATGGACACAGAAGCATGAGCATGATCTGCAGGAGTCCAACCTCTGGGGCCCCTGACAATTACTATAACTGGAGCCCATGTTCCTCCGTTTGAATGGAGCAGCATGCATGTCCACCATTCCATTCAATTGTATGGTAGTGCCAAACATTGTCAAGTACAAGTGCTCGGCTATCTCCGGCAGCCCCATACAGCTGAATAAAGGGGGAAAACAGGCCCCCGCTCTAGCCATCGATGGGTGTCCTGTGGATAGGGGATAACTTGTTGTTCTCTCTCCCTGAGACCTTTTGGGCAGACTTTCCAACATGGCCAGACCTACAGAAGGAATCATACTTAGCCGATTCCCGCCCCTGGGTTCCGGCTCCTTCCCCCCACAGCTCTCCGGTCTCCGGTTTGACGCAGGTCACCAGGCTGATGCAGCGAATGGCTGGATGCATTGGTGACCTGTCTCATCTCCGTCATACAGGCCGCTATGGCCGACATGATCTTGTCAGTTTGTGGCATATCAGCAGAATGTGCTGCTAAGGTATCTACCTCATCAGTTTGGCTCCTGGTATCCATCAAGACTTTGCTTGGGGTTTGAGGAGGCACCGCAGCAGTTTTCCGCCCCATATACAAATAAACCGTACCGAACAAAGCCAGAAAAAGGGGACACTGTTCGTCCCTGCGCCAGGATATATGTCCAATAGTATTGGCTCAGAGTCTGTTTCCGCTTTAATGCGTGAGCACAGCTTTCTTCATCAAGGTGTAAGAGTAGAGTAGCTCTGTCCTTATTATACACAGAAAAGGCAGCCCCACACCTTTAGGCACAGTGGGGGTTAATGGCTTTCCTCAAAAAGCATTGGTGACGTGTCTCATCTCCGTCATACTTATCAAATAGCCTGAAGCTAACAATTACCTATATTCACATTTATCAACTATTTAGTGCTTCAACTGATTAAAACGTCACCTTTAAAACCTTTGCTATTGTTAAAAGCCCAGCTTCCTATCACTAGATTGTAATCCTATTATTCCGGTAACCCGTTTCACGATGGCTACTCTGCGCTTCCCGCTGCCTGTGGGTGCTCCTATTACCTGCCTTCACTTGCCCACTACCCCTGAAGACGCCAGGGATCTGACAAAAACATGTCAGGGGGCAGGGTTTAAACACTATCGGAGATATTTATCAAACTGGTGTAAAGTAGAACTGACTTAGTTGCCCATATCAACCAATTCAATTCCACCTTTCATTTTCCAAAGGAGCTGTGAAAAATGAAAGCTGGAATCTGATTGGTTGCTATGGGCAACTAAGCCAGTTCTACTTTACACCAGATTGATAAATCTCCCCCAATATTTTAAAGGGAGTCTGTCAGCTTGGAAACACCCCCAAACTAGAGTAAGCTGTGTATAGTGTAAGTGGTGCCGAGTCCGGTTATGTCATTTGTATCTTCATACTCACTTACAAACCAGCAGTAAGAGGACTCCTGTGCCCATACACATAATGGAGAGGACTCCAGGAGGAGTCTTATCACTGCTGGTTTGTAGCACAGCGTCGGAATGCAAATGAGTATGAAGATAAAAATTACATAAGCGGACTCAGCACCACTTACACTACACACCACTTACTCTAGTTGGGGGGGGGGGGATTTCGGAGCTGACAGATTCCCTTTAATAGCGATCTACTGCTAGTAATAGGAGCACATGCTGTCAGCAAAATAGTGATACAAAGAGGGGTTGCGGGTAGCGCACGCACTCCCACTCATGGGCTGAAATAGATACTATTGGGTTTTTAACAATCGCAAAGGTTTTAATTACAAAAATATGGGTGAAGTCTTAATAAGTTGACGCACCAAATAGTTAAATGTGAATATAGGTAATATAGCCTCAGCCTGGGATAAATCAATACCTAACATTTGTCAGGGTCAGTGCTCCATCTGTCATGTCACTGGGTCAGGTGACACATGGGGACACGTTACCGCTGCGGGCATTAATTGGCTGCAGCAGCCAAGTGACCCACATCAAGCCAGATCCTGACGTGGGAAGACCAGAGAGCTGCGGCAGTGGCAGGGAAGCAAAGGAGCTGGAACCCAGTGGCAAGGATCAGATAAGTATGGTTCCCTCCGCAGGTCCTGCCCAAAATGTCTCCATGGGTGAACAACCCCCTTAAGTAGTGAACTTGTAGTAAAAATACCCAGGGTAAAAATACTGAAAACAGCATTACTGTTGTGCTTGCTTTTCTTGTTTGAAGGGAGAAAACCTACATGGAGGGAATAAAGGGAAAATATATAAGAAATCACTATATCTCATATCGCTGAAATGACTTTACAGCTATCAGCTCCAGGATGAGGACACATGCTGTGGTGCAGTGCGCTCGCTGGGTTTTAGAAGCCATTGCTGTCAAATCTGCAGCGTGCCCTCAATGATGCTGATTTTGTTTTGCTACATGTTGATCCCTTTTTTATTTTTATTTTTAAAAACCTCATCCACATATACTATAGTGTACATTGCTGTAGAATTGCAGTGCGGATCTGCAGCAATAAACACAGCATGCGAATTCAACCTTACACCGCCCCCATTTATTACTGTTTTATTCAATCTGACATCTAGCAATTAGAGATGAACAAACTTGTGTTTTCAAGTTCGGCGTACAAGGTTCGGGTTATCAAAAAAATCCCGTTATGGATTCCGCTACCACGGACCATAAGTTATGGTCTGTGGTAGCTGAACAACCCGAACCTTGTACGCTGAACTTCAAAACACAAGTTCGCTCATCTCTACTCGCAATGCTAAACACCAGCTCTGTATCCCAACAATGGAAGCCCATACCAGGCTACAAATCATGGCAGAAATCAACTGGCTAATCGGCTTTTTAACTGCTGGCACGGTCATGGGCAGCTTAAAAGGCTTCTGTCAGCAGAATAGTACCTATGAAACTGTTTGACCTGTTGCATGTTGCCATTACACCTAGAGGCTCAGCTCTCTCTGCAATTGCCAAGCCCTCTCCACTTTGATTGACAGGGCCAGAAAATGATGACGTTTACACCAGCTAGAGGCTCATTTGCATATGTTAAACCTTCACTTTTCTCAGCAATGGGGGCACATATGAACATGGGATCAACACAGATGTCTTCAGCTGCCAAGTGCACATGTAACAGGTCAGCCAGTGTCATAGGTACAAATCTGCTGACAGATGCCCTTTCAGTGGGTTCGACATATATAGAATTATTTAAAATGATCAATTCTAGTTTACAATCAGATAATCCTTGTCCTTTAAGGAAATCGCAATGTACAGAGAAGGGTGACACACTTACAGGCGTCTTATAGTTGACTTCTCTTTGCTGCTGTCGTTCGGCCTAGGTGAAGTGGTGATTATGGATTCATTTTCCAATGTCACAATGTGGTCCTCAGTTGGAGGAATGATCCCACTGAGAAGGGAATTGCAGAAAATTACGCTTTTGCTTATAGAATTCATATTTTTTACATGTTTTATTAAACAATAACACATAAGGTACATCAGTACAGGCAGTAATACATCAGTTCAGAGCAATCATCGTGGATACGGCGACATTAATCGCATTTAGACCTGAATTAGTGAGAGGTGAAGCGCACCACGCTCCCTACACCTTCCCGAAAGTATGCGGGCAGCGCCTATTCTTATATACTACATTTTCAAAGGGTATAACTTGATTCACAACAGATTTCCATTGGCCAAGAGTAGGAGGACGATCCCCATCCACCTTAGTGCTACAGCTTTCCTGGCTAGGAAGAGCGTCTCCCGTAGGAAAATGTAAGTGTGATGAGGCCAAACTTCCTATGCCAGAATACCCAGCAAGCAGATCTCAGGACGAGCTGGGACCTGACTAGAGACCAACTGAGATAAGAGATCTGCGACACTGTGCCATAAGGCCTGTAAATAAGAGCACGCCCACATTATGTGCCAAAAGTCCACAGAACCTTCAGAACATCTATGAGACATCTACCCGTCTTGTGTAACCTTGTGGGAGACAGGTAGCAACGGATGTAGAATGAATAACTGTATCAACTGGTTGTTAGCTGATGGAGATACGGTGGAAGGCGACTCTAGGGCCTCTTGCCAATCCTCGGCCGTCACAGAGGGAATATGCTCTTTCCACTTAGACTCTACCCTAGGCGGTGCTAAGGCCATGCGATATTCCAATAGGTGCATATGCCCCTCGGACCCTGTGTGGAGAACGTACCTATTAAAGGGACACTCTGAAATGGCGTGACTATTGCCAGAAAATTGAATATGGAGAGCGTGGTGCACCTGTAAGTATCTCTAAAAAAATACCAGTTACATCATATTACAGGAGTTTTCCGATTACAACAACTAATCCCCTATCCACAGGATAGGAGTTAGGGCTCATGCACACGACCGTTGGAAGTTTTGGCGTCCGAAAATTGCGGATCTGCAAAACACATACACTGGCCGTGTGTATTTCGCATTTTGTGGTACGGAACGGCTGGCCCCTAATAGAGCATTCCTATACTTGTCCATAATGTGTACAATAATAGGACTTTCTATTTTTTTGCGGAACAGCCATACGGACATGGAATGGACACGGAGTAAATTCCGTTTTTTGCGGCTCCATTGAAGTGAATGGTTCCGCATACGGGCCGCTAAACAAAACGGAACGGACACTGAAAAAAAATATGTGAGCCCTTAAGCGTCTGATCTGCAGGAGTCCAACCTCTGGGGCCCCTGCCAATTACTATAACTGGGGCCCATGTTCCCCGTTTGAATGGAGCAGCATGCATGTCCACCACTTCATTCAACTGTATGGTAGTGCCAAACATTGTCAAGTACAAGTGCTCGGCTATCTCCGGCAGCCCCATACAGCTGAATAAAGGGGCAGTGCACATGCTTTCAAATGGGGGAAAACAGGCCCCCGCTCTAGCCATCGATGGGTGTCCTGAGATTAACAAATTACCTATATTCACATTTATCAACTATTTAGTGCTTTAAATGATTAAACCTTCACCTTTAAAACCTTTGCTATTGTTAAAGCGCTATCACTAGATTGTAATCCTATCCTGTAGGCATCTATAGAAATGGGTAAGGCTATTTTCACACTCGCGTTTGGTGCGGATCCGTCATGGATCTGCACAAACGCTTCCGTTCAGATAATACAACCGCATGCATCCGTTCAGAACGGATCCGTTTGTATTATCTGTAACATTGCCAAAACGGATCCATCTTGAACACCATTGAAAGTTAATGGAGGACGGATCCGTTTTCTATTGTGCCATATTGTGTCAGTGAAAACGGATCCATCCCCATTGACTTACATTGTGTGTCAGGACGGATCCGCTTGCCTCTGCATCGTCAGACGGACACCAAAATGGTGCAAGCAGCGTTTTGGTGTCTGCCTCCAGAGCGGAATGGAGGCAGAACGGAGGCAAACTGATGCATTCTGAGCAGATCCTTATCTATTCAGAATGCATTGGGGCAAAACTGATCCGTTTTGGACTGAGAGCCCTGAAACGGATCTCACAAACGGAAACCAAAACGCCAGTGTGAAAGTAGCCTTAGAAGGACTCCGAACTTTTCATAGAATTCATTTTTAACATTAAACATGATTTTTAATTACTGGAAGGACAATTTCTAAATCCTTAAGACTCCTGCAGGAAATCACCTTTTATAGCACTGCAATTCATCTTGTGCAACCAAGAGCTGAACCTTCAACTTGTTCCGCTCCTGCAGCACCTCCCTTAGCTCGTGTAATGTAAATCGTGGCCGGTTTGGGTCTGTGAGATCTATAACCATCTTGTCTGGTCCAAGGTCAGTCTAGAAAAAAAAAAGGTGTGCGACTTAGTATATGCAGCATATTGAAACTCTACACAAGAACGGGACTGAAGGCACGGTTTATACGCCATTGATGGGAGACACTTGTCTCCTGACTAATGAGTCTGTCTAATTTTTTTTTTTGTAAGTATTTAATAAATTGCACAGTATTTTTTGTCATTTGGTATAATAGCCCAGGAAACCATTATTATAATTCGTTGCCCATATATAGGGCAAGATATTCTGACAACAGATTTGTTCTAAAGAGCACCTGTCAGCAGGAAGAGTTCAATAAACATGCATACTGCCTGGTGGGGTTGATCCTGCTGATTAAAATGATACGTGTCTTGTGAAAATTAGTTGTGGCGTTCCCCTGAACAAAAGACTTTTACTCTTTATGGGAATGAGGGCCAAGGGGCGGGGTCTAGCCCCTGGGGGCCCCTCTGTGCACTGAAGATCCCTTCTGCGCATAGAATAAATGTATTTCTTCTTGTGAACGCTGCAACTGATTTTCACATGACTTGTATCCTTTTAAGCAGCAGGATTAACCCTACCAGGCAAAGTGCATGGTTTAACATAGTTGATCCTGCTGACAGGGATCAAGTAATACCCAAATATAATATTAAGTAATCAGACTCGGACTACAGAATTGCAATCAGACTACAAACTGGGTTTGTAGTCTGTTACCATGGAGCAGCAGCTAGGTTCACACTAGTGTTAGGTGATCCAGCAGCCTGTTCTGGCATAGTCAATGGGGATCCAGCAGTCAACGGCAGTGCTGGATACGGTGAAACCTGGCAGGCTGTTCTCTGCCGAAACAGTCTATTGGATTTCATAACGCAGATATGAACATACCCCAAGACATTTTTTATCAAGACTACATGAAAAGTTGCTTCTTTTTTAATTTTTATTGTAGACTCCATGGATAAAAAAAAAAATGCAAATGGCAAAGGGGAAGATACCTGATCTGCTGGAGGGCTTTTTCTCATCAGTCTTTCCACCTCACCCTTTAGATTATCCCTTTCCATCTTCATCTCCTCTGTAACAAGACTTGATTGGTTCACCAGTGTCTCCAGGACTTCCAGAATACGGACAATCTTAAACTGAAGATCAGCCACAAGGTCCGTCACACCCTGGGCTTCTTTGCTGATCTTCATAAGATCTCTGCCTATAACATGTGAGATATCGTACACATCTTCTACTGTCATCTGAAAGGGGTCCTTTTCAAATGCGGTCTCTGGTGACATGTCCTCTTGCTCAATTTCCATTTTTCTGTAATCCACTTACTTCCTGCCAAAGATATAAAGCAAAATGTTGTATTCACAGCTGAATAGATGTTAAGGACAGTATAAAAACCTCAATGTCCTCAATTTCATAGATTCACTGTGTGTGCGGGAGGGGGGCACACAATCTCTGCTAGCCTAGTCTCTAGCACTTGGACTGTGACCTTACTCCAAACAACCAGACCAACACAGCCTAGATACATTTTACATTGTCTCTGGTAAGGCTGTGTTCACATCTGCCCTGTGAACTCTGGCAGTCTGTTCGGTGGAACATGCCAAACCTCGCAGCACCCTAGTGCTGCAAGGGAGATGATTCCGATGAGACTTCTGTCCCCGCCCCTGACCATGACTGGCAGTTATGGGGAAGGCAGGGCACAGGAGTCTCATCAGACTCATCTCCCTTGCGGCATTAGGGTGCTGCGAGGTTTGGCCTGTCAGTACTGTAAAAGTACTGACTACTAGCCGAGTAGTGACAGCCTACTGAAATCAGCGGGTCTGTCACTATGCTATGCTGCCCTTAGTGAAGATAGCATAGTAAAGGTGACAGGCTACCTTTAAAGGGAGTCTTTCGGGTAATTTTCGCTAATCTAACTACCAGCAGTGGCCACCAGTACGTTGTACAAGCATGCTAAACTAGAAGAAGAAGAAGAAGAAAATCCCTTTATTGTCCCTCAGTGGGGACATTTTGGAATAACTAACCTTTATGTCCATAACTAACCTTTATGTCCAACCTTTTAATCCAATGAAAAACGGCCCCCAAGTGTCCAGCAGGGAGGGCTTTGCTTTTAAAAGTGCCCGAGCCCACTGCCCTTCCCTGCCGTCTGCTCCTCCTTTAACCTTCCAAGGCTTCCTCCCCTCTCCCCTGACATCAGGGTGATGCCGTAGCCACCAGAACATTGTGCAAGCATGCTTTTACAGTACTGGCAGGCCGAACCGCGCAGCACACTAATGCTACAAGGGAGATGAGTCCGATGAGACTCCTGGCTCTGCCCTCCCCATGACTGCCAGTCATGGTCAGGAGGTGGGGGAGGGAGGAGCACAAGTCTCATCGGACTCATCTCCCTTGCAGCACTAGGGTGCTGCGCGGTTCGGCCTGCCAGTACTGTAAAAGTACTGAATACTAGCCCAGAAGTGACAGCCCACTGAAATCAGCAGGTCTCTCACTATGCTATGCTGTTCTCATAGTAGAGGTGACCGGTTCCCTTTAATGGAAGTCTGTCGGGTAGTTTTCACTAACTACCAGCAGTGGCCTCCAGAACGTTGTACATGCATGCTAAACAAATCTTTACAGGTTCCCTTTAAGATTAAAATAGGTAATGCCTTATTAAAATGCAGGATTGCCTTGACAGGTACAGACATATATAATGTCTGTGAGCAGCTTTTTAGTCAATATCTGTATGAATTCAGCCTGTCTGCTATCCTGCAAGTGTAATTTTCCCCATCCGTAGGCCGGGTTCACATATGTGTTGTGTGAACTCTGGCACTGATTTGTTCACTGTATCTGGCATATATGCAAAAAATACTAAATGCAGCATATATGCCGAAAAGCAGCTGGACCCTATTACAGTGAATGGGGATCTGGCCATGCTGGATACGGTGAACTCCGGCAGTCTGTTCTTCTGCCGGAAATTGGTTATTCGATAAATGACATAAAGGTATGGTTACAATGCTTGTACGTTGCGATGGCCATTGCTGGTAGTTATATTAGTGAAAAACACCTGACAAACGCCCTTTAACCACCTCAGCCCCCATGGCTTAAACACCCTGAAAGACCAGGCCACTTTTTACACTTCTGACCTACACTACTTTCATCGTTTATTGCTCGGTCATGCAACTTACCACCCAAATGAATTTTACCTCCTTTTCTTCTCACTAATAGAGCTTTCATTTGGTGGTATTTCATTGCTGCTCACATTTTTACTTTTTTTGTTATTAATCGAAATTTAACGATTTTTTTGCAAAAAAATGACATTTTTCACTTTCAGTTGTAAAAAAAACGACATCCATATATAAATTTTGCTCTAAATTTATTGTTCTACATGTCTTTGATAAAAAAAAAATGTTTGGGTAAAAAAAAAAATGGTTTGGGTAAAAGTTATAGCGTTTACAAACTATGGTACAAAAATGTGAATTTCCGCTTTTTGAAGCAGCTCTGACTTTCTGAGCACCTGTCATGTTTCCTGAGGTTCTACAATGCCCAGACAGTACAAACACCCCACAAATGACCCCATTTCGGAAAATACACACCCTAAGGTATTCGCTGATGGGCATAGTGAGTTCATAGAACTTTTTATTTTTTGTCACAAGTTAGCGGAAAATGATGATTTTTTTTTTTTTTTCTTACAAAGTCTCATATTCCACTAACTTGTGACAAAAAATAAAAACTTCTATGAACTCACTATGCCCATCACGAAATACCTTGGGGTCTCTTCTTTCCAAAATGGGGTCACTTGTGGGGTAGTTATACTGCCCTGGCATTCTAGGGGCCCAAATGTGTGGTAAGGAGTTTGAAATCAAATTCAGTAAAAAATGACCTGTGAAATCCGAAAGGTGCTCTTTGGAATATGGGCCCCTTTGCCCACCTAGGCTGCAAAAAAGTGTCACACATCTGGTATCCCCGTACTCAGGAGAAGTTGAGGAATGTGTTTTGGGGTGTCTTTTTACATATACCCATGCTGGGTGAGATAAATGTCTTGGTCAAATGCCAACTTTGTATAAAAAAATGGGAAAAGTTGTCTTTTGCCAAGATATTTCTCTCACCCAGCATGGGTATATGTAAAATGACACCCCAAAACACATTCCTCAACTTCTACTGAATACAGAGATACCAGATGTGTGACACTTTTTTGCAGCCTAGGTGGGCAAAGGGGCCCACATTCCAAAGAGCACCTTTCGGATTTCACTGGTCATTTTTTACAGAATTTGATTTCAAACTCCTTACCACACATTTGGGCCCCTAGAATGCCAGGGCAGTATAACTACCCCACAAGTGACCCCATTTTGGAAAGAAGACACCCCAAGGTATTCGCTGATGGGCATAGTGAGTTCATGGAAGTTTTTATTTTTTGTCACAAGTTAGTGGAATATGAGACTTTGTAAGGGAAAAAAAAAAAAAAAAAAAAAAATCATCATTTTCCACTAACTTGTGACAAAAAATAAAAAATTCTAGGAACTCGCCATGCCCCTCACGGAATACCTTGGGGTGTCTTCTTTCCAAAATGGGGTCACTTGTGGGGTAGTTATACTGCCCTGGCATTTTCCAGGGGCCCTAATGTGTGGTAAGTAGGTAAATGACCTGTGAAATCCGAAAGGTGCTCTTTGGAATGTGGGCCCCTTTGCCCACCTAGGCTGCAAAAAAGTGCCACACATGTGGTATCGGCGTACTCGGGAGAAGTTGGGGAATGTGTTTTGGGGTGTCATTTTACATATACCCATGCTGGGTGAGATAAATATCTTGGTCAAATGCCAACTTTGTATAAAAAAATGGGAAAAGTTGTCTTTTGCCAAGATATTTCTCTCACCCAGCATGGGTATATGTAAAATGACACCCCAAAACACATTCCCCAACTTCTCCTGAGTACGGAGATACCAGATGTGTGACACTTTTTTGCAGCCTAGGTGGGCAAAGGGGCCCACATTCCTTTTATGAGGGCATTTTAAGACATTTGGATCCCAGACTTCTTCTCACGCTTTAGGGCCCCTAGAATGCCAGGGCAGTATAAATACCCCACATGTGACCCCATTTTGGAAAGAAGACACCCCAAGGTATTCAATGAGGGGCATGGCGAGTTCATAGAAATTTTTTTTTTTTTGGCACAAGTTAGCGGAAATTGATTTTATTAATTTTTTTCTCACAAAGTCTCCCTTTCCGCTAACTTGGGACAAAAATTTCAATCTTTCATGGACTCAATATGCCCCTCACGGAATACCTGGGGGTGTCTTCTTTCCGAAATGGGGTCACATGTGGGGTATTTATACTGCCCTGGCATTCTAGGGGCCCTAAAGCGTGAGAAGAAGTCTGGAATATAAATGTCTAAAAATTTTTACGCATTTGGATTCCGTGAGGGGTATGGCGAGTTCATGTGAGATTTAATTTTTTGACACAAGTTAGTGGAATATGAGACTTTGTAAGAAAAAAATAATAATTTCCGCTAACTTGGGCCAAAAAAAATGTCTGAATGGAGCCTTACAGAGGGGTGATCAATGACAGGGGTGTAATCAACGACAGGGGGGTGATCAGGGAGTCTATATGGGGTGATAACCACAGTCATTGATCACGCCCCTGTAAGGCTCCATTCAGACGTCCGTGTGCGTTTTGCGGATCCGATCCATCTATCAGTGGATCCGTAAAAATCATGCGGACGTCTGAATGGAGCTTTACAGGGGTGTGATCAATGACAGGGGGTAATCAATGACAGGGGGGTGATCAGGGAGTCTATATGGGGTGATCACCACAGTCATTGATCATGCCCCTGTAAGGCTCCATTCAGACGTCCGTGTGCGTTTTGCGGATCCGATCCATCTATCAGTGGATCCGTAAAAATCATGCGGACGTCTGAATGGAGCCTTACAGGGGTGTGATCAATGACAGGGGGGTAATCAATGACAGGGGGGTGATCAGGGAATCTATATGGGGTGATCACCACAGTCATTGATCATGCCCCTGTAAGGCTCCATTCAGACGTCCGTGTGCGTTTTGCGGATCCGATCCATCTATCAGTGGATCCGTAAAAATCATGCGGACGTCTGAATGGAGCCTTACAGGGGTGTGATCAATGACAGGGGGGTAATCAATGACAGGGGGGTAATCAATGACAGGGGGGTGATCAGGGAATCTATATGGGGTGATCACCACAGTCATTGATCATGCCCCTGTAAGGCTCCATTCAGACGTCCGTGTGCGTTTTGCGGATCCGATCCATCTATCAGTGGATCCGTAAAAATCATGCGGACGTCTGAATGGAGCTTTACAGGGGTGTGATCAATGACAGGGGGGTAATCAATGACAGGGGGGTGATCAGGGAGTCTATATGGGGTGATCACCACAGTCATTGATCATGCCCCTGTAAGGCTCCATTCAGACGTCCGTGTGCGTTTTGCGGATCCGATCCATCTATCAGTGGATCCATAAAAATCATGCGGACGTCTGAATGGAGCTTTACAGGGGGGTAATCAATGACAGGGGGGGTGATCAGGAAGTCTATATGGGGTGATCACCACAGTCATTAATCACACCCCTGTAAGGCTCCATTCAGACGTCCGTGTGCGTTTTGCCGATCCGATCCATCTATCAGTGGATCCGTAAAAATCATGCGGACGTCTGAATGGAGCTTTACAGGGGTGTGATCAATGACAGGGGTGTAATCAATGACAGGTGGGTGATCAGGGAGTCTATATGGGGTGATCAGGGGTGATCAAGGGTGAATAAGGGGTTAATAAGTGACGGGGGGGGGGGGGGGTGTAGTGTAGTGTGGTGCTTGGTGCAACATATTACTGAGCTACCTGTGTCCTCTGGTGGTCGATCCAAGCAAATGGGACCACCAGAGGACCAGGTAGCAGGTATATTAGACGCTGTTATCAAAACAGCGTCTAATATACCTGTTAGGGGTTAAAAAAATCACATCTCCAGCCTGCCAGCGAACGATCGCCGCTGGCAGGCTGGAGATCCACTTTCTTACCTTCCGTTCCTGTGAGCGCGCGCGCGCCTGTGTGCGCGCGTTCACAGGAAATCTCGCGTCTCGCGAGAGGACGCGCCGGCGCGTCCACTCGGAATCAATCAACCACCTCCAGGACGCGTCTGTGCGTACAGCGGTCCGGAGGTGGTTAAGGGCTGTACTCAGCTATCTTCAGCAGTCAGAGAATGAATGGAGTAGCACTATGCGTGCAGTCGGATCCCCACCAATTACATACTTATCACCTGTCCCCTGGATGGTGGGACAACCCCTTTAATTCCTTTGGGACCAGGCCAATTTTCATTTTTGTTTCATCCTCATCGCCTGACCAGGCTGAAAGCTGTAGGCAGTCTTTGCATGCTGGGAGTTGTAGTTCTGCAACAGCTGGAGAGCCGCAGTTTGCCTATCACTGCCCTAGGGGACTAACGTAGACAGGAATGGTATTACCCCATGTGACAACTACCCGCCAATCCCATTGTACTATGCCGCAGTTGCCATACAGGTCTCATCCACTAGAGACGAATTTACTGTGAGCACAGTAAACGTTTAAGATTGGTTGGTGTGCCCATACATGATACAATCGCGATTGTATGTACAATCGGTAAAATAAAAATTATCGATTTCACTCGGGAAACCAACTTAATTTGCTGCCACCACTCTTCGTATTGAATCGGAGCGAAGAGACCCCGGCTAGCTAATCCTAAAGGGAAGAAACGGTTATTTTGCAACCTAGCTAACCAATTAACAATGTATAAAAATAAGACAAATTCGGTAGTATGTCTCTTCTGAGGACACAGCTCTTAGGCTACTTTCACACTTGCGGCAGAGTGATCCGGCAAGCAGTTCCATCGCCGGAACTGCCTGCCGGATCTGGCAAAACGTATGCCAACTGATGGTATTTGTAAGACTGATCAGGATCCTGATCAGTCTAAAAAATGCCCGATCACTCAGAAAAATGCATTGAAATCTATAGAAATGCATTTATTTTTTTCACCAGCATTCCGGTATTTTGAATGCCGGATCCGGCACTAATACATTCCTATTGAAAAAAGCCGGATCCGGCATTCAGGCGAGTCTTCAGTTTTTTGGGCCGGAGATAAAACCGTAGCATACTGCGGTTTTATCTTTTGCCTGATCAGTCAAAAAGACGGAACTGAAGACATCCTGATGCATCCTGAACGGATTGCTCTCCATTCAGAATGTATGGGGATAAAACTGATCAGTTCTTTTCCAGTATAGAGCCCTTAGGACGGAACTCAGCGCCGGAAAAGAAAAACGCAAGTGTGAAAGGACCAGATAATCAGGTAACAAGGGCAAAACTGGAACAAATAAATCATTAGTTTTATTTTAAAAACGATCCACAAAAATATACATTAAAACTGACAGATAAATATACCTGCCAGTCGAACAGATTGGTTGGATAGAAATAAGTAAGAGATGAAAGGGAATAGAATGTCTGTAAGTTCAGAATTACCACGGTAGAGTCCAGTAAAAGATAAAGTCTTTGCAAGGAATAATCCAAGATGGCGGTGTGCCCGTGTCCAGCAGGCGGTTGTGATGTTATTCGATGGTAGATGAAGGACCAGGACCTGAGTGGGTCACTGTGTTTTTACCCACTCTGGAGCTGGGAGTGGCTATGACACATACAAGTCCAGCCTTGTGTAACTGCAAGAGGGGCAGTTCTTGCCCGATAGAGAAAATCTGGCAGCATCCTTGCTTCACCAGTTTCTCTGTACCCGTAGGTCAAATTAAGAAATAGAATTCATATTTATAATCAGTAGAACTTTACGAATCATCTGATACCAAATATGACTGGAAGACAATACCGCGTGCCTGAGAACTGTCATATCTCGAAGCGGGAATCTCTGATTTGCTTGTGGATTTCTTGGAAGGTGTTAGAATAACCCCAACAATTTCGGAAGAGATTGTTCATTCCGTATTTTCCTAACCCATGAAATATGGGGAAAATATGCAATCTATGGATTAGAGGTGACTTTCAGGTCATCCTCCTTCATGTACCAACCAGCTGCGTGATAAGGATCTGTCATTCTTCTCTGATGTTTCTGACCAGGCTTAGGGGTGTTAGGACCCCTGCTGTGCTGGGGCCGCTCAGACTAGCGAGAGGGCACTTTTATGGGGTTTTGTCAAGACAATATCAGATTGATGGATGTATAACCCCCAGCATGGGGTCAGGAAGAATCTTTGGCAAGGATTTGCTAATTTACCTCTGTGAGCTGTAACTGAAAGTTTTAACTCTTTGTGTGAATAAGAGGGCTATTGTGATTTTTGTAATTTTAAAACAGGATGCATTCGTGATTTATTCATATTGCCGAGATCGCGAAGCATCACACCCCATCTAACAGGTTTGAACAGGCAATTTCACTGTGGCAGGCTAGGAATCCTTCATGAGGGTGCCTTCACACGCAGCAGATTTTGCGGCAGAAAATTCTGCGCCTGAAAATCTGTTCCATTTACCTTAATGTGGCTTGCAGAAATCCATGTGCTTGCTGCCCCATTCCAATGAATAGAACTGATTTTCAGTTGTGGAATTTTCCACAAAATCTGCCGCATGTGAAGGCACCCTAAGGCCTCCTGCACACGACTGGTTTTTTCTTCCCGTTTACTGGCCGTTTTTTGCGTTCCGTATACAGTCCGTATACGGAACCATTATTTAAATGGTTCCGCAAAAAAAAACGGAATGTACTCCGTATGCATTCCGTTTCCGTATTTCCGTTTTTCCGTTCAAAGATAGAACATGTCCTATTATTGCCCGCAAATCACGTTCCGTGGCTCCATTCAACTCAATGGGTCCGCAAAAAACGGAACACATACGGAAATGCATCAGTTTCAGTTCCGTTTTTGCGGAACCATCTTTTGAAAATGTTATGCCCAGCCCAATTTTATCTATGTAATTACTGTATACTGTATATGCCATACGGAAAAACGGAACGGAAAAACGGAAACACAACGGAAACAAAAAACGGAACAACGGATCCGTGAAAAACGGACCGCAAAACACTGAAAAAAAAACCCATACGGTCGTGTGCAGGAGGCCTAAGGCTAGGTCTACACGACGACAATAAGTCGCGCAACAGATAGGGCACAACTACACTGCAACATTTGTCGTGCGACATTTTGTCGCACCAATGTCGCGCAACAATTTTTGTAAAGGTAGTCTATGGTGTTGCACTGCAACATGTGACATGCTGCGACTGCGACAGTCGCAGAAAAATCCATCTTGAATGGATTTTTTTCGACTGTCGCGTCGAAGTGCGACACCATAGACTATTATTATAAAAATTGTCGCGCGACATTGGTGCGACAAATGTCGTTGTGTACACCTAGCCTAAGACCCCAGGCTGCCATTGATCAACCCCCTCCCTTGGACTTACCTCTCACATGTGAATTCAACCTAATACTTACATCATTTTTTTGCCACTAATCTATTTCTGGGGATTTGGGAGGCAAAGTGTGTTTGGTGTGATGTATACACTGGGAACAACTCATACAGGGGAACACATACACAATCCTATACCTCCCCACAAACACGCCTCCCACCCATCCAGTGCGTGCAATTGCGTGGGGCCCCTGACAGGTGTTTTGCAAGCATAGGGGGACATTTATAAAACTGGTGTGAAGTAGAACTGGTTTAGTTGTTCATAGCAACCAATCAGATTCCATCTTATATTTTTCAGAGCTCCTTTGGAAGATGAAAGGTGGAATCTGATTGGTTGCTATGGACAACTAAGCCAGTTGTCCCTTGCACTAGTTTTGATAAATCTCCCCCTGTGTGTTTGCTTGGTGTAAAAGCACCCTATATAACAACAAGCCGAGACAACCTAAAGGATTTATTTCTAGAATCTCACCCACCATAGCTAAACATCGCCCCAATACTCACGGATGTTTCGTTTTTGATCGCATACTACAGCCAAAAACAGTTTTAAAAAGTATAGCACTGACAGAAGTGTTCCTTTACAAACACCCCCCACTAGTGTGAACACAGCCTTATTTATGTTACCACAAATGCCAACTGAATGCATTTGGTTTAACCAGCGCATAACCCCCTTTTCGATAAACTGGTACAAATGTTAATTCAGTAACACATGGCCGGCGGGTCACCCACAGCAGTGAGCGGCTGCTGCGGCCTTTTGCTGTGGTAATACATGTAAATAAAGACTCTCATCATGTCCCAGGGCTCTGTTCACACCGTTAGGGTCCATTCACACGTCCGTAGTGTATTGCGGATCCGCAATACACTCGGCCGGCACCCCCATAGCAATTGCGGACAAGAATAGGACATATTCAATTTTTTTCCGGAGCCGCTGACTCAGAGATCGGGGGCGCGCTCCGGAAATGCGGATGCGGACAGCACACTGTGTGATGTCCGCATCCATTCCTGCCCTATAGAGAATGAATGGGTCCACAATTTGCAGAACGGATGCGGACCCATCCTACGGACATGTGAATGGACCCTTAGAATGTATTGGCTCAGATGAGCTGAAGTTATTACTTTGTGAAGTGTCACGAGAGCGAGACTTCGTGTAATAACTTCGGAAATTAATTTCTACTGTAATAAACCTTTGTACCGAACTCCCTTGCAGCGGCAGCATAGTGTAATTACAAGTACTTGTCATTACACTGCACCGCCGAGACGACACGTAGCGTAATAAAGAGGAAGTGGCACTCACATGAAGCGCTTCCTCTTCAACCAGCTGATCGGCGGGGGTGCCAGGTGTCAGACCTCCACCGATCACATATTGATGAACTATCCTGACGATAGGTCATCAATATATATGGCCTGCACAACCCCAGGTTTCCAGGAGTAAATTTGAAAGAGGAGATGTAGTGTCTGTCCTTTAGACTTTCTCTTCTTTTATAATCCACTTTTGATGATTTTGGCTTCAAAACGGCATCAGGAAACCTGATCGTTTGGCCGTGCTCTTATTGTCCTATACAAAGGAATAAAGAGATTCGGCAGCACCTCGGTGTGACCTCTATCCATGCCCCTGGGTAGCAGCTTCAAGCTTTCATAGGAACACGATTCTCAGTGGAGCACCTGTTTTTAAGTGTAAAAATGCTGTTTTAGTCTCATTGAAAATGCGCCTGTTTTGGAGCCTTTTGCCTGTTTTGATTTTTTAGATTATTTCAGAAGTTTTCTAACTTTTGCGCCTATTTTCTGACCTATTTATGTAGGTGCGCCTTATTATGCGCCTGATTTGTACTACACTCCAGGCCTGGCGTACTTTTCTACGTCTGTTTTGAGTAGTGATTTGCGCCACATTTTGCCTAAAAGGTGGCCCTTTCATGGAGACGAGCGCCTACTTCCAGCTCACTGGTGCAACATTTTCTTGCGCATACTAATTAGACCAGTCTTCGTGAATATGAATCTGTCATACTGACAAACAACCACTAGAGGTCAGACTAATAGCAATGCACCTTCGTGAAGTGCTGGAAGACTTTTTTTAAATAGTAGGCAAAAGAAAGACAGGCGAAGCAAATACGCCAGTCTGATTTTTACATCTAAAAACAGGCGCGCTTGATGAATGTGCCCCAGTGACTTCTGTAATTATCATTCACATTAGCAGTACATTACCGATATGACCAAATTATTTCTTATAGTTTTTATTTGGATATTTGGCAGTTCATTAACATTTATTATAACACACATTTGGGAATGATAATTCCATTGAGGAGGAGGAGGGGGGTACTAAAGATCCTCTGTGCTGGAACAATGACTCTTTTCATTTACAGGAGGACACAAGAACGTCATTACAGATTCCTGGACGACTCCGGCTCCATTTCCACGTTTTGTGCAGTTTTTGAAGCCAAAGCCTGGCATGGAATGAAAAAGAAATGCCTCATATTCCGTGCCGAAATCCGCGCAAAACATGTCTTTTCCGCCTCCCATTGTTCCTCAACTGGAACCAGCACTGCCTTTCATACGGCTGCTGTATTTCTGCGTGGATTTCAAAACTGCAGCAAGAAGGATGTCCATGTGCGGATCAGAGCCACTGACTGGGGGCTGGTCCGTGGTCGGATCCATTCCAACTAGAAATACAAAGCTGAAATCCTGGGGTCATCCTCTTATTTATGCTGTGTATTAGGGGCTCATGCACACAACCATAGTTTTTTTGGTCGCATCCAATCCGCATTTTTTGCGGGTCGGATGCAGACCTATTCAAAAGATGTGGCCAGCACTCGGTCTACTGTCCCCATCCGTATGTCCGTTCCGTAGCCCAACAAACAAGATAGAAACATAGAATGTGTCGGCAGATAAGAACCATTTGGCCCATCTAGTCTGCCCAATATACTGAGTACTATGGATAGCCCCCGGCCCTATCTTATATGAAGGATAGCCTTATGCCTATCCCATGCATGCTTAAACCCCTTCACTGTATTTGCAGCTACCACTTCTGCAGGAAGGCTATTCCATGCATCCACTACTCTCTCAGTAAAGTAATACTTCCTTATATTACTTTTAAACCTTTGCCCCTCTAATTTAAAACTGTGTCCTCTTGTGGTAGTTTTTCTTCTTTTAAATATGCTCTCTTCCTTTACCTTGTTGATTCCCTTTATGTATTTAAAAGTTTCTATCATATCCCCTCTGTCTCTTCTTTCTTCCAAGCTATACATGTTAAGGTCCTTTAACCTTTCCTGGTAAGTTTTATCCTGCAATCCATGTACTAGTTTAGTAGCTCTTCTCTGAACTCTCTCTAGAGTATCTATATCCTTCTGTAGATATGGCCTCCAGTACTGCGCACAATACTCCAAGTGAGGTCTCACCAGTGTTCTGTTCAGCGGCATAAGCACTTCACTCTTTCTACTGCTTATACCTCTCCCTATACATCCAAGCATTCTGCTGGCATTTCGTGCTGCTCTATTACATTGTCTTCCCACCTTTAAGTCTTCTGAAATAATTACTCCTAAATCCCTTTCCTCAGATACTGAGGTCAGGACTGTGTCAAATATTCTATATTCTGCCCTTGGGTTTTTACGCCCCAGGTGCATTATCTTGCACTTATCCACATTAAATTTCAGTTGCCAGAGTTCTGACCATTCTTCTAGTTTTCCTAAATCCTTTTCCATTTGGCGTTTCCCTCCAGGAACATCAACCCTGTTACATATCTTTGTGTCATCAGCAAAAAGACAAACCTTACCATCGAGGCCTTTTGCAATATCACTTATGAAGATATTAAACAAAATTGGTCCCAGTACAGATCCCTGTGGAACCCCACTGGTAACATGACCTTGTTTTGAATGTTCTCCATTGACTACAACCCTCTGTTGTCTGTCACTCAGCCACTGCCTAATCCACTCAACAATATGGGAGTCCATGCTCAATGACTGCAGTTTATTGATAAGTCTTCTATGTGGGACAGTGTCAAAAGCCTTACTAAAATCTAGATATGCGATGTCTACTGCACCTCCACCGTCTATTATTTTATTCACCCAGTCAAAAAAATCTATAGGATTTGTTTGACATGATCTCCCTGAAGTAAACCCATGTTGTTTTTCATCTTGCAATGCATGGGATTTTAGATGTTCCACAATCCTATCCTTTAATAGGGTTTCCATTAATTTGCCTACTATTGATGTCAGACTCACTGGTCTATAGTTGCTCGATTCCTCCCTACTATCTTTCTTGTGAATGGGCACGACATTTGCCAATTTCCAATCTTCCGGGACGACTCCTGTTACTAATGATTGGTTAAATAAATCTGTTAACGGTTTTGCCAGCTCACCACTAAGCTCTTTTAATAATTTTGGGTGTATCTCATCAGGCCCCTGTGACTTATTTGTCTTCACCTTAGACAGCAAACTTAGAACATCTTCCTCTGTAAAGATACATGCATCAAATGATTTATTAGTCATCCTTTCTAGTGGAGGTCCTTCTCCTTTTTCTTTTGTAAAAACTGAACAGAAGTATTCATTAAGGCAGTCGGCTAGCCCTTTATTCTCTTCTACATACCTTCCGTCCTTTGTTTTTAATTTAGTTATTCCTTGTTTTAATTTCCTTTTTTCATTTATATATCTGAAGAATGTCTTATCCCCTTTTTTCATAGACTGAGCTAGTTTTTCTTCTGCCTGCGCTTTAGAAGTTCTTATAACTTGCTTGGCCTCTCTCTGCCTAATCTTGTAGATTTCCTTATCTTCATTGCTCTGGGTTTTTTTATAATTACAAAATGCTAGCTTTTTATTTTTAATGATTTGGGCCACTTCTGCTGAGTACCACAGTGGTCTCCTCCTTTTTTTGCTTTTACTGACAAGTCTAATGCAATTTTCTGTTGCCTTCAATAATGCACCTTTTAAGTAGTCCCATTTCTCCTGGACTCCATGTAATCCGTTCCAGTCTGATAAGGACTCATTTATGACTAATTTCATTTTTGAAAAGTCTGTTTTTCTAAAATCTAAAACTTTTGTTTTTGTGTGGTGGGACTCTTTCACAGTTCTTATATTAAACCACACTGACTGGTGATCACTAGATCCCAAGGTTTCGCCTACAATGACATCATATACCGAATCCCCGTTTGTGAATACCAAATCCAAAATGGCCTCCCTCCGGGTTGGCTCCTCAACCACTTGTTGTAGAGATAACCCCAGTAGGGAATTTAGAATATCTGTACTCCTGGTAGAACTTGCTATTTTGGTTTTCCAGTTTATATCTGGAAGATTGAAATCTCCCATAATGATAACTTCTCCTTTCATTGTCATTTTAGCTATTTCTTCAACTAGTAGATCATCTAGTTCTTTAACTTGACCAGGTGGTCTATATATCACACCTACACGAGTTACTGCATGGTTAGCAAACTGCAACGTAACCCAAACTGACTCTATGTTGGCCTCACCAACTTGTATTAGGTTAGATTTAATGCTATCTTTCACATACAGGGCCACTCCTCCTCCTTTCTTGCCTTCTCTGTCTCTTCTGTATAAAGAGTACCCTGGTATGGTTATGTCCCAGTCATTTCTTTCATTAAACCATGTCTCCGTAACAGCCACTAAATCTACATTCTCAGATGCCATTATTGACCCAAGTTCATTGATTTTTTTACCTAAACTGCGAGCATTTGTAGACAGGACTCTGAGCTTATCATTTCTTAACCTCTGTGCTTCTGACCTGTTCTGGCATTGTTTCGGGGGGCAATTGGACTCTTTTATTTTCACTCTTTTGCCCCCCCTTACTAGTTTAAATACTCTTTCGCAAATTCTTGGAGTTGTTCACTAAGTACATTTGTTCCTTTGAGAGAAAGATGCAAGCCATCTTTTTTGTACAGTTCCTTTCTATTCCAAGTAGAGCTATCATGAGAAACAAAGCCAAATCCTTGCTCTTGACACCATTTACCAAGCCATATGTTGAACTCCTTTATGCGCCTCTGCCTATCATTCTGAACATTATGCACAGGCAGAACTTCAGAAAATGAAATGGTGGATGCAAAATCCTGTACGTCATTACCAAGTGTGATAAAAGATTTTTTCACCTCTGACACTTCATTGCAAGCCAGGTCATTTGTCCCTAGATGGACAAGAACATCCACGTCCCCTTCCTGCTTTGCTTGCTTAACAATATTAATAATACGTCTTCTATCTCTTCTAGCAGTAGCCCCAGGGAGACATCTCACAAAACCATTTTCTTTAAGCTCCACACTTCTTATGATTGAATCACCCAGCAACAGCTGCTTCCTTTGAGACTTCACTTTATCTTTTTTGTTGCATACATTAGACATAGGAGTCGATGGTTTCTCACCCTCTGTGCTTGAGTCCATATCCATGTTGTCCTTACATTCTGAGAGTGCTGCAAATGAATTATGGAGAACCACCGACTGTGGGACATGTCTTCTATCCACCACTCTAAGTCTTCCAGAACCTACAGTAACCCATCTGCCATTTCTGGGGGTCCTCTGTGGCAGTGGCATTGCAGCGGTCCTAGCTGGAGTTTGTTTAACAGATAATTTAAATATTTCAGCTTTCAAAAATGCAATTTCCTGCTGCAGTAAGGAGAACTGTCTACAGATCTGACAGCATCCGAATCTCCAAAGAGTGGAACATGAAATAAATGCACAACAATTCCTGCACTGAACCAAGTCTGCCATTTTAAAGAGGAGAAAAAAAAAATAAAAAAATAAAAATAAATTTGTAACTTTAAATCAAACAAATCTTACCTTTTTTTTTGTTGTATTGTTTCCACCTTCCAGCCTATCTCCTGCAATATCTCTTTACTAGTACTTAATGTAGTACTTGCAGCTAATGAATTAGGCCAGCTAATGAGTCTGTCTCTATATATACACACACTGCTTCCCAAACTCCTCCCCCAGCAACAAATGTAACACCTTAGTGAGCTAGGCTCATTAGCAAACGCACAATAGCAAACAGCTGACCGAATTCCTTTACCTCTTCTCAAGCAATGATCAGCAAAAACAACACAGATGAGCCAGTTGGAGACTCTAAGCCAATCTCTTGCAGTATCTCTGGAATCTCTTCTTGTCTCCTGCAATATCTCTTTACTAGTACTTAATGTAGTACTTGAAGCTAGTACTTGCAGCTAATGAATTAGGACATGTCCTATTATTGTCCACTTTTCAGACGAGGATAGGAGATTTCTACAGAAAATAAAAAATAAATGGCGGCATGCAATCGGCTGGGATCCGTGTTTTGCAGACCACAAATCACTTACAGCAGGGTGCATGAGCCCTTAGAGGAAAATACACAAGAGATTTTTCTGATGAGTATTTCCTGCTTTGTGATTGCACCCTTAGGTCATGTTCACACGGCCAGTATTTGTAAGGCAAATGTCTAATACATGTGCAAATTTCATGAGTCGCTCCTGGCTTTGGAGTGAAAAACGACATAAACAAGTCCAGAATAAGGAAGCCCAGCACAATAGTGCATTATACAGTGTACTCCCCAGAATAGCACTACGCCACCTGCAGTGCAGGTAGGTGCTCAGGACACCGGGCAGATATTAATCAGTGGTTTCCTATACGATATTCACAAACCTACGATAAGTCTCTTACCACAAATGTCGCAGCCGAGGCCTCCGGTCACTTCCTCAAGTCACTTTCCAGCGGCTCAGCAGGTGACTCTGCTGGCGGTTGTCATGGAGACGGCATTCTTCTGTCCGCTCCCTTAGGCCCCGCCCACCTAACGTCGTAGGCCCACCCTGTGACGTACTGCGTTCCAAGCCTCAGGATCAGCCGTCCAATAGATGTGCTCATTGAGGGAAAGGGACATTCTGATTGGTCTACGTTGATCGCACGTTGGTTCACTGGTCCGCTGTCGATTCCGGTGTACGGTAGGTACGTGGTAGGTACTGCACAAAAACGCCTGGATAAATATATGCACCTTAGGCACAGGGGCAGAGACATGGCGAGCAGATGAAGCTGTTGTAGGGGAGGGCGGTCTGCACCACACACACACGACATTAGCTGCTGGCGGGTGATAAGGGTTACAGATCCCATACACTGTGCCCACCAGGTATTGCCCCCATGCTACCTTTAGCTCACCCGGGCACACTGAGGCTTTCAGTAAACTTTTCAAAGGAAAATTCTCATTCTCCTGAAGGGGTGTGTTCACACTACGGATTTTTGGCATCGGTTTCAGTGCTGAAAACTGCTCTGAATCTGCTCTTAAACTGCCTCCCTCTCATTGTTTTCAAATGCCGCAGTTCTTGCAGCTGTGGATTTTTCAAGTGCGGTTTTCTAGACAGCGCCAAGAATGTACATGTCCATTATTAGCATTGCTACCGCGTGGACGTGTCCGAAAGTCGTGGCAGGAGCCTGAGCTCCATTTAATGGAGCAAAACTGAGAGTGGTGGACCGCAGCATTCAAAATGAAAAACCATGGCAGAAATTGCAGTGGGATACATGGCGGATTTTGACGCAATCCAAATCCATTGTGTGAACATGTTTTTATTAATAGAAGCCCAGCAGTAGGACAGGCAACCCTCAATAGCAGGGATCAGCAGCCTCCGACACGCCAGATGTTCTCAAACTACAACTCCCAGAATCCTCGTTTCACTTCTGTGGGACTTACAAGAACAGCCGAGTAAGTTTGCATGCTGGGAGTTGTAGTTTCACAGCAGCTGGAGTGCCGAAGGTTGCTGATCCCTGCTCTATAGCCTTCACCTGCTGGTATATGCCAGTCTAGAGAGGAACTAACCAGCACTGTAGTCGTTGGCACTACCCCTCCTGGAAGTGTGGGCTCTCCATTGTCACTGTGTGTTACACAGAGCTGGATTGGAGTCTTTCACTTCCAGCTTGGTCGGGGGTATGTGCCCCCCTCTACCAGTCATGCTGCCAGCCTCTCCTGGTTGGTTTGTCAGTGCTTGAGATTATTGTGTTGATGAATGTCCTCTTCTGTCTTTCCCCAGTAACCAAGAAGCTCCAGAACTGGTGGGTGCTGAGAAGATCTGCTGATCCAGGTTCTCCCAGTAAAGGTCCGGTCATCTCTTCCTTTATGTTCTTCATCTTTTCATTTAGATCTATACCTTGTCACCATTTGTGAGGAGGCTGACCCATTGATATATTCCCATTCCCTAATGCTGGGTTTCCACGTTCAGGTTTTTTTAAGCCTAAGCCAGGAGTGGATTCATTAGGAGGAGACTCCGCTACATGTCCTGTGTTTATAATCAGTTTCTGGCTGTGGCTTCAAAAACTGCATCTAAAAACCTGAATGTGGAAACCCAGCCTTCATAGATCATTTATCTAACAAGGTTCCTCAACTCAATGAGTGAGAATGTTTGATGACTCAGAAAACCTTCAAAAAAGGAGGACACATCACACCTAGGGCATGACAACACTACGCTAATAAAGACCTGTACGGAGAAAGAACGCCAAAAATGTCACTTTATAATTGAATCTTCTATACACAAGCATATAGAAAAGGACAGTGTCCATGAGATGCACCACAATTATTAAGGGGTGCATTTCCGCAGGCCTGTGCACCAAATTTTGAAATCTACACCAGCTATGAGCTACCCGCTATGTTTCTGCACCCAAACCACAATTTCTAACAGTGGTTTTTGGTGCGGTTTTGCCACACATCTCACCCTTCATTAGAAAAGGGTGAAATCTGCTGCTAAAACCACAAACACAGGCTACTTTCATACTCGCGTTTGGTGCGGATCCGTCTTGTATCTGCACAGACGGATCCGCACCGATAATGCAAACGCTTGTATCCGGTCATAACTGATCCGTTTGCATTATTCATTATAAAAAAAGCCTAAGTCAAAACTGATCCATCTTAACTTACATTGAAAGTCAATGGGGGACGGATCCGTTTTCAATTGCACCATATTGTGTCAGTGAAAAACGGATCCGTCCCCATTGACTTACATTGTAACTCAGGACGGATCCGTTTGGCTCCACATAGTCAGATGGTCACTAAAACGCTGCAAGCTGCGTTTTAGTGACTGTCTAAAAACGCAACGGAGACCAAACGCAGCCAAACTGATCCTTATCCATTCAGAATGCATTGGGGCTAAACTGATCCGTTTTGGGCCGCTTGTGAGAGCCCTGAAACGGATCTCGCAAGCGGACCCAGAAACGCCAGTGTGAAAGTAGCCTTAATATGCTGTGAATTTCACCTAGGAATTCTGTGCTTGAATGTAACTACCTACAAGAGGTATTGAGTTAGAGTTCATGTTGAAGTAGTAATAGGGTCGTCCACCTTATGGCGTTTTGCCATGTGCCTCCTCTGGGAGTGGTCTTTCTGATGACTCAGGCTTGGTCCATTACCCGCTGGTTTGGTTGTCTATTACATGCTCATTAAAGGCCATTTATATATAATTGATGGCCTGTTCTTCAGATATCCCCTCACTATTCAGTTGGTGTGGGTCCTACTCAACACCGTCGGTGATCAACTGTCTGTATCAGCTGCGGTGGCGTGTCTGCTTCATTGTATATGCTGGTATTTACTGCGCAATTCTGTACTGTTAGTAGTGGCTTATTACAGCTTTTGCAATTGAGGTCTAGAAACCTGGAGGGAGGGCATCATAGCAAAATGAAAGTAAGAAACCACGCAAGACCTTGAAGATTGCCACTTTTACCTCTGGGACCGATTCAAAGCTATTTGGATGAATAAAGACGTAGATGGACATGTAACTACCATAGCAAGAGCTCATTATTAGTCCTGCTCTATGAGAAATCGTTACGTGTATTTGTAAATAATGGCATTTTCTCTTATACATTATTTTATGTATCTCATATATGTTTCTTTTATTTAGAAAATGAATGAATGGGCGCCTATAGCAAAGAACTATCATCCACTTAAAGCTGGAAGTATTGATGGCACAGATGAAGACCCTCATGATCGCGCCGTTCTGCGGGCGATGTTGGCCCGCTATGTTCCCAATAAAGGGGTGGTTGGGGATCCCCAGTTGACTTTGTTTGTGGCACGTTTAAGCCAACAAACCACTGAAGAAAAACTAAAAGAGGTGTTTTCTCGCTATGGAGACATCCAGAGGATCCGGTTAGTTAGGGATTTCATAACTGGTTTTTCAAAGGGTTATGCATTCATTGAATATAAACAAGAGAATGCCATAAAGAAAGCGTATAGAGATGCAAACAAACTGGTGGTCGATCAGCAGGAAGTCTTTGTGGATTTTGAACTGGAAAGAACTCTGAAAGGATGGATCCCCCGCAGGCTAGGAGGTGGATTTGGTGGTAAAAAGGAGTCAGGCCAGCTTAGGTTTGGAGGCCGAGATAGACCATTTAGAAAACCGATTAATTTGCCATTTTTCCCAAGTAACACCCGCCTAGAAGTCCATGGAGAAAATAGACAAAGGTCCCGCTCCAGAGAAAGACCTTATGACAGAAGAGGGAAGAAGGAGTACACAAGAGACAGAGGACGAGATAGGTGGCCACAAAGGTCCGAAAGAGAACATACTACAGAGAGGCATTCCAAGGAGGAAAGGAACAGAGACAGAGATGACAAAGACAGGAGTAGAAGAGAAAGCAAAAGGGAAAGAAGCAGAGAGCGAGATCACAGAAGATGAAGATATGATATATATATATATATATATATATATATATATATATATATATATATATATATTAGGGCTGCAACGATTAATCAACGTTATCGATAATATTCGATAACTGGATTTGTTGTCAACGAATCCAGTTATCGAATAATCGGCCGATTCGTTGCTATACGGGCGGGAGCAGGCGGTCAAGCGCTATGCCTGCGGGTCCTTGAACTTTAAATCACCGCATCTTTATTACCTTACAATGAAGCTCCAGTAACAGGCAGAGCGAGTGGCGGCGTAACGTCACTCACTCACGTGATGCGCATGCTCCGCCTGCTTCATTCATAAAGTAGGTGGAGCAGGCCCGTCACGTGAGTAAGTGATGTTACGCCGCCGCCCGCTCTGCCTGTTACTGGAGCTTCATTGTAAGGTAATAAAGATGCAGTGATTTAAAGTAAGTTACTGCCGGTTAAGGAATACTGCTGTGAGCGGCGGGGCCAGGGCTGTTATGGGGAGGGGGATCTGTGGATGGCACGGTTATGGGGAGGGGGATGTGTGGATGACACTGTTATGGGAAGGGGGATGTATGGATGGCACTGTTATGGGGAGGGGGATCTTTGGATGACACTGTTATGGGGAGGTGGATCTGTGGATGACACTGCTATGGAGGAGATCTGTGGATGACACATATAGCATAAGATGCTATATAGTGTCATCCATAGATCCCCCATAGCATGGTAACAGTGCCATTCACAATTTGTTTTAATATGGCCTTTGAACATAATCTCTAAGTAAAATCATATAAACCCCTTTTATTGTCATTTTGGTGTTTTTTCCTGATTAATCGATGAAATTATCGACAACTAATCGATTATTCAAATAATTGTTAGCTGCAAATTTGCACATTATGTAAAGACTGGTTCTTGGTGATTTTAATCCGAAGCTGAATGTGGCAGCCAGGGGTCATCGTGAGCCACAGTTTCCATAACTCGATGTAGGTGTTTGACCCAGAGGTGGATCCTATGGATTACCATAAATGTCTGTGACGGGAATAAAGGTTTAAGATTTAGTATTCTAGTCTCATTATCTATCGTTATTTACTGAATGAAGACCCTGCTGGAGGTACAGCAGCACTGAATGGGATTTGCACATAGAATATTCATTTCAATAATGGGGACTTGTGATTTTGTTATTGTCTGACATTTATACAGAGGTCGCAATACCGCCTGTACAAGCGTCATAGGATCCAAATCCCCCCCCCCCCCCCCCCCCCCAAAAAAAACAAGCCCTTATATGGCAGCTTCGAATGAAAAAAAAAAAAAAAAAAAAAATTACGGCTAAATAAACCTAGCCACACAGCATCTTATTTCATACTCCTCCTCTGCCAAAAATACTTCTCATAAGTGCTAAGATGAGTATTTTTAGGACACCTGTACACGAGTGCGGGTGAACACACATGAGATCTGCACAAATCTGTTTCTGCTCCATAAACTGCAATTTCTAATAGCGTTATTTGGTGCAGATTTGAAGTGGTTTTGCCGCAGATCTCGTCCTTCATTTAAAAAAGCAGGAAATCCGCAGCTAAAACCGCAAATATAAATGACATGCTGCGGATTTGGAAATCTGCACAGCAGGTGAATTTTCACATGGAAAAAAAATCTGCAAAAATGTATATGAGATTGGTTTATTCTGATACTTTTTGCTCGTACTGTACTACGATCTGGTATTTCCGCACGGAATCTAAGCAGAAAAAAAACATGCATATTCCGCAATGTCTGCACATGGCCTTACACTTAAGGAAGTGGTAAAACCAGTTGTGGCACCTACAGAGAAACCATATCATGAAAAGATTTTTGCCTCTTCTGTGTGTAAGTTCCATTCCTAGTTTCGGCTTACGAATACTGAGGCATCATTGTAGTGCTGTACTCAAGTAAATGCTACTTCAGTAGCTTACATTGCTTTTCGCTTGCTCAAAAGAAAAAATCTGGTAGTTTAGTTCTGCTCTCATTAAGGCCCCATTCCCATGACCTTATTTTTGGAATTTTTTGGAGATTGGAGATTTATTTCAATGGGGCCGTAAAAAATTGTTTGCAGTATGCATCTGTATGTCTGTTTTGCAAATAAGATAGAACATGTCCTATTATTACAATGGGTCCATAAAAAACAAACAAAAAAAAAAAACGGATGCAACCCAAACGTCATTGGTGACATGCGCCGTTAGATAAACGAAATCAGAGTCTTGCAGGTCTGATACCTTTTTAATGGCTAACAAAGACAGAAGCAATGATTTTACATAGCGAGCTTTCAAGACAACTTAAGTCTCTTTGTCAGGCGTACTACCAGAGTTTCTGAAGAAACTGAATATATTCTATATACACTCACCTAAAGAATTATTAGGAACACATGTTCTATTTCTCATTAATGCAATTATCTAGTCAACCAATCACATGGCAGTTGCTTCAATGCATTTAGGGGTGTGGTCCTGGTCAAGACAATCTCCTGAACTCCAAACTGAATGTCAGAATGGGAAAGAAAGGTGATTTAAGCAATTTTGAACGTGGCATGGTTGTTGGTGCCAGACAGGCCGGTCTGAGTATTTCACAATCTGCTCAGTTACTGGGATTTTCACGCACAACCATTTCTAGGGTTTACAAAGAATGGTGTGAAAAGGGAAAAACATCCAGTATGCGGCAGTCCTGTGGGCGAAAATGCCTTGTGGATGCTAGAGGTCAGAGGAGAATGGGCCGACTGATTCAAGCTGATAGAAGAGCAACGTTGACTGAAATAACCACTCGTTACAACCGAGGTATGCAGCAAAGCATTTGTGAAGCCACAACACCCACAACCTTGAGGCGGATGGGCTACAACAGCAGAAGACCCCACCGGGTACCACTCATCTCCACTACAAATAGGAAAAAGAGGCTACAATTTGCACGAGCTCACCAAAATTGGACTGTTGAAGACTGGAAAAATGTTGCCTGGTCTGATGAGTCTCGATTTCTGTTGAGACATTCAAATGGTAGAGTCTGAATTTGGCGTAAACAGAATGAGAACATGTATCCATCCTCTGATGGCTACTTTCAGCAGGATAATGCACCATGTCACAAAGCTCAAATCATTTCAAATTGGTTTCTTGAACATGACAATGAGTTCACTGTACTAAAATGGCCCCCACAGTCACCAGATCTCAACCCAATAGAGCATCTTTGGGATGTGGTGGAACGGGAGCTTCGTGCCCTGGATGTGCATCCCTCAAATCTCCATCAACTGCAAGATGCTATCCTATCAATATGGGCCAACATTTCTAAAGAATGCTATCAGCACCTTGTTGAATCAATGCCACGTAGAATTAAGGCAGTTCTGAAGGCAAAAGGGGGTCCAACACCGTATTAGTATGGTGTTCCTAATAATTCTTTAGGTGAGTGTGTATATATATATATATATATATACACAGTATATACACACATACACACACAAAGGGGCGTGACATGGTGTAATAAATGGACATTTGAAAAACAACAGAATATCAAAAATCTTGAGAATGAGTCCTTAATTATCTTACAGATAAGGCCAAGTTCACTCTTCAGTTATTTGATCAGTTGTAGCCTACACAGAGATAAGGTGTAATGGAAATGTTTGCATAGGTGTGTTTTTGACCCAAACCTGGTTTTGGATCACAATAAGGGCTTGTTCGCATGACCGTGTGAAGCCCGTGCTGTGGACCGCAAATTGCGGTCGGCTAAGTACGGGCACCGGCCGTGTTGCAGCCGCATAGGGATCTCGGCCCTATTCACTTGAATGGGTATGTGATCCCTCCGTTCCGCAAAAAGATAGAGCAAGCTCTATCTTTTTGTGGTGCGGAAGCACGGAACGGAACCTCAGAAAGCACTCCGTAGTGCTTCCATAGTGTTCCGTTCCGCATCTCCAGATTTGTGGACCCATTGAAATGAATGGGTCCGCATCCGTGATGCGGAATGGGAACGGTGTATTGTGGATCCGCAATACGGGCACAGGCTTCACACGGTCGTGTGAACCAGCCCTTACTGATGGAAATAACTGATCAAATAACTGAAGTGTGAACTTGGCCTAAGCGGTGAGGTTTTATGGTCTCTAAATTGATGTTGATCTTAGAGACCTGGTGCCCTCACTATGTTTATAGCAGTTTCTTTAGATCTTGTTTTGTGCCATAAATCCCAGGGACAAATTCAGTCCAGTGTTCAACATGTCAAGCAGGGTCATAAATTAGTATTTCCAAATTCTTCTGGCTCTGAGATTTGAAATTGCCTTTTACCATTTGTGTCCTTCATGGTGTCCTATGCTACAGAAATGCTTAGCCACAGGAAATGTACCTTTTTCTCTTTAATTGTGTGGCAGTAGGACCTCATCCTGGCTTTACATTACTGTCCTGTTTCTCCAACACAGAGACCCCCAACAGGACATTTAGTGCAGAGAATCAGGTACACAACATTGGATGTAGAACACGTGCAGATTTCACCCTTTTCCATGGAAGGGCGATATCTGGGGCAAATCTGCACCAAAAAAATTAGATAAATAGTCCAGATTTATGTAGTTTTTTGTGCAGAGTCTGTGAAGGTTCTCATTTATCCAGGTCATGGAATATCTGTAAAGAATAAATCAAGGCAACTGGACGTACTGTAGATTTCTTGAAAACTTTTCACTCGTTCTTCCAACAATCTTTCTCAATTCTGAGTGACTGTACAAGAATTCTCTGGGAATAAATATGTAACTGAATCAACATCTGGTAATTATACCCAGCATGGGGTCAGAGGTCATTATACCCAGCATGGGGTCAAAGGTGTAAAGACTTCCCAGAAAAAGGTGTCAAGACAGCATTGTATGTGGGTATTTTTTGTGCAGATTTCTTGTGGATTTTCCGCGTACAGCCACCCTAAGGTTGGGGTCAGACATGACTGATTAGCTGTGAATTTGGCGTTGCGGATTTTTATGCGGCAAATCCGCAGCGTTGTACAGTACCAACAGAGTGGATGATAATTTCAGAATTCACATCCTGCGTAAAAATAACGCTGCAGAAAACCTGCGGTATTGTGGATTGTAAATCCGCAGCATTCAATAGCGGATTTCCCTCTTTCCAACAGAAAGGGTGAAATCTGGCTTTTCTGCGGCAAAAAAATGCATGTAATACATGTGGTCTTGTTGCTGGATTTTCAGTCACTTGTGAATCCTGCCTAAATCTGAGCAGGAAAATGTATTTCGTATAGTAACAGTCAGGATGTTAAGCCATTACTAGAAAAATAACAAGCCATTCACATGTTTGCTGTTAATTTCCCTTTATTTTTACTCCCACTTCAAACTTTTTTGATGGTAATATCCAAACATAAGAAATTCACTTGTGTTCCTGGAGCAGGTTACATTGCACTTTATAAGGAAAACCATCCAATGTCTATAATAAATACAACTGAAAAACTGCTAAAGCCTTTGATATATTTAGTTCTTTGTTAATACTGTAAAACCCTATGGCAAATGCAATGCTTCGTACATGTACAGAATTTATTAGGCGCGATGAACATCCTCCACCTATAAATATGACATGTTGATATTTTTATGCACTCTACTTTTCATGGTGGTCGGGTAAAATATTCCCTACTTATTCTGTTTGGGAACCGAAGGCACCAAGTGGATCACACTCTAATAAGCCCTAATAAAGACATACCACAAACTGAGAAATCTGCAGTACAGGTAACTATTCACACCTGTAACAACCATTCTGGGACCAGGCAAGGAAATATATAGAAATATGTTAGCATATGCATTTTAAAAATGCATCTGTCAGGAGGCGTATTGCCTGCTAGGGTTGGTCCTGCTGGTTAAAAGCATTTCTTTCATTAGAAGATACATTGTGCAGTTATAGAGAAAATTAACTTTTAATTCTTGTGCAAATGACACTCAGGCCCCTTTCACACGAACGATACGGATCGTCAGGGTGCGTTCAGTGACACTCGCACTATTTTGAAAGAAAGTCCGGTCAGTTTTGTCTGCGATTGCGTTCAGTGTTTTCCAAATGGGTGAAATACGTTGTGATGCGTTTTAGAAACTGAAGGTTTACAAACATCTCCTAGCAACCATCAGTGAAAAACGGATGGTTTTTCATTTCACTAAAGCCCCATTCACTTCTATGGGGCCAGGGCTGCGTGAAAAATGCAGATTATAGAACATGCTGCAATTATCACACAGCGCAGAACTGATGCGTGAAAAAAGGATTCAGTGCGGGTGCTATGCGTTCACTTCACGCGTCACACCCGCTCAGAAAACTTGCCCATGTAAAAGAGGCCTTAAGTGCACCAAGGGGCATATTACCTTCTCTGTTCCCTCCCCTTGAGTGACAGGGCCAGGCATTAGCTGCGTCCTCTCGCTCGTGCTTTAAGGCTAGGGCTACACAGCGACATATAGGGTACAGCTACACTACATGTGTCGAGACATATTTTGTAATGCTAGTCTATGGTGTCACACAAAAAGCCATCTTGGACTTGCGACTGTTGTGTCTAAGGCTACTTTCACACTCGCGTTTGGTGCGGATCCATCATGGATCTGCACAGACGGATCCGTTCAGATAATACAACCGCATGCATCCGTTTAGAACGGATCCGTTTGTATTATCTTTAACATTGGCCAAACTGATCCGTCTTCAACACCATTGAAAGTCAATCCATTTTGCATTGTGTCAGTGAAAACGCATCGTCAGGCGGACACCAAAACGTTGCGGGTTGATACTGCTGTGCTTTAATGTCTTCCCCTCGCTCAAAAAAAAAAAAAAAAGCCTAACATGCTATAATTCTGATCTAAATTCAGCCAGTTCTTTGCCATAGAGCGCAGCAGCGGACAGGAAAAGAGAAGGGAGATGACATGTGCACACTGCGCGCACCATCTCCTCATACAGCTGATCGGCACCGATCTGATATTGGTGACCTATCCTGAGGATAAGTCATCAATAGTAAAAGCCCAGACAACCTCTTTAACATAAAATTAATATAAATTGAGACTTTTTTTTAAAGCTTTTGGGATGGAATAACCCCAAAGGTGAGGCCCCAGTAGAAAAAGATTTAGAGACTGTGCTGTAAACAGCCCTCCCCTGCACATCACATTCAGGAGATATCGCTCATATGTCTTTTTGATCAAAACAGATGGAGGGGGGAAACATTCCATAACATTTCCTTATTGAATTTTTCATGTTAAAGGGGTTCTGCAGTTCTTTTAAACTGATGATCTATCCTCTGGAAAGATCATCTGATCGGTGGGGGTCTGACACCTGGGACCCCTGCCGATCAGCTGTTTGACAAGGCAGCGGCACTGGCAGTAGCGCCACGGCCTTCTCACTGTTTACCTCAGGCCCAATGACGTCACGACAAGTATCAATGGCCTGGGCGGGGCTAAGCTCCATTCAAGTGAACAGAGCTTAGCCCCGCCCAGGCCAGTGATACTAGTCGTGACGTCACTGGGCCTGTGGGAAACCGAGAGAAGGCTGTGGGGCTCCTAGAGCGCCACTGACTTCTCAAACAGCTGATTGGCAGATCAGATGCTGATGATCTATCCAGAGGATAGATCATCAGTTTAAAAGAACTGCAGAACCCTTTTAAGGAGAGCCAATCTTCAGGCTCATTGACTCAAAAAAGAACAGAGGTCGTTTCTGTCCATAAAGAGCATCTGTCAGAATGATCAACCCTATTAAACTAGGCATACAGCCTGGTAGGGTTGATCATGCTCATAGAAGGAATACTCCGATTATGACAGTACATTGCCCCGTTGATCAGAAAACTAAAGAAAACTTTGCAAAAAAGCTCACTAGAGAAACAAGGGGTTGGCCAGAGCCCTGGCAGCACCAGATTCTTCCTCCCCCTTCCCTGGATTGATAGGGACAGACTTGTGGCTTAGCCCAATCTTCCCATGCCTGCACCATGTGTCCAAGTCTTGGCGCTTGTGCAAGTGCCTGTCATCTCACTCCTGCGCTGTTGCACCCAGTCTTGGTGCTGCTTGAGGAGCAGCAGAAGATCCACTGTATTTCTTACATAGTACTGGATAACCCATTAAAACTAAGCATTATCTCATTCAGATATAGCATTTGGCTCTTGTAGACCTGCATTTAGCCACGTCTATTGCCTCCAGTGAAAATTTGCCTTTCTGTACATCTGTATATTAGAGTATGTTGACAGCTGACATATAGTAAAAGACCCTTTGACACAACTGTGACATGAGGCAACAAACTAACAGAAGGTGGCCACTTCTTTCCATGTGCTGCAATATTTGGTATGGCTAATCTTCTTGTCCAGAAACTGGACAATACACAAATATTAGACATAAAAAAGCATAATGTAGATATCTAATTTGATGTAGATCTTTCATCTATCATGTTCAGTGGTTGTGTCCAAGCAGATCTACACTCACCTAAAGAATTATTAGGAACACCTGTTCTATTTCTCATTAATGCAATTATCTAGTCAACCAATCACATGGCAGTTGCTTCAATGCATTTAGGGGGGTGGTCCTGGTCAAGACAATCTCCTGAACTCCAAACTGAATGTCAGAATGGGAAAGAAAGGTGATTTAAGCAATTTTGAGCGTGGCATGGTTGTTTGTGAAATACTCAGACCGGCCCGTCTGGCACCATCTGCTCAGTTACTGGGATTTTCACGCACAACCATTTCTAGGGTTTACAAAGAATGGTGTGAAAAGGGAAAAACATCCAGTATGCGGCAGTCCTGTGGGCAAAAATGCCTTGTGGATGCTAGAGGTCAGAGGAGAATGGGCCGACTGATTCAAGCTGATAGAAGAGCAACGTTGACTGAAATAACCACTCGTTACAACCGAGGTATGCAGCAAAGCATATGTGAAGCCCCAACACGCACAACCTTGAGGCGTATGGGCTACAACAGCAGAAGACCCCACCGGGTACCACTCATCTCCACTACAAATAGGAAAAAGAGGCTACAATTTGCACGAGCTCACCAAAATTGGACTGTTGAAGACTGGAAAAATGTTGCCTGGTCTGATGAGTCTCGATTTCTGTTGAGACATTCAAATGGAAGAGTCCGAATTTGGCGTAAACAGAATGAGAACATGTATCCATCCTCTGATGGCTACTTCCAGCAGGATAATGCACCATGTCACAAAGCTCGAATCATTTCAAATTGGTTTCTTGAACATGACAATGAGTTCACTGTACTAAAATGGCCCCCACAGTCACCAGATCTCAACCCAATAGAGCATCTTTGGGATGTGGTGGAACGGGAGCTTCGTGCCCTGGATGTGCATCCCTCAAATCTCCATCAACTGCAAGATGCTATCCTATCAACATGGGCCAACATTTCTAAAGAATGCTATCAGCACCTTGTTGAATCAATGCCACGTAGAATTAAGGCAGTTCTGAAGGCAAAAGGGTGTCCAACACCGTATTAGTATGGTGTTCCTAATAATTCTTTAGGTGAGTGTATTAACCTCAGTGGAGATTTAGTAAACTAAGGCCTCTTGCACACGAACGTGTGCGCCCCGTGGCTGTGCTGCGCCTGCAAATTGCGGGCCGCAATGCACGAACACCCACCGTAGGGCAGCCACAGCGGATCGTGGACCCATTCACTTTAATGGGTCCGCGATCCGGCCGTTCCGCAAAAAGTTTGGACATGTTCTATCTTTTTGCGGAATGAAAGTACAAGACGAAACCCCACGGAAGCACCCCGTAGTGCTTCCGTAGGGTTCCGTTCCGTGCTTCCATTCCGCATCTCCGGATTTGCGGACCCATTGAAGTGAATGGGTCCGCATCCGTGATGCACACGGAACGGTGAGCGTGTATTACGGATCTGCAAATGCGGTCCGCAATACGGCCACGGAGCGCAAACGTTTGTGTGAAAGAAACCTAAATGTACCAGAATTCTGAGGTGTCCAAGCAGATCTATTAACGTCAGTGGAGATTTACTAAACTAAATGTGCCAGATTCTGAGGTTTTTAAGCTGCAGGAGACATGTTGTAGAGCAGGAAGAGCTGAGCAGATTGATGTATAGTTGTGTGGGAAAAGATTCAGTAAAACATGTATATATTTTATTTAAGTTTCTGCTCATTCTGGGCTTTGACGTCAAGAAGGCGGTCCTGTCAGCGATTGGCAGCCTTCCCTCTATGGCTGTATATACACAGATAGTTGTCAATCACAGATAGGACCGCCTACTTAACTTCAAAGATCAGAATGAGCATGGATATAAATGAATGAAATACAGAGTATAATTAAATATTTTCCCACAAACCTATATATCAGTCTGCTTAGTTCCTCCTGCTTCATAACATGCTGCTGGCAGCTAATGCTGCATTCACAAAGTGATAGGTTCCCTTTAAGTGCAATATTATAAAGTAAGCCAATAAATAGCTGATGTAACATTAAAAGTGTCTAAAGATGCGCCAAATTTGTCATACAGCATGAGTCAGTGGGATAAATTGGGTGCATTTTCAGACTGCCTAGACTGTCTCGTGTAGGGATTAGCAGGATTAGAAAATCTACCTCACAGTTTTCACAGTTTGGGAATTCCTCTCAAGGCTATTTAATTTAGTACATAGACTCTGGAAGTAGCAAAAAGCAGAAATGTCTTATAAAAGAGGTCGCAAATAGCAAAACACTAAATCTACAGGCAAATACGCTCCAGTGCAAAAGGTGGCCTATTGCAAGTATTCTACATAATTGTGGACCGAAGAAGGTAGCGAGAACATAATATATATATATATATATATATATAGACAAATGTAGAGATTGCTGCAGCTCTCACCTCACACTAAGCAGAGCACGGATGTACAGACCTGGACTTAGTCTGGAGCAAAATGAAAAAAGAAAACGAATTCCAGCTCTTCACAATAAAAGGCTTCTTTATTCCACTTCTTTAAAAACAGACATCAAATGCAGAGTAATATGCTGTGACGCGTTTCGGGCTGTTATATCTTAGCCCTTCATCAAGGTCTTGATGAAGGGCTAAGATATAACAGCCCGAAACGCGTCACAGCATATTACTCTGCATTTGATGTCTGTTTTTAAAGAAGTGGAATAAAGAAGCCTTTTATTGTGAAGAGCTGGAATTCGTTTTCTTTTTTCATATATATATATATTATTTTTTTTACTCATTATAACCAAAGGAGATTTGTTCCAGTTTTCATAAATCTCAATTTATAGACCACATGTAAAGAGAATTAAAAGGCATTCTCCTTCCTTGAAGTTTTCACATCCTTGCAAAATTGTAGAGCAAATCAGTGGTCCATGCAGAGCGGTTCGCTCATTGGCAGCAAGCAATTCATTACAACTCAGTGTAGACATACCAGTCCAGAATGTATGTCATACTCATGGCAACATGAAGCGAGTTTGTACTGCAGGCAGGAGGACGACAACCTTCATCCAAAAGTAGAGTCTGAACAGTTAAAAAATGTTTTTTTAAAAACACTTGTGCTTGTAGTTTCCAATGAATGCTTTAGTACTAGTGGTAGTGCACCCCCCACCCCCCATTAGTTAGTAAAAAATCTGTCCTTTACCTCTTTATTAGGTCTATTGCACGTCACTCGCTGTAGCACTGTGGGGGACGATTAGTATCTGCATGTAGGTAATCTGGATTAATATATTTTTAAACAGGCTTAGATATAATTCTAAGCCTGAAAAACGTTTAAAGGCCCCACAAGGGAACCCTTCCGATGGCGTTGGCTCTGGTGTATCCTCATTTCCAGCAGCATATTATAAAGTACCCCTATTACCTACAGTGATGGCGGTCACATCACTTCAGCAAGACATAAAGCAAAGGCGCGGTATCTTTATCGGTTCATATAGATCTCGTGACATCAAGGTGGCATAAAACCAAACTATTCCTAAAAATGGAGGTGACACCAGGCACTGTGTTCTTCAATGCTGATGGGAAAGCTATGCCAGCTGTTGGGAGGTCCCCCTGGTAAACCTACAATGCAGAATAGAACCAATCCTTACTACTTCAGATGGCCTTTGTTCGGGGTTACAGTGCACAGACCTCCTGGTATGTTACCTCTGGTAACCTAGTAAATCTGCATGGCTTGTTAAGTACGGTTATGGCACGTAAGGCAGAACAAACATCAGCCGCCTTATGTGCACACAATGTCCCCTGTCCCATCACATATGCTGTAAAGCTTCTTGTCCCTGCTCTGTGTATCCGTCGTCTCTGTTGTAATCTGCCCACACACCAAAAGATTCCTGAAAGGGGACGTTTTTCTGCGTCATGGGCATCCGCTTCTTATCCCTTGAGAAAAAGCTAAACCTAGGGAAAGAAAATGAACACAATTACCTATGTGGATAAGCACAATACATAGAGAGGAAATTATCATTCAATGTGCACCAGAAAAAGTCGCCCTTTGTTTTGTGATGCATGCGCAAAAAAGTTTTAACTTTTTGCATTTTTTTTTTGGTACCACTCTCAACACTTTGAAAAGTGCATGGAAAGTGGCGGTGGTTAGCCATGTTAATTAGGGGAGCTCCAGATTTATCACTGCGACCATTTAAAAAAGTGCCATCTTACTCCAGGAGAACTGTGAAGTACAAAAAGTAGAGTAACATCTCCAGACAAATGCACACAACACAAGACACGTACACTGGCCATGTGCATTCCGCATTTTACGGAACGGAGCGTCCAGGCTGTTATAGAACAGTCCCATCCTTGACAGTAATGCAGATAAGAATAGAACATGTTCTATATTTTTGTGGATGCCACGGAACAGACATGCGCACTGTGCGCTGTCCGCATCTTTTGCAGCCCCATTGAAGTGAATGAGTCCGCATCCGACTTGCAAAAAATGCAGATCGGATGCAGACAAAAAATACGTTCATGTGCATGAGCCCTTATAATTAAAAATGCCCCAACTTTATTAAACACCGCATGTCATTGGATAAATTTGGCGCAAATTACATCAATGCAAACACAAAGCAAAAAGGGGTGATAACTTCCCCCATAGGTAGTTAACAAGCAGATCTGTTGTAAAAAAAAATGTGACAGAAAGAAAATCAGTTCAGTTCTTTTGAATGTTTTAGCAAAGACATGGATTTCTGATTTCTACAAGGGCAATGTACAGTAGAGGTGTTGGACAGCGGGTCTAATGATCTGAAGTTACCGCATTATAGGAAGAATGGAGCCCTGTAGGAGTCACACATGAGCCCAAAAGTACTTGAAGAGTGACACAATTTTCAGCATTTCGCACCACTACGGTAACTGTGAAGCAAAGGCTACAACATGTTGCTTTAGTTCAAGAGGTGTATCAAAAATACTGCATTAACATTTTAGAAGTTACAGACATTTTTTATATAGTCCCTACATTCTCACAGGCTCAAGAATAACAAATTAAGGGGATGGAAGGTCTGAAGCTGATTACAAGTGTTCATTTTGCATCTGGTAGCTACTAAAAGGGTTGTCCCACCGCACCACCTAGTGTTCAAAGTGTATAGGACTGTGCACATCCATCTACTGCACAGTGCTGCTGGACACACATGCTCAGTTACTCTCCCCACAGCGAGGTCTCTATCTGTCAAACATGGTGAAGGCGATATTCTGGCATGTGCATGTTATGGCTACCAGATGAAATGGGTCACTGGTGTTTATTGAGGATGTAGCTACAGAATCAGATGGATGCTGACTCCAAAATCAGCAATCATGCCAGACAAGAGTCATATAGAAATATATAAAACTTTATTAAAGGGGTTGTCTTACTTCAGAAAATGGTATCAGGTAGACAAAGTATCCAACCCTTATAATAACTCCCCCCCCCCCAAATGCCCAGGCCCCTCATATAGATTACACTTACCCCTGCTGATGAATTGCATTGCATGGTCACCGCTGCATCTCCCCGCCACGCTGATCAAAACATCCCGCGACGGGGGGACGGGGGGGGGGGGACGGGCAGCCAATAGCAATCTGCTACGGGGACGAGCCTACCTAGCATCGCGTGTGCCGGGGAGCTGGGTAAGTATAATCTATATGAGGTTCCCGGGTATTGGAGGGGGCTGTCATCATTGCAGAGGTTTGATAACCCCTTCACCTTTCACCGTTCCTGACATTATAATATAAGTACCTGGCCGTGTAGGGCAATATTAGAAGATGTCATGGCTGTAGTTTTTTTCAGCTTAGCTGCTCTGTTGCCCTGTATGCTTATAGTCAGGATCGGTACAGGAAGGAGGAGATGCCAGCTTTTCTCAGGGGGCATCTCATTCTCCCTGATTGTGGGGCGGTCCAGTCACATGGGAGCACGTCACAGCCAGGGAGAAGGTTAGCTTTTTTTCTCCCTGGCTGTGAGGCTCTCCGCTGTGACTGGACCGCCCCACAATCAGGGAGAATGAGACGCCCCCTGAGAAAAGCTGGCATCTCCTCCTACCTGTACCGATGCTGACTATTAGCATACAAGGCGCAAAACCAGAACCAGCACAGTGGGGGAACAGAGCAGCCGATGTTAAAAAAAAGATTACAGCCATGACATCTAATAATGCTCTACGGTGGCCGGTACTTATATTGTTATGTCAGAACCGGTGAAAGGTCCTTGCTTATTGTGGAGTCAACATCCATCCGTAGCCACATCCTCAAACACCAGTGACCCATTTTATCTGGTATATATAAAGAAAACAAAGACAAAAACATACAGCGCCTCATGTGCGATATAGTCTTAGTGTATGTGCAGATATATGTGCATGTGCAGTCAACGTGTGTGTCTGTGTATATATATATAGATATATATAGATATGTATGTATGTACAGTACAGACCAAAAGTTTGGACACACCTTCTCATTCAAAGAGTTTTCTTTATTTTCATGACTATGAAGGCATCAAAACTATGAATTAACACATGTGGAATTATATACATAACAAACAAGTGTGAAACAACTGAAAATATGTCATATTCTAGGTTCTTCAAAGTAACCACCTTTTGCTTTGATTACTGCTTTGCACACTCTTGGCATTCTCTTGATGAGCTTCAAGAGGTAGTCCCCTGAAATGGTCTTCCAACAGTCTTGAAGGAGTTCCCAGAGATGCTTAGCACTTGTTGGCCCTTTTGCCTTCACTCTGCTGTCCAGCTCACCCCAAACCATCTCGATTGGGTTCAGGTCCAGTGACTGTGGAGGCCAGGTCATCTGGCACAGCACCCCATCACTCTCCTTCATGGTCAAATAGCCCTTACTTTCAAAGTTTTCCCAATTTTTCGGCTGACTGACTGACCTTCATTTCTTAAAGTTATGATGGCCACTCGTTTTTCTTTACTTAGTTGCTTTTTTCTTGCCATAATACAAATTCTAACAGTCTATTCAGTAGGACTATCAGCTGTGTATCCACCTGACTTCTCCTCAACGCAACTGATGGTCCCAACCCCATTTATAAGGCAAGAAATCCCACTTATTAAACCTGACAGGGCACACCTGTGAAGTGAAAACCATTTCAGGGGACTACCTCTTGAAGCTCATCAAGAGAATGCCAAGAGTGTGCAAAGCAGTAATCAAAGCAAAAGGTGGCTACTTTGAAGAACCTAGAATATGACATATTTTCAGTTGTTTCACACTTGTTTGTTATGTATATAATTCCACATGTGTTAATTCATAGTTTTGATGCCTTTAGTGTGAATCTACAATTTTCATAGTCATGAAAATAAAGAAAACTCTTTGAATGAGAAGGTGTGTCCAAACTTTTGGTCTGTACTGTATGTGCAGTCAACGCGTTTCTGGGACGTAGCGTCCCCTTCATCAGGAACGCGTTGACATTTTATTACAATTAAGAAGAACTTCCTAAGAACACCGTTTCTGCAGCTATACTGCTGGCAGCGCCGACTTGTGGGATTCGTCTACTTTTCTCCACTATGTACCATTTTATCTGGTAGCCATGCATGCACATGCCTGAACATAGCCTCCACCATGTTTGACAGATAGAGATCTAGCTGTGGGGAGAGTAGCTGAGCATGTGTGTCCAGTCTATTTGGTGGTGTACAGTGGATAAAGGATGTAAACTGTCCAAATACTTCTGCACCCGACTGTGTAATATATCATATAATTCTGATTCTTGTTTTACTATATAAATATGCAATGTAAAGAAAACATAACGGTGACAGGTCTACTTTACACATACAATATCAACGATAAGAGAATATCAAATAGTCTGTGGAGCCTTATTATATACACCAAAAGCAAACAACTCCTAGTGAATGCTCACAGTACAATATTTTATTAAATAATGTAGTAAAAATCCTGGTGTAAAACCCATTATCGATGCATGGAGTCCATCGACTGTTTTGGTACTATGGTTGTATGACTGACAGCCAGGGCAGGGCAAACTGCTAGCGACCACTCAGCCAATCACCAGCCCCAGCAGGGACTCACCCCAGTGATTGGCTGAGGGGGATCAGGAAGTAGAGAATAGTCACTCAGTAAAAGCAGTGGCGGGGGATCAGTGAGGGGAGGATCACTTTGTTTTTTTTTTATGTCATTCTCATAATAGTTTTTTTTAAAATAACTTACTGGGAAAAAAAACATTTAAAGAGTCACTAAACTTTTGTATAAATTTTTGTGAACATGTCACTAATGACCTAATAACAGTTTTTGTAATAAAGTTTATAAAACTTTTTTGTATTTTTAAATAGACTTTACACCCCCCCTTCTCCCCCCATGTTTCGCTGTGCGCTTAAAATCTACTTCTCTGAAGTCAGCCGTGTACGGCAGGCTTGTCTTATTTACCATTTTTTAAGTCTGTTTCAGGCATAGAAAAAGGTCTATATGTAAGACAACAAGGAAGCTGTCTTACATTTAGAAGCAGCGCTGGATCCACCAAAGTTATGGAGAGGCCTGCGCCTCTTAGGCCAGCATAGGGCTTTATTAAGACTGGCGTCTGAAACGCTGGTCTTAATAAATGTGCCCCTATATCTATGTTTAGGCTGGGTTTTTACAGTGGGGCAGTTCTTGACAAATCCAAGCGATTTGTGGTAAACCCTTAGGCCCCTTTCACACGAGCGAGTTTTCCGTGCGGGTGCAATGCGTGAGGTGAACGCATTGCACCCGCACTGAATCCGGACCCATTCACTTCTATGGGGCTTTGCACATGAGCAGTGATTTTCACGCATCACTTGTGCGTTGCGTGAAAATTGCAGCAAGCTCTATTTTGTGCGTTTTTCACGCAACGCAGGCCCCATAGAAGTGAATGGGGCTGAGTGAAAATCGCAAGCATCCACAAGCAAGTGCGGATGCGGTGCGATTTTCACGCATGGTTGCTAGGATGAAAGTCTATTCACTGTATTATTTTCCCTTATAACATGGTTTTAAGGGAAAGTAATAGCATTCTTTAATACAGAATGCTTAGTAGAAGGTCAATTGAAGGTTAAAAAAATTAAATTAAATTAACTCACCTCCTCCAATTGATCACGTAGCAGCCGATCTCCTGTTCTTTCTTCAGGACCTGTGGTGACATCACTGTGCTCATCACATGATACATCACTATGGTGATGGACCATGTGATGAGCTCAGTGACGTCACCACAGGTCCTTTGACAGGTCCTGAAGAAAGAACAGGAGACTGGCTGCTACGTGATCAATTGGAGGAAGTGAGTTAATTTTATTTAATTTTTTTAACCATGTTATAAGGGAAAATAATAAAATTTACAGAATACTGAACCCAAACCCGAACTTCTGTGAAGAAGTCCGGGTTTGGGTCTGGGTACCAAACATGCCGATTTTTCTCACTCGCGTGCAAAACGCATTAAAACTATTTGCACTCGCGGGGAAAAATCGTGCATGTTCCCGCAACGCACCCGCATCTTTTCCCGCAACGCCCGTGTGAAACCAGCCTTACCGTTTTGCTCCATGGCAAACTACCGCCCCGCAGCATGAAAATCCATCGCAATGATATTGGGACTTTACAGTTATGTAATTAATGGGCATTTATGAGGTTGACTCTTAGGATTACTGATATATTATGTATACTTGTATAAAAGTTATTCATGTGTATGAATATGGATATACTGGATATTCTTAATGGGTCTGTGCAATGTAAAATCTACATAAAATGCTGTGATGGTGGAGGAGGAACATATTATAGATTTCAAATTCATTGGCTCCTGCTGATACAAAGAAAAATACTGATTAAAATGACATTTGCGAATTTCTTTACAAAAAATAAAAGGCATCAGTCCGGGCGCTGTGTGGAGCATGCTGTTAGAGTGCCACACTACACTGCATGCACTGTGCACACCCAACCACTGCACTGCATTCACGGTAGTATCACTTATCACATGTGTCCATAACCTCTCCAAATCTATGCTTTTCCTACAGTCCTCCAGTAGCCATGGTTATATCCAATTATAGAAAAGAAATCTGGCTTAGCTGCCTATAGTAATCAGGTTCCACCTTTCATTTTTCAGAGGTCCTTTGGAAAATAAAAGGATCAATCTGATTGGTTGGTATGGGCAATGAAGCCAGTTTTCTGTTACAACCAGATCTATTTGTTTCCTGAAGGAATAAGGGTCCATTCACACGTCCGTTTTTTCTTTCCTGATCTGTTCCGTTTTTTCAGGAACAGATCTGGACCCATTCATTTTCAATGGGTCCTGAAAAAAATCAGACATTGAGCTGTCCGTTTTTTTCCAGGACCCATTGAAAATGAATGGGTCCAGATCTGGTCCAGATCTGTTCCTGAAAAAACGGAACAGATCAGGAAAGAAAAAACGGACGTGAGAATGGACCCTAAGGGTGGTCACTTTTTTTTTTTTTTTACAGTTTGACACCTTGAGGAAACGTCAAGTGCAGAGCAACGCTAGGCGAATCTGCTCTTTAAGGGCTCGTTCACACGACCGTGTGAAGCCCGTGCTGTGGACCGCAAATTGCGTGTGGCAGCCGCATAGGGATCGCGGCCCCATTCACTTAAATGGGTCCGCGATCCCTCCGTTCCACAAAAAGATAGAGCAAGCTCTATCTTTTTGCGGTGCGGAAGCACGGAACGGAACCTCAGAAAGCACTCCGTAGTGTTCCGATCCGTGGTGAATGGGTCCGCATCTGTGATGCGGAATGGCCACAGAACATGATCCGCAAATGCGGTCCGCAATATGGGCACGGGCTTCACATGGTCGTGTGAACGAGCCCTAATACTGTCACAAATGACAATATTAGCATATATCAAAAATCACTGAAAATCTCCACCCTGCAATTCTTTCTCAATACTTTTAAAGCTGTGGCCATGAATGGCACGGTATAATTAGGGCAAGTTTTGTTTATGGAATTTGATGCAGATTCTAAAAACCGAGGGGCAGATGTGCTTTTTTTTTTTTCTCCTCGATACACTTCTCTATAGGACTTACACAATACCTGGGGAAAAAACATTATGCCTAGAGCATATTGCAATTTGAAAATAATGTTACAAACCCCACAAAAGAACAAATTTATCAAAGGATTTATGGCAAAAAAGTTGCAATTTTTTTTAGCAAAATAACACATTTAAAAGGGGTTGTCTGAGTTATTAAAAAAATAGAATTTAATTTTTACTCACTTGTAAAATATTTATTCTCAGTGGGGGACATAGAAGATGGTTATATGCTGCCGTCACTAGGAGCCAGACACGAAGCAAAAAAGTGATATCTCCTCCTACAGGCTCTTTTACAATTCCGTAACAGAAAATACTACTCTTTGCTCACTCATGTTACTGGGGGACACAAAAGACTGTGGGAAGTCCTACAGCAGTCCCCAAGGGGGGAAAAAGAAAAAGGGAATAGACAACTGGTCTTTTAGTCAGCGGACATTAGCAGAAGTTTGCAACTGGGGGGAAAAGGACATCTGTTAACACAAGGTGCGCAAACTACAGGTAGGTGTGGACAGAAGTCCAAGTAGTTGCTTTTGCACCTATTGACCAGAAGCCCAATGGTGCATCAGCCAAGAGGTCCTCATCACTCATGCAATACGCTGTGAGACAGGAGGGAAAAGCCTAACCACCAGGCAATACATCTTGCAGATGGTCAGCCTAATCAAACTACGAGACAATGTAAGGTTACTTTCACATCTGCGTTTTTGCTATCCGGTTTTGAGATCCAATGAGAACACAGGAATATGCACTCCTAAAAGAAGGAGGAGGTGCCGTTGTATAAGGGTCAAACCCAGCTGAAGTCTGAACAATGAAACCACGCACTCTATGGTGGAATATGCGAAAAAAGATTTAATGTGATGCTCCGTGTACAAACAAAAATGAAATAAATCAAAATAATGGTTAAAAAAAAGAGAGAAGAGTGGTATCAATAAATATCTCTAAATGGTACGTTTGAAGCAAACTTTGGACTGCGATAGCTGGAGACGTTTCGGTCAAATTAGACCTTTTTTAATTAATCGCAATGGTGGAGTTGGAGCAGGAGACGGTGTCCCACGTGTAGGGCGCGTTGTAATGAAGCTTCCGGCATGGGATCTCAAAACCACAGCAAAACGCTTCTGTTATAATACAACCGGCTGCATCCGTTCAGAATGGATCCGGTTGTATTATTTTGAAAATGAAGAAACTGGATCTGGCACTAAAACCATTCTTAGGGTACTTTCACACTTGCGTTTTTCTTTTCCGGCATAGAGTTCTGTCCTAGAGGCTCTATACTGGAAAAGAACTGATCAGTTTTATCCCCATGTATTCTGAATGGAGAGCAATCCGTTCAGGATGTCGTCAGTTCAGTCGTTTTGACTGTTCAGGACGGAGAGAATACCGCAGCATGCTACAGTTTTATCTCCGGTCCAAAAAAACTGAACACTTGCCTGAATGCCGGATCTGGCATTTTTTTTCCATAGGAATGTATTAGTGCCGGCATTCAAAATACCGGAATGCCGGATCCGTCCTTCAGGTCTGCACATGTGAAAAAAAAAAAAATGACGGATCCGTTTTTCCGGGTGACACCGGAAAGACAGATCCGGCATTTCAATGCATTTGTAAGACGGATCAGGATCCTGATCAGACTTACAAATGCCATCAGTTGGCATACGTTTTGACAGATCCGGCAGGCAGTTCCGGCGACGGAACTGCTTGCCGGATCACTCTGCCGCAAGTGTGATAGTACCCTAAAAGCCAATGGGTGCCAAATCCAGTTTTTTCATGTCCGAATGGTTTTTGGTGCCGGATACAGCTTCTTCAGTTTCCCATGCCGCACACAAAAACGTTTCTTGCAGCCATTTTATGTCCAGCATGGGAACCCAACAAACTGAAACGGAATGCATTTTGGTGCACTCCATTCTGGTTCGTTCAGTGTTGTCCCCATTGACAATAAATGGGGACAAAACAGAAGCGTTGTGCTGCGGTTCTGAGACCTTCTGCCGGATCTCAAAAACGGACAGCACCAATGCAGAAGTGAAAGTAGCCTCAAATGACAGCTGTGGTGAAGAAAAATAATTGGACCAATTAAACAACATCTGCAAAACCTGTAAACACATCCAAATGGTGTACATAGTCCTCCCAAGGAAGGGAAGGATCCCCTTCAAAAGAACTGGATGGAGGAAAGCACAAAAAAAAAAAAAAACTAGGAGCTGGAGAGAGATCTCACACAGATGCTAAAAGAGAGACAACTGCATCATTTAAAAACAAAAATAGGGGTCCCATGAAGTTGTGGGGAAGCCAAATAGGCAACCTCTTGGGGGAAAAGGTGTCACTTCAGGTTCTGATACTAAACGTTACCTCCCGGCAATTAGCAGAGAGCTAGCAAAGGACACCGCTGCTATTACATGGAGTGATGTCCTCCGCAACATGGGGAGGAGCAATCATTATGCTATCGCTCATCCCCATGCAGGACTGTGGTGTGCTGTTGCAGATCCATATTAGACAGAGCGAAGAATTGACATAGTTAAGACCTGGGCCTCCATGGAAAAGAGGTCAAGTCCCAGATACAATTCTTGCTGGAGAAAGACTGATCACCATGAAAACAACAAGGACGAAGATGCTCTCTCTCCTTGCACCAGTGGTAGAAAGGCTTTTAGGGCCTGTGGTGTGAATGTTTTCTAGCCTCTAGAATGGTTGAGACATCTTAAACCACGTTAAACCTTAGTCTAAGGACTCTGGGTTCACAAGTTATGCCCTGGTGTACTCTGGAAATGGATGGATGGAGAACAAGAACTTTAGAATGGGGATGTCCCTGGAAGACAGATGCCAGAGGAAGACAGACAGCCAGTTGATGTTGTGAGGCTGGGACAAGATGGTGATGCCTGAGCCAGAGAGGCATGGCAGAGGAGTTCAGGGCCAAACTGGATTTAAGAATAGCAGATAAGACCTACAAAGCAGGGAGGTCTACTTCCTACAAACACTAAGCTAAAACTGGTTTATATCAGTGTCTAAACCACGTTAAAAAAGTCTCAGGACACTAGGTTCATAAGTTATGCCCTGGTGTACTCTAAAAATGGATGGATGGAGAACAAGAACTTGAGAAAGGGGATGTCCCTGGAAAACAGATGCCAGAGGAAGACAGACAGCCAGTTGATGTTGTGAGGCGGGGACAAGATGGTGGGCCCTGGGCCAGAGGACTTCAGGGCCAAACTGGATTTAAAAATAGCAGACTGGTTTAGCTTAGTTTCTATTATGAGGGTGTAACAGCTTTTTTGCTTTGTGTTTACCTACTAGCGGTATACCCATGGTTTTCTGTGCCCATCAATGTCATGAGTAAAGAAATGTGACCAAAAGCAGGCACTAGAATAACTGAACAAAACAATACTCACCCGATGGACCCCTGCCACTTTCAGTACTGCCACTTCTCTGCCCCCTTTTGGTCTTTGTTTAACCAGCTGCACTGGAGGCTTGCCAGTATACACACACATGACCGCTGGAGCCAATCACTGGCCTCTGTGGTCTTGTGCTTTATTAAGCTGAGGCCAGTTAAATCGACTCCAGCAGCCATGTGTGTATGCGGGCATATCACCGCTGCAGCCAGGTAAACAAAGACTGGAGGGAGGCAGAGAAACATAGACACTGGAAGGGGTGGGGGGGAGGCGGTTATTGATTTTTCGGTTATGGTATTCCCGTTCCTGGCCTTTGAGCACATATTTCAATAATTTAGACACCTCCTTTAAGTATGTTTATGGATAAAAGTATATTTGTCAATAGAAGCACTATATCAATCTCTTGATTCATTTGTTCCTTATGCTGGAGAATAAGGGTCAATCCTTTGTAAATACTGTACCGTAATTCTATAAGGCTCTTTTCACATATTTGGAGTCTACAGTCGAGGTATACAACAGATACATTTCCTGACATACACCTCTATTGTAAGACTGCCAGGTATCTCTGTATAGGCATGCAGTGACAGACGTGGCTAAAAAAAGTATACCCCCTTATGGTGGTCAATGGGGCCCATTTTTGGCCCCCATATGGTGAATGAAGCCCTACAGATACAGTTTGGAACATATCCCAGGAGCTTTTCTGGCTTATAAACTGTACGTAAACAACATGGGGGGAACAGAACATAGATGTCCTTTACAATGCTCTGAAGTACATGATACCTCTGTATTTTTGTTAGCTGATAGACTCTAAATCTGATTAGTTACAGTCCTGTTCATGAAGTCTGTGAAAAGACATCGACTGGCCATTCTGATTGTCAGCTGGATGCACAATTTTCATTTCAACAATCCCACAATCAGCCAGTCAGAATGACACTGGTAACACACATGACAGGAGCACACCCACTCCATGCACAAAAGTGACAAATGCAATGCAAAAGCAATGAAAAGGAGTCCTACAAGAGAGATAAGCCTGCTGATTGGCTGCAAAGTGGGATCATCTGCAATCAACCCAGCTGCTACCATGGGCATTATGGCTGTAAACATCCTGATGAAAACAGACAACAAAAACATTATGGAAGGTAAAGTCAAAAAATATTAAAATAAAGCATATTATACAATACATACTACTAACTACACATGTAATTTGACTGTGATACAATCTGTGTTGCCTTCAAACGTGTCATCAGATGCTCACTAGGCTATACCTACATCATGTGGCCGTAGTGTTTTGCAGTCCGCAAATTTCAGATCCACAAAACACGGATACCGGCTCGTGTGCGTTGCGCATTTTGCGAACCACACATGGCCGGCACTATGATAGAAAATGCATATTCTTGTCGGCGATTGCGGTCAAGAATATTTTTCTTTTCGGGGCTGCGGAGCTGAAGTACGGATGTGGACGGCACACGGTGTGCTGTACGTATCTTTTGCGGCGCCATTGAAATGAATGGGCCCAGACCCGTTCCGCAAAATTGCAGAAAGGATGCGGACCCATTCAAACTGTTGTCTGAATGAGCCCTAAGTGACATCTTTGTGCTAACTGACATATGTTTTTATCAGGCCTTTTTGTTCTTTATCTAGAAGGGAATGAAAAAAATTGCCTGATGCCATTGCTTCAGTATGGTGTGATAGAGAAAAAAAAAAAAAAAAATCACCAAACTGAAAAAGATGCCAGCAGCCAAAAAATAAATTAATATTTGTCCTGCAGTTCATAGTTCCCATATACATTCAGCTAATATCTGGAGCTGCTGTTTTACTGTAAAAAAATAATAATAATTAAGTGCAGGAAATAATGCCACAAAAACTGTGTGAATTCAGCCTAATAGTTAAAAAAAAGTCGACAGTATTTTGCGTTCAGTATACTGGCCGTTTTTTTAGTTCAGTATGCGGTACATATACTGAACCATTCATTTCAATGGTAAAGCAAAAAAAACTGAAGTGTTTCGTGTGCATTCCGTTTCAGTATTTCCATACGGTGAAAAGATAGAACATGTCCTATTCTTGTCCGCAAATCACTGTGCTTGGCTCCATTCAAGTCAATGGGTCCGCCAAAAAAAACGGAACACATACGGCAATGCATCCGTATGTCTTCAGTATCCGTTCCGTTTTTGCGGAACCATCTATTGAAAATGTTATGCCCAGCCCAATTTTCTCTATGTAATTACTGTATACTGTATATGGCATACGGAAAAACGGAACGGAAAAACGGAAAGGGAAACAAAAAACAGAACAACGGATCCGTAAAAAACGGACCGCAAAACACTGAAAAAGACATACAGTCGTGTGCATGAGCCCTAACACTACCCTCCAGCTGAAAATAAAAATGTGATCTGCCAATGTATAATACACACCCCTGTTGCCCTCCTTGTGAGGGTTGCTGCTGCCGTTCCTCCATTCTGGAAACGCATTTGTCTGTCTGAATAATACCTGCCACAGTCTCAGACTATTCTTTGCACAGCAGCAGATTTACCAATATTGTTGCACTGTCTAAAGGTTCCTTTACACAGGACGACGTACAAGCAGATTGTCGGGAAGGAAGCGTTCCTTTCCGATAATTTAATGAGGAGCTCATAACACCAGCTATCCACAGGTTCAACTGAAGCTATAAACCGCACAGCATTGTGGGAGAGACAACTATAAATAGGGAAAGTTAAATGACCACAATAGCAACAGCTGGAGGTTAAGGGTGTGGCCAGTACCAGAAACAACACAGGCGCCTATTAATCCACAAGATCTCCTGACACTAACTGTCGCGTGGACATCCGTATGTCTCGGTACGTCCGTGACAGTCTAGTCTAACTTTACACTACTTTTCATGTGCATCTAAGCCACACTCATTTCTCGCAAAGCCACGCCCTTTGTCAGGCAAAGTATAAGAAAGGTCAGAAAAGTTTATAAAACATTTAATAAATGTGGTGCAAAGCATGTATGCAAGTTTTTGGCGCAAGTTGCACAAAAAAAACCTGGCACATTTTCAATAGTAAATCTGCCCCAGTGTACTTAGGAATTATGACAAACCCTGCCTTCCGATAGACACAGTGCTAGAACAATCTGTGCTCGCCTATCAAACTTCCTAAGCTCACTGCCCGTAGAATAGGAAGGAAGCGTGAATAGGAATATAATTGGCGTGGCCTAGCAGCTCATGGAGAAGGACGCGTGAGTGCTGAGTTCCGCCACTGAGCCGCAACATTAGGGGCCTTGAGCCTACAACACCGACATCAACATGGGCAAGAAACTTCCCAAGAAGCCCCCCACAAGGGGCCCTACCTCCTCCGGGCCCTCCTCACCGAGGCACCATCCGGAACATCGTCTTCGTCCTGTGCTCAGGACAGAGCACGCCGCCATCTTCTCCGCCCAACCTGGCTGCCCCTGCAGAGGCGCTCCCTCAGTGCTGCAGGGAAGTACGGTACTGCGAGGCGGCAGACCCTCCTGCAACGCAGGAGCATCATCATGGCTGTAGAGACCAGCCAGCCTCCAGCCTCTCTACCGCCGCCCTGGACATGGGCCCAGGACCCAAGATGGCGCCTGCACGTGGCGGACCGCCGATGACCCTTCAGGTCAGTGCACAGCGAAGTTATGCTGACCCCCCTCAACCATCCTCCCCCCCGGCTCTCTCTCCCTGCAGAAGGGGACCCCCGGATGAGAACCTCACAGTGGCAGTGTCCCCTGCCCCCCTCTCTTCTCTGGACCTTGAGGATGACATAGGGGCTACCCCTTCCATGCAGTGGTATGCTGCCCCTACCCCTACAAACTCCCCATATTCTGACCACGGCACCTACAGCGGTCCCCCTTCCCCCCATGGACTGGGCTTCCATGTTCTCCCAGCTGCCCACTAAAGGGGACTTCCGGGCTCTGGTTACAGGGGTCACCGCAACAAGCCGCTCTGAAATCTTTGCGGTTCGACACGACCTACACTCTATTGCCACCCGGGTGGAGACCCTAGAGAAAAAACATGAAGTTATGTGGTCCTGTGTCTGTCAACTCCACACCTCGGTGTCCTCACAGGTTGCGGGGCTCCACGAGCTGCAGTGTCATATAGAGGACTTAGACAATCGTGGGAGGAACAAAATCAGAATCTGTGGCCTCCCGGAGCCCCCACAGGAGGACATACAAGGAATCCTGGACACGCTCTACAACAAAATTATGGGGAACCCCCCGTCTCATACCACTAAGCTGGAGAGGGCTCATAGAGCTCTCTGACCCAAAAGGTCCACCCCCCAACCCAGAGACATTATTTGGTGCGTCCATGACTTCATCCGGAAAGAAGCGATCATGAAAAAAACCAGGGACTCCCAAATTCTGGATTTCCGGGGGGCTCGGGTCCAGCTTTTCCAAGACTTTCCGTGGATCATGCTGCAGAAACGTTGCCACCTTCGCCCCCTATTGGATACCCTGAGGGACCATCGGATCCCGTACTGCTGGGGGTTCCCCTTCTCCTTAAACACCAGGATGAATGGCCGCACAGTGGCCTTACGCTCCTACGCTGACCTTGGCCCATTCTGTGCCGCGCTGGACTTGCCAGTACCTGAGCTCTCTGATTGGGAGATCACCACGACATCCCTGCCCCCCCACTTGCTTGGCAGGCGACGGGAGGCCACAAGAGACGTCGAATGCCCTCGCCCAAAGTGAGGTCTGCTGACCCTGGAGGAGCGTCCCCCCATCACCTAGATTGCCGTTCCCTGAACCTGGAGGAACAACTCCCCATCGCTGATGGACTTGTTGGCGTGCCTGGACATTCTCTTTTTGCCTTTTTCAGGGACTTCCCTGTTACAGCCCACTCAAGGCCTAGAAAGATATAATGGTGGCGTAGTCGCCGTCTGTTGGTCACGACTGTTTTTCCTGTTTCTGTTCTTGACCTTCTGGTTCTGCTCAGCTCTTCTGCTGATACCTTCATAGCTGGTAAGACACCTTGCTACTCTACTCTACCTCAATGGTTAGGTGTGTCACCTTGAACGTAAAAGGACTTGGCTCTAATGCCAAGAGGCGTTTGGTGCTCCGGGAGCTCCGCAACCTAAGGGCAGATGTGGCCTTTCTTCAGGAGACCCACTTCGACCAGACCGGATCCTTTAGTTTTGCCAAGCATTACTACCAACACGCCTTCCTAGCTAACCACAGTCGTCGAAAGGAAGGTGTTACCATGCTGTTGTCGCCCTACTGTCCCATTTAAATATTCTCATCCCACATAGACTCCGCTGGCCGCTACGTCATCCTGGAAGGGTCTTACCAGGGTCACCCCATCATACTCTGTAATGTGTATGCCCCTAACACCTCCCAGCTTACGTTTGTGCATCGGGTCCTATGCAGGCTCCAAGGCCTGCCTCCGGCCTCGTGGATCCTGGGTGGGGATTTCAACATGCTTTTCTCTGAGAACGCGGACCGGTTGTCCCTCCTCTCTACCCCCCTGCCCTCGACCCAGTGCCGCCTGGCTAGGAGCTTCCGTAGCGTGATCAGGAGGATGGACAACCCCTCGGGTAGAATGTTTACCTTCTATTTCTCCCCCCGGATAGATTACTTTTTTGGCAATGCTCTGACTTTGAAGATGTGTGATGTTTCCATTAGACTTACAGTCAGGTCTATAAATATTGGGACATCAAAACAATTCTAACATTTTTGGCTCTATACACCACCACAATGGATTTAAAAGGAAATTAACAAGATGTGCTTTAACTGCAGACTGTCAGCTTTAATTTGAGGGTAATTACATTCAAATCAGGTAAACGGTGTAGGAATTACAACAGTTTGCATATGTGCCTCCCACTTGTTAAGAGACCAAATGTAATGGGACATAATAATAATCATAAATCAAACTTTCACTTTTTAATACTTGGCTGCAAATCCTTTGCAGTTAATTACAGCCTGAAGTCTGGAACGCATAGACATCACCAGACGCTGGGTTTCATCCCTGGTGATGCTCTGCCAGGCCTCTACTGCAACTGTCTTCAGTTCCTGCTTGTTCTTAGGGCATTTTCCCTTCAGTTTTGTCTTCAGCAAGTGAAATGCATGCTCAGTCGGATTCAGGTCAGGTGATTGACTTGGCCATTGTATAACATTCCACTTCTTTCCCTTAAAAAACTCTTTGGCTGCTTTTGCAGTATGCTTTGGGTCATTGTCCATCTGCACTGTGAAGCGCCGTCCAATGAGTTCTGAAGCATTTGGCTGAATATGAGCAGATAATATTGCCCGAAACACTTCAGAATTCATCCTGCTGCTTTTGTCAGCAGTCACATCATCAATAAATACAAGAGAACCAGTTCCATTGGCAGCCATACATGCCCACGCCATGACACTACCACCACCATGCGTCAATGATGAGGTGGTATGCTTAGGATCATGAGCAGTTCCTTTCCCTTTCCATACTCTTCTCTTCCCATCACTCTGGTACAAGTTGATCTTGGTCTCATCTATCCATAGGATGTTGTTCCAGAACTGTGAAGGCTTTTTTAGATGTCGTTTGGCAAACTCTAATCTGGCCTTCCTGTTTTTGAGGCTCACCAATGGTTTACATCTTGTGCTGAACCCTCTGTATTCCCTCTGGTGAAGTCTTCTCTTGATTGTTGACTTTGACACACATACACCTATCCCCTGGAGAGTGTTCTTGATCTGGCCAACTGTTGTGAAAGGTGTTTTCTTCACCAGGAAAATAATTTTTCGGTTATCCACCACAGTTGTTTTCCGTGGTCTTCCGGGTCTTTTGGTGTTGCTGAGCTCACCGATGCGTTCCTTATTTTTAAGAAAGTTCCAAACAGTTCTTTTGGCCACGCCGAATATTTTTGCTATCTCTCTGATGGGTTTGTTGTGTTTTTTCCGCCTAATGATGGCTTGCTTCACTGATAGTGAAAGCTCTTTGGATCTCATCTTGAGAGTTGAAGTTTCCGCCCGGCAGTGTGTTATTGAAAACAAAAGAGACCTGGCCCTGCACGATTTACGAAGGGCAAAGAAGCGCATCGGAGCAGGAGATGCTCCGATGCTAGCCTCAAGAGGACTGCCTGGGTGAAAATAAGGGTATGTCCGGGTTCAGCTCTGAACCCGGACAACCCCTTTAACCGCTCCTATGGTCCGGGTCTGGTCGTCGTTGGGTCTCTTCCACCTGGCGGACATTGTGAACGCTTCTACTCTGACACTGAGATCCTTTGCGCAGCTTCAGTACCAATGAAAAGTACTGGCGACGGAGGGATTCCACTACCTCCAGGTTTGTCACTATGTGAGCACTACTTTTGGTTTGCTTAAGGTGTCAATCCCTGCCCCATTTGAGCGTCTGTGCCAACTAGGCACCAGGACGAGAGGCCTGATCTCTGTCATCTATACCACCTTCTGGCCACATCTGCGAAGGGCGAGATCCCACATCATGCATATATGGAAAAATGGGCTTCCGCCCTCAGATCGCCTCTTTCTCGTAGTGCCTGGCAGACTGTATGGAATAGGGCAGCCCAGTCATCTATTTGCACCACGTATAAGGAGACGCAGTATAAGCTGCTAGTGCACTGGTACCATACCCCTGCACTCCTACATTCCATAAACCACACTGTTCCGTCTGTCTGCTGGCGGTGCTTGAACAACATGGGTTCTTTGTACCATATTTTTTGGACGTGCTCCAATATCACCCCATTTTGGGGGGAGGTGAGGTATGTGGCTCATTTCCTTTTTGGATCCACTGTACCGCTAGACCCAAAGGTCTATTTACCTAAACTGCCACCTCCGGGGTTGAACAAGTACTCCTCCATGCTGTTCCTCTTAGGCCTCATGCACACGACCGTTGTGTGCATCCGTGGCCGTTGTGCCGTTTTCCGTTTTTTTTCGCAGACCCATTGACTTTCAATGGGTCCGTGGAAAAATCGGAAAATGCACCGTTTTGCAGCCGCATCCGTGATCCGTGTTTCCTGGCCGTGAAAAAAATATGACCTGTCCTATTTTTTTCACGGCTAACGGTTCACGGACCCATTCAAGTCAATGGGTCCGTGAAAGAACACAGATGCACACAAGATTGGCATCCGTGTCCGTGATCCGTGGCCGTAGGTTAGTTTTTATACAGACGGATCCGAAGATCCGTCTGCATAAAAGCTTTTTCATAGCTGAGTTTTCACTTCGTGAAAACTCAGAACCGACAGTATATTCTAACACAGAGGCGTTCCCATGGTGATGGGGACGCTTCAGGTTAGAATATACTAACAGAACTGTGTACATGACTGCCCCCTGCTGCCTGCTGCCTGGAAGGTGCTGCCAGGCAGCAGGGGGCAGCCCCCCCCCCCCCCCTGTAGTTAACACATTGGTGGCCAGTGTGGCCGGCCCCCCCCTCCCTCCCCTGTAGTTAACTCATTGGTGGCCAGTGCGGCCGGCCCCCCCTCCCCTGTAGTTAACTCATTGGTGGCCAGTGGGCCCCCCCCTCCCCTGTAGTTAACTCATTGGTGGCCAGTGCGGCCGGAGCCCCCTCCCTCCCCCGTAGTTAACTCCTTGGTGGCCAGTGGGCCTTCTCCCCTCCTAATTAAAATCTCCCCCCTATCATTGGTGGCAGCGGAGTGTACCGATCGGAGTCCCAGTTTAATCGCTGGGGCTCCGATCGGTAACCATGGCAACCAGGACGCTACTGCAGTCCCGGTTACCATGGTTACTTAGCAATTTGTAGAGCCATTATACTTACCTGCGAGCTGCGATGGGCTGCGTCCGGTCGGGAGCTCCTCCTACTGGTAAGTGACAGGTCCGGCCAAGAGCTCCTCCTACTGGTAAGTAAGTGACAGGACATGTCACTTACCAGTAGGAGGAGCTCCCGGCCGGACCTGTCACTTACCAGTAGGAGGAGCTCCCGACCGGACGCAGACCATCGCAGCTCGCAGGTAAGTATAATGGTTCTACAAATTGCTAAGTAACCATGGCAACCGGGATTGCAGTAGCGTCCTGGTTGCCATGGTTACCGATCGGACCCCAGCGATTAAACTGGGACTCCGATCGGTACACTCCGCTGCCACCAATGATAGGGGGGAGATTTTAATTAGGAGGGGGAGGGAGGGGAGAAGGCCCACTGGCCACCAAGGAGTTAAGTACAGGGGAGGGAGGGGGGGGCCCACTGGCCACCAAGGAGTTAAGTACAGGGGAGGGAGAGGGGGGCCCACTGGCCACCAACGAGTTAACTACAGGGGAGGGAGGGGGGGCCCACTGGCCACCAACGAGTTAACTACAGGGGAGGGAGGGGGGCCGGCCGCACTGGCCACCAATGAGTTAACTACAGGGGAGGGGGGGCCCACTGGCCACCAATGAGTTAACTACAGGGGGGGGGGGGGGCCGGCCGCACTGGCCACCAATGAGTTAACTACAGGGGAGGGAGGGGGGGGGGCTGCCCCCTGCTGCCTGGCAGCACCTGCCAGGCAGCAGGGGGCAGTCATGTACACAGTTCTTTTAGTATATTCTGACCTGAAGCGTCCCCATCACCATGGGAACGCCTCTGTGTTAGAATATACTGTCGGATTTGAGTTTCACGATGTAACTCAAATCCGACGGTATATTCTAACATAGAGGCGTTCCCATGGTGATGGGGACGCTTCAAGTTAAAATATACCATCGGATTGGAGAAAACTCAGATCCGATGGTATATTAACTCCTGACTTTACATTGAAAGTCAATGGGGGACGGATCCGTTTGAAATTGCACCATATTGTGTCAACGTCAAACGGATCCGTCCCCATTGACTTGCATTGTAATTCAGGACGGATCCGTTTGGCTCCGCACGGCCAGGTGGACACCAAAACGACTTTTTTTTCATGTCCGTGGATCCTCCAAAAATCAAGGAAGACCCACGGACGAAAAAACGGTCACGGATCACGGAAAAACGGGACCCGTTTTTGCGGACCGCAAAAAAATATGTTCGTGTGCAGGAGGCCTTACTCTGCACTGCAGCCAAATCCTTGATCACCAAATCCTGGAAACAGACTACCCCTCCCACCAAGTCCATGCTTCTAGCCAGGGTCCATAAATACAGGTCCATGAAATGTCTCACGGCGTCTCTTAACAACACTGTGGAACAATTCCAAGCGATATGGCTACCTTGGGATACATACCTGGCATCCCCCTAATGGTTTCTCCTCCTCCCCTACCATCCCTGCTCTTATTCTCCCTTACCTGTCCCTTTCCCTTTGTGTTCTGTCAGTTGTCTTATCCCTTGTCGTGAGTTTTATGTGTTACATCTTTTGGTATAACTATGGGACCTGTACTGCTGTACGCAATGTTTTTTGTGCTTATTCCCATTTTGATGGTCTGCTAAATGACTCTGTTTGAGCTATGTTGTGCCATTTTATGTTCTGTGCTAATAAAAAGAAGAATAGTCTGTGGAGGTATTAGCAAATTTTTACTTTAGGATGGAGTATCGCTTTAAGTAACTGACTGATCCACCAGTCTATCAATATTCACACTACAATTGACCAGCATTAAGGCCTCCTCTGAAAGAAACTACAAATAACAGCCCCTGTAATTAGGTCACCTTCTAAATGCCCTATTAGCAGAATATTATTGGCAATTACTGTGCCCTTCAGTAGGGCCTATGAAAGCAAGAACTGCAGGATTCTCCAAAATTTATGTGCAGGAATTTTTTTAGCGAATACCAATCAGATACATGTATGCAATAAAAAATATGATGCCTCATTATAGTATTACTGCCGGTGCCCCTATGATTGAATGATTATTGCCCCACAATTGTGCTATGTATTTCCCCTCCTTAAACTGCTGCCTGATACGTTCAGGTTGTCTTCATGTCCTTTTTCCTGATACGTTCAGGTTTCTTTGTGTCCTCTTGCCTGATACGTTCAGGTTTTTCTTCGTGTCCTGTTGCCTGATACGTTCAGGTTTTTCTTCATGTCCTGTTGCCTGATACGTTCAGGTTTTCTTCGTGTCTTGTTGCCTGTTACGTTCAGGTTTTCTTCGTGTCCTGTGGCCTGATATGTCCAGGGTTACTTCGTGTCCTCTTGCCTGTTACGTTCAGGTTTTCGTCATGTGCTCTCGCTCTTCGTGTCCTTTTGTCCGGTTACCTTCAGGTCCTCTTTTGTCCGTTTGCCTGATCTGCTTGTTTTTCGTTCATCTTTCCAAATCTTTTTCCCTTGTCTACTCATGCCACTCACGTCGAACTCCTCTCCTACTGTCCCGTCACACTTCTTGTCTTCTGCCTCATAAGTGTACCTGTCACGTTCAGTTCATGCATCTTACCTGTCACGCTCGGGTCCTGTTGCTCTCCGTTGCCATCACGCGCGGGTCATGTCGCCTCACTGCCTGCCACACTGGTAAATTCCACGCTGGCACCCCGTTGGGGCTTCGTCACCAGAGGCGTCTCGGCCCTCGGTCTTGTTTACAGGGCCCAACGTTTCTAAATCACCTGTCACGCCAGGACATGTTTTATTCACTACCTGATACGCTCAGGCCACTTTGTTTTTCATGATTCCTTCAGGTCTTGTCCTTCCGTCGCCTGGAACCGTTCAGGTTATTTCCACGTTTCTTCTGCCTGACACGTTCAGGTCAGTTTCGTTGGCCCTGGGCATGCTTTCTGTCCACTCATCACGGCAACTGGCATGTGCCACTCGTCTACACAGCACCATCTTTCATCTCCTTCAGAACCAACTCCTGGCGCACCCTGGGTCTCCAATCCGATCATTCTGCACCGTCTATTGTTTTTTCGTAAATTCCTGACACGCTCAGGTTGTCATTTCTTTTCTCCTTATTCAGGTTTCGTTCTTCCTGATCGTCATCTACGTAAGTTCCGTTTCAGAATATTTTTGGTGTACCTCTTCACGCAGGTACCAGTTAGTTTTCATCCTCACTTACCGATCCCAGGTTCACGGGGTGTGAAGTTTTTCACCCTCTTCACGGACATACCCGGCCTTTTCGATTGCGCCCAGTGTTCCATTTAAATTCCATCCTAACCCTTCTTGGCTCCAGGGTCCGGCTCGAACGGTGTGCCCATATTCAGTGGTATCATGTCCCACGTGTCCGACATTGAAGACTCGATGTCTATCCCGGAGTCAGCGATCTCCGAAGCAGCCAGCCGCGCTTCTTACAGACATTGGACGATCCCTAGGTTGGTCACTGAACTCAGAAAGAAGGGGATCCGCCACTCTGCATCAGCACGAAAGGCCGAGCTGTACCGTCTGCTCTTTCCCGAATCACCCAGGGCTCCCGAACCACCCGGAGCCTCCGAAGACCTGGTCTCCATGTCTACCATTCAACTATCCCTGACCCAACTCCACGCAACCATCAATAACTTAGCGTCTTCAATGTCGCACATCGATTCCAGGCTCCAGGCCGTGGAGAACAAGATTTCCACGTCTCCTCCTCCCCCAGAACCCGAAGCCGTTCCTTCCACTTCCCGGTCCAACACCCCAGGTACAAGTCATGGCACTCCCGACATCGCCCCCGCTTTCTTCGTGCCAGAAAATATCAGGCGTGATATTCTGGCAGGAAAAGACATCAATTTAGCCGCCATCCTGATCTCCAACCACGACACAGTCGAAAACCGGACAATTGCCTGCGGTGATGTATCGGTGGTGCTCAGGTCTAAAGATGTCCGCCTCAATAGAAAGCTTACCATCCCCAAATTCATGCTGACCTTCAGCCTGTACCGTGACATCGTGTGCTCCATGCATCCCCACCGCAGGGAGGAACTAGACACGTACCTGTACAGGATCACCGAGTTAGGGTACAAATACGGAGGCTCCGCCTTCTACGAATACCATCGGTCATTTTCCGCAAAGGCAGCAGCTGCGTTCCTCCAATACCAGCACGTCACCAACTGGGCTGTCTTGGACATGGAGCTCTTTTGCAGGCATTTTGCCGGCCAGAAAGCCCCAGCTTGCTCCGGCTGCCAATCAGTCCTCCATTCTTCCGATTGGTGCCCCCATGTCTCCAACACCCCCCCCTGCCAGGCCAATAATCAACACCGGAGCGCAAAAATCCAACCCTTTCACGGACAAACTCGGCCGTCCCATCACCTTCTTAGAGAAGAATCAAATATGTAACAATTTCAACTTAGGTTTCTGCAGTTATGACAAATGCAAAGCATTACACATTTGCTCTATCTGTTTTAAGGCCCACCCTCAGTCCTCCTGTTCCCAACGAACAGCCAAACGCTCCTGACTAGGCGGGGTCAACATTGACCTGTTACTCTCCTTCCTCCAACAACACCATGACCCCAGTTTCGTCCTCTTTCTCAAACAGGGTTTTTTCGAGGGTTTCCATACAGGGTTAGTCACCCTTCCGCAGGTACCTCATGAATGCCCCAACCTTCTCTCATCTCTGGCGGACCCCGTGGCGGTGGACGAATTGTTGGAGGCTGAATTGCAGAAAGGATTCATGATTGGTCCATTTGCCGAATCTCCTTTCCTTATGTACCGGGTCAGCCCCATAGGCCTAGTTGTCAAGAAATCCTCAAATAAAAAAAGATTAATCTATGACCTGTCTGCTCCTCATGCATCCAGCACCCCTAGCCTAAATTCTCTGGTCCTGTCGGACGAATTCTCAATGCAGTATTCTTCTCTGGACGAGGCCATAGAGCTCATTTTACAGGTCGGGGCAGGAGCTTGGTTATCGAAGGCTGACATTTCTGATGCCTTCAAGTTGCTGCCAATTCTGCCTCACCTGTGGAAGTTCTATGGCGTCAAATGGAGGGCAAAGTATTATTTTGCCACCCGCTTGACGTTCGGGTCAAAGAGCAGCCCCTGGCTCTTTGATCAGTTCGCCCAGGCACTTCACTGGATTCTGGTCAACCATGCTCATTGTCCAAGGGTGATCCATTACTTGGACGACTTCTTGCTCATCGAGCAGGCCAAACACGTCCTGGACAGGCTGGACAGCCTCCTCAGCCTGTTCAGTCGCCTGAACGTCCCAGTGGCCCCATCAAAGGTTGAGGGCTCCTCCAGGGTAATCACCTTTTTAGGTATCACCCTGGACACTGCCAAGATGGAGGCCAGCCTTCCCCTGGACAAGTTAATTAGGCTAAAGGACTTAGTGGCCAGGCTCGTGGGTACCCGCACTGTGTCAAAGTTGGAACTCCAATCGTTGTTGGAGTCTTTCAACTTTGCCGCCAGGATCATGCCCCAGGGCAGATCGTTCACCTCCGGCCTACTCAGACTCCTCCCAACAGCCTCAGATCAGCATGCCCTCATCCACCTCGGACGCGATGCGTTGGCGGATCTGGCCATGTGGTCAGTTTTTTTGTCCAGCTGGAACAGCATCTCCCTCTTTGTTCCCCAGTGGAACGATGCCTCCCCCTTGGTGTTTTCCGATGCTGCCGCATCCCTCGGTTTCGGGGCCATCCGCGGGGACCAATGGTTTGCGGGCCCTTGGCCCGCGCAGGTCTCTTCAGACCAGGAGGCCGCCAAGTCCTCTTCTCTGCTCGAAGTATACCCCATTGTAGCAGAAGCTCTCGTCTGGGGGCAGTCATGGAGTAACAGGCCAGTCTGCTTCATGACGGACAACCAAGCGGTTCTCGACATCCTCGCCAGGGGTAGGTCCAGCTCCCCCAAGGTCATGCGTCTAGTTCGCAAACTCACCTGGCTATCTTTGCAACACAACTTCCATGTCATCTGCAGGCACATAGAGGGCAAAAAGAACACCGCAGCCGATGCCCTGTCCCGATTAAACTTTAATTTATTTTTTCAGGTCATGCCAGGAGCACGGAGAGTCGGAATCAAACCTCCAGGGTTCGAAGCCCTGATCATGGACCCAATGAGTACATTTCCGCAGCCCACGGTCTCATCCGCAAGTCGCTCTCGCCTAATTCTGCCCGGAACTATCTAACGGGGTGGAACACCTTCAGACGGTTTTCACGCCTTCATCCTAGGGGGGACAGGGATAAAGTCTCCTTCGTCCTGGCTTTTTTGGCGTACTGCCACAAGGAGCTCCGGTTGTCCCACAACACCATCAGACTTTACTTAGCGGGCATCCAGCATCACCACATGATCAATCATCCCAGTCATATCTCCCTCTTTTCTTCCCAGGCGGTCAAGGCTGTCTTGAGAGGCATCCAGAAACTCTCCTCTCCGTCCACTCCCACCAGACAACCGGTCACAGGGGATTTATTTCAAAAAATTTCTGCCGCCCTAGATGGTAGTCCTTTTGGCCCATTTAAAAGTTTGATCCTCAAAGCTGCCCTCTACCTCAGCTTCTATGGGTTCCTTAGGCCTGGGGAGTTCTGCTGCACCTCAGCCCAAAACTTAGGGCCAGCAATTAGTCAGCTTCACCGTAGTCTCGACCATTTCATTTTTCTCCTACCTTCCTCTAAAACCTCCCAAGTCGGTCCACCGGTTCAGATCGAGTACTTCAATTCCTTCAACCCTTGGTGCCCAGTGGCAGTGTTCAACCAACTGCTCTCCACTCTCTGTGACAGAAATCCCGACAGTCCCTTACTGCCATTTCCCGTACGCTCACTGTCTTCTGCGCAGTTCATCAGACACATTCGCACTCTAGCTTCGGGTCTAGGGTTTCACGCTGCCTCCATATCCGGGCATTCTTTCCGAATCGGGGCCGCGTCCGCAGCTTCCAAACACGGCGTCCCAGCTCACATCATACGGAAGATGGGACGGTGGCAATCTTCATGTTTTTCCCGTTACATCCCACATCCACGGGTCGAGATCGCCAAAGCTTTTTCCAGTCTGGTTCTGTAAAATTCTCAATCAATAAACTGCCTAAATTCATGTTTTGCCCCCTTTTCTGGCTTACCCGCGTACATGGCTAAAGGCACACCACTAGCCAAGTTAGGTTCAACCGTGTCCAGTTTCTTTTACCTTCATCTAGCACTCCCCCCGGAGCCTTGACCACAAGTACAGCAGGCTGGATTTCCAGCCTGCATTTGTGGGAGGGGCATAGGGCATTTATCCTGCCGCACGGCCTCTCCAAGTTGTCAGCATCGCGTAGTGCCCCACCCTACCCTCCCTCATTCCCAGTCTCATTCCAAGCTCAGACTCCTTGGGTTTGCCCCCTTTTCTGGTTTACCCGCGTACATGGCTAAAGGCACACCACTAGCCAAGTTAGGTTCAACGGTGTCCAGTTTCTCTTACCTTCATCTAGCACTCCCCCCGGAGCCTTGACTATATATATATATATATACAGGGAGTGCAGAATTATTAGGCAAGTTGTATTTTTGAGGATTAATTTTATTATTGAACAACAACCATGTTCTCAATGAACCCCAAAAACTCATTAATATCAAAGCTGAATATTTTTGGAACTAGTTTTTAGTTTGTTTTTAGTTTTAGCTATTTTAGGGGGATATCTGTGTGTGCAGGTGACTATTACTGTGCATAATTATTAGGCAACTTAACAAAAAACTAATATATACCCATTTCAATTATTTATTTTTACCAGTGAAACCAATATAACATCTCAACATTCACAAATATACATTTCTGACATTCAAAAACAAAAACAAATCAGTGACCAATATAGCCACCTTTCTTTGCAAGGACACTCAAAAGCCTGCCATCCATGGATTCTGTCAGTGTTTTGATCTGTTCACCATCAACATTGCGTGCAGCAGCAACCACAGCCTCCCAGACACTGTTCAGAGAGGTGTACTGTTTTCCCTCCTTGTAAATCTCACATTTGATGATGGACCACAGGTTCTCAATGGGGTTCAGATCAGGTGAACAAGGAGGCCATGTCATTAGATTTTCTTCTTTTATACCCTTTCTTGCCAGCCACGCTGTGGAGTACTTGGACGCGTGTGATGGAGCATTGTCCTGCATGAAAATCATGTTTTTCTTGAAGGATGCAGACTTCTTCCTGTACCACTGCTTGAAGACGGTGTCTTCCAGAAACTGGCAGTAGGACTGGGAGTTGAGCTTGACTCCATCCTCAACCCGAAAAGGCCCCACAAGCTCATCTTTGATGATACCAGCCCAAACCAGTACTCCACCTCCACCTTGCTGGCGTCTGAGTCGGACTGGAGCTCTCTGCCCTTTACCAATCCAGCCACGGGCCCATCCATCTGGCCCATCAAGACTCACTCTCATTTCATCAGTCCATAAAACCTTAGAAAAATCAGTCTTGAGATATTTCTTGGCCCAGTCTTGGCGTTTCAGCTTGTGTGTCTTGTTCAGTGGTGGTCGTCTTTCAGCCTTTCTTACCTTGGCCATGTCTCTGAGTATTGCACACCTTGTGCTTTTGGGCACTCCAGTGATGTTGCAGCTCTGAAATATGGCCAAACTGGTGGCAAGTGGCATCTTGGCAGCTGCACGCTTGACTTTTCTCAGTTCATGGGCAGTTATTTTGCGCCTTGGTTTTTCCACACGCTTCTTGCGACCCTGTTGACTATTTTGAATGAAACGCTTGATCGTTCGATGATCACGCTTCAGAAGCTTTGCAATTTTAAGAGTGCTGCATCCCTCTGCAAGATATCTCACTATTTTTTACTTTTCTGAGCCTGTCAAGTCCTTCTTTTGACCCATTTTGCCAAAGGAAAGGAAGTTGCCTAATAATTATGCACACCTAATATAGGGTGTTGATGTCATTAGACCACACCCCTTCTCATTACAGAGATGCACATCACCTAATATGCTTAATTGGTAGTAGGCTTTCGAGCCTATACAGCTTGGAGTAAGACAACATGCATAAAGAGGATGATGTGGTCAAAATACTCATTTGCCTAATAATTCTGCACTCCCTGTGTGTGTGTGTGTATATATATATATATATATATATATATATATATATATATATATATATGAGATGTGCCTAACTACTGTGTTCGCTCACAAATGGAAAGCAAAGATACAATCTGTAAATGCCTCATGAAGGGCTTTTATACAAGGCGTCTTGCGGGGCTACTGTCAGATAACATCCAGTGTCTGATGTACCCATGTCATATGACATATCAACACATCTTATATACAAGTATGTAGTGCCTCGTCTAGAAGTGTCCTATACACAATTCCTATACGTTTCTCTAATACCAGTCACCTCAACCACCCATAACTGTATTCTTTGACCCATGTGAACCTTTTTTGATGCAAAGACATTGCAAATACACTGCCAATCAATACTGAAGTTCTATTTCTGTCCTGAAATCTATAGGGGGGTTGCATCCTATTTCCCATAATGGTGGTGAGCTGATATAGTATGAAATAAATAATTATCTCCCAGACATCCACAACCACTACCAATTGATGTTTTTCTGAATTTACATGTTCACGTCTATTAAATAAACCTTAACCCTTTAAAGGACCCTGAGATTTTCCTTTTTTTCACTCCCCTCCTTCCTATAGTCCTAACTTTTTTATTTTTCCATTCAAATAGCCTTATGAGGGCTTATTTTTTGCGGGACAAGTTGTACTTTCTAATGGCATCATTTACGGTTGCATACCATGTAGTAGGAAGCAGGAAAAAAATTCCAAATGGGGGAGAATTGGGGTAAAAAAAACACAATTTTGATAAAGGTTTTTATTTATAAATTTTTTATTTTTTTTGCACTGTACACTATGCAGTAAAAGTGACCTGTTATCTTCATTCTCCAGATCAGTACGGTTACAACGATACCACAGTTGTGTAATTTATCTTGCGTTTTAATACTGAAAAAATATATATTAAAACCTTTGGGGGGGGGGAATAAAAAAAATAAATGTATAACTATATTCTGACCCCTATAACTTTTTTGTAGTTATATGAACGGGGCTGTGTGAGGGCTCATTTTTTGCGGGACAATCTGTACTTTTCAGTGATACCAATTTGAAGTGTGTGCGACTTTTTGATCACTTTTTATAAAAAAAACTATTGGGTGGTTGAAGTGACAAAAAATGGCGAATTGGCTGTTTTTATTTTTTTTCCTGTTGTGCTATTTGCCGTATGCCATTAATATTGTTATATTTTAATTGTATGGGCATTTTTGCACACGGCGATGCCCATGATGTTTATTTTTTTTATTGTTTAAAGGGGTTGTCCAGGTTCAGACCTGAACCCGGACATACCCTTATTTTCACCCAGTCAGCACCCCTGATGTTGGCATCGGAGCATCTCATGCTCCGATGCGCTCCCTTGCCCTGCGCTAGATCGCGCAGGGCACGGGCTCTTTTGTTTTGAATAATACACTGCTAGGCGGAAGCTTCCGCCCAGCAGTGTATTCGGTGACGTCACCGGCTCTGATGGGTGGACTTTATCGCTGCCCTAGCCGTTTTACTGGCTAGGGCAGCGCTAAAGCCCGCCCATCAGTGCCGGTGACGTCACCGGGCTTCCTGGCAGCCCCATGGAGAGCCCGGTACATCACCGGAACTCTTGAAAATGCCTTTGCCCTGCACGATTTAGCGCAGGGCAAAGGAGAGCATCAGAGAATGAACTGCTCCGATGCTCAAGTCAGGGGGGGCTGCCTGGGTGAAAATGGAGGTATGTCCGGGTTCAGCTCTGAACCCGGACAACCCCTTTAAGTATTTTTATTTTAAGGAAAGGGGGATGATTTGGACTTTTAGATTTTTTTTTTTTTTCATATTTGTAAAAACTTTTTTTTACTTTTTTTAAGTCACCTTGGCTGACAATAACATTGTGTTCATTGATGGCTATATAGCCATCATTTGCAATATAACAATACAATGCTGCCACCTGTATTGGTATATTCCTGAAAGACTCCGAAGCCTGCTTGAGGCTTCGGGCTATTTCAGCAATGTAACAGGTTTCCCAATCTCAGCCAGGGAACGCTGTTACCGGAGCGGAAGCTTCCGGACTGCTCAAATGCCGTGGTCACATTTTACCACCGCATCTGAAGGGGAAAATGTATGCGATCAGCCTTATGGCTGATCGCATACATGTGCCACAGGTCTCTGTTATTTAAAATGAGAAGCCCGGCGGCTATGGCGCCCGTTGCACGGGCGAGCGGGCGCCATGTTTAAAGACTGGACTTGGAGGTTCTCAAGGGGTTAAAGGGCATCTGTCAACAGATTGTACCCATGAAACTGGCTGACCTGTTGCTTGTGCGCTTGGCAGCTGAAGGCATCTGTGTCGGTCCCATGTTCATATGTGCCCACATAGCTGAGAAAAATTATGTTTTGCTATATGCAAATGAGCTTCTAGGAGCAACGGGGGCGTTGTCATTACACCTGGAGGCTATGTTTTCTCTGTAACTGCAGCGCCCTCTCCACTTTGATTGACTTTAGGAGAAGTCAGGGCCAGACGAGATCACGTTTACACTGCCTGTCCCTGTCAAAGTGCAGAGGGAGCGGCAGTTGCAGAGAGAGCAGAGCCTCTAGGAATAATGGCAACGGCCCTGTTGCCCCTAGGGCCTCATTTGCATATATTAAAATATCATTTTTCTCAGCATATGAACATAGGCCCAACACAGATGCCTTCAGCTGCCAAGCACACATGTAACAGGTCAACTGGTTTCATAGGTACAAATCTGCTGACAGATGCCCTTTAAACTTCTCTCCTATGTGTGAGCAATGACTCTGGGGTCTACAGGGTTACTGAGGAAATGGGAGTTGCAGATGAACAACAATTTTACACATAATTGTGTAAAACTGTTAAGGAGACATGACAGGATGACACACTGATGAGGCACATCAGGATCATGCAGTTTCAATACATGCTCGCGGACTATGAAAACCATGAGGAAGGAAAAGGAAGGCCTTGTTACCTGGACATGGTGATCATAGAGAGGACACAGACAAGCCATGATGTGAAAATAAGCCAATAACTGTATATTGTGGGGAACTCATCACTACAAAGAATAAAAACAACTTCATATTATATCCACAACATTTTTAATCCATAATCCATCTGAGGAAAGTCTGTTGGTTTCAAAGATATAATATTATTTAGGAAAGAATAAGGTTGCTAAAATAATGAAGAATATGTAGGTATATGCACACTGATCAACAGGATTACCTCTCATTTGCTTCTTGTGTCAGCACCCACACAATTCAATATTAGAAGCCACTTTTCCAGTGCATGGTACTAGCTCTATCTTACTCTACTCAGTTCTACTCCGTTTTGGTTCCAGGCAGTTTGTTTACCACTGTGGACATGGTAGCCCTCCATGTAGCTGGAACCCGTGTAGTGGAGATTCTTTCGAACCAATCACTTTCGAACCAACAAAGTCAACAAAGTGGTCAAGTGACCTCATGGTACCAGCTTAGCTGGCTTGAAACCTCCAAGGTATCATAAAAGTACCAGGTACTATTTTCAACTCTGGCCTAGTAGAAAAAAATAAATAAATAGGGTAGAGTCCAGTAATTTCAAGCAAGTTCCATCAGTGGAAAATAACCTGTAGCTGTATGGTAAGCTGGAAGTCCTCTGGGAACGGTTCTGAATAATATTTATACACTCCTGACATGCCTGTTTTAAATGCTATGTGAGGGGAAAGTATCATCTCTGACGATTCAGTTCTTGTTGTCTGCATGCTAGGTGGATAAGGAAGAATTAGTGGTTCTGATCTGTCGGACACATCCCTCCTGACACAATGTCACATTCACTGAACCATAGGGGATGTGAAGGGTGAGAATGCCTGCAACCGACTGCCAGAGGGACCAGGCGTGGGGAGGGCTCTTTCAGGGACACAAAAAAGGGAATATGGTAGCCAATATGGCTGACAACAGAAAGTGTGAAGCCACTATTTCCTGCCATGCCAGAAGGCAGGAGAAAGGCTGCATACAGTTAGCGTAAATATGGAGCAGTCAAGATTTATTGTATTTCTTTGTGATCTCAAAAAAAAAAATAAAAAAAAAAAACATAATTAGAAATACAATGAACATGATAAATCCAGCTTCTAATGAAACCAGAGGGTGTTTCTCCTCTGACATGCCAGTGCAGCTTTAAAGGGGTTTTCTAGTATTTTTATCTTAACCACCTCAGCCCCCAGTGCTTAAACACCCTGAAAGACCAGGCCACTTTTTACACTTCTGACCTACACTACTTTCACCGTTTATTGCTCGGTCATGCAACTTACCACCCAAATGAATTTTACCTCCTTTTCTTCTCACTAATAGAGCTTTCATTTGGTGGTATTTCATTGCTGCTGACATTTTTACTTTTTTTGTTATTAATCGAAATTTAACGATTTCTTTGCAAAAAAATGACATTTTTCACTTTCAGTTGTAAAATTTTGCAAAAAAAAACGACATCCATACAGAAATTTTGCTCTAAATTTATTGTTCTACATGTCTTTGATAAAAAAAAAATGGTTTGGGTAAAAGTTATAGCGTTTACAAACTATGGTACAAAAATGTGAATTTCCGCTTTTTGAAGCAGCTCTGACTTTCTGAGCACCTGTCATGTTTCCTGAGGTCCTACAATGCCCAGACAGTACAAACACCCCACAAATGACCCCATTTCTGAAAGTACACACCCTAAGGTATTCGCTGATGGGCATAGTGAGTTCATAGAACTTTTTATTTTTTGTCACAAGTTAGCGGAAAATGATGATTTTTTTTTTTTTTCTTACAAAGTCTCATATTCCACTAACTTGTGACAAAAAATAAAAAGTTCTATGAACTCACTATGCCCATCACGAAATACCTTGGGGTCTCTTCTTTCCAAAATGGGGTCACTTGTGGGGTAGTTATACTGCCCTGGCATTCTAGGGGCCCAAATGTGTGGTAAGGAGTTTGAAATCAAATTCTGTAAAAAATGACCAGTGAAATCCGAAAGGTGCTCTTTGGAATATGGGCCCCTTTGCCCACCTAGGCTGCAAAAAAGTGTCACACATCTGGTATCTCCGTATTCAGTAGAAGTTGGGGAATGTGTTTTGGGGTGTCTTTTTACATATACCCATGCTGGGTGAGATAAATATCTTGGTCAAATGCCAACTTTGTATAAAAAAATGGGAAAAGTTGTCTTTTGCCAAGATATTTCTCTCACCCAGCATGGGTATATGTAAAATGACACCCCAAAACACATTCCCCAACTTCTCCTGAGTACGGCGATACCAGATGTGTGACACTTTTTTGCAGCCTAGGTGGGCAAAGGGGCCCATATTCCAAAGAGCACCTTTCGGATTTCACTGGTCATTTTTTACAGAATTTGATTTCAAACTCCTTACCACACATTTGGGCCCCTAGAATGCCAGGGCAGTATAACTACCCCACAAGTGACCCCATTTTGGAAAGAAGAGACCCCAAGGTATTCGCTGATGGGCATAGTGAGTTCATGGAAGTTTTTATTTTTTGTCACAAGTTAGTGGAACATGAGACTTTGTATGAAAAAAAAAAAAAAATAAAAAATCATCATTTTCCACTAACTTGTGACAAAAAATAAAAAATTCTAGGAACTCGCCCTGCCCCTCACGGAGTACCTTGGGGTGTCTTCTTTCCAAAATGGGGTCACTTGTGGGGTAGTTATACTGCCCTGGCATTTTCCAGGGGCCCTAATGTGTGGTAAGTAGGTAAATGACCTGTGAAATCCTAAAGGTGCTCTTTGGAATATGGGCCCCTTTGCCCACCTAGGCTGCAAAAAAGTGTCACACATGTGGTATCGCCGTATTCAGGAAAAGTTGGGGAATGTGTTTTGGGGTGTCATTTTACATATACCCATGCTGGGTGAGAGAAATATCTTGGCAAAAGACAACTTTTCCCATTTTTTTATACAAAGTTGGCATTTGACCAAGATATTTCTCTCACCCAGCATGGGTATATGTAAAATGACACCCCAAAACACATTCCCCAACTTCTCCCGATTACGGCGATACCAGATGTGTGACACTTTTTTGCAGCCTAGATGCGCAAAGGTGCCCAAATTCCATTTAGGAGGGCATTTTTAGACATTTGGATACCAGACTTCTTCTCACGCTTTGGGGCCCCTAGAATGCCAGGGCAGTATAAATACCCCACATGTGACCCCATTTTGGAAAGAAGACACCCCAAGGTATTCAATGAGGGGCATGGCGAGTTCATAGAAATTTTTTTTTTTTGGCACAAGTTAGCGGAAATTGATATTTTTTATTTTTTTCTCACAAAGTCTCCCGTTCCGCTAACTTGGGACAAAAATTTCAATCTTTCATGGACTCAATATGCCCCTCACGGAATACCTGGGGGTGTCTTCTTTCCGAAATGGGGTCACATGTGGGGTATTTATACTGCTCTGGAATTCTAGGGGCCCTAAAGCGTGAGAAGAAGTCTGGAATATAAATGTCAAAAAAATTTTACGCATTTGGATTCCGTGAGGGGTATGGTGAGTTCATGTGAGATTTAATTTTTTGACACAAGTTAGTGGAATATGAGACTTTGTAAGAAAAAAATAAATAAATTCCGCTAACTTGGGCCAAAAAAATGTCTGAATGGAGCCTTACAGAGGGTGATCAATGACAGGGGGGTGATCAATGACAGGGGGGTGATCAGAGAGTCTATATGGGGTGATCACCCCCCTGTCATTGATCACCCCCCTGTAAGGCTCCATTCAGATGTCCGTATGTGTTTTGCGGATCCGATCCATGTATCCGTAGATCCGTAAAAATCATACGGACATCTGAATGCAGCATGACAGGGGGGGGTGATCAATGACAGGGGGGGGGGGTGATCAATGACAGGGGGGTGATCAGGGAGTCTATATGGGGTGATCACCCCCCCTGGAAGGCTCCAGGGAGACGCCTGTATGTGTTTTGCGGATCCGATCCATCTATCAGTGGATCCGTCAAAATCATGCGGACATCTGAATGGAGCTTTACAGGGGGTTGATCAATGACAGGGGTGTAATCAATGACAGGGGGGTGATCAGGGAGTCTATATGGGGTGATAACCACAGTCATTGATCACGCCCCTGTAAGGCTTCATTCAGACGTCCGTATGCGTTTTGCGGATCCGATCCATCTATCAGTGGATCCGTAAAAATCATGCGGACATCTGAATGGAGCTTTACAGGGGGTTGATCAATGACAGGGGTGTAATCAATGACAGGGGGGTGATCGGGAGTCTATATGGGGTGATAACCACAGTCATTGATCACGCCCCTGTAAGGCTTCATTCAGACGTCCGTATGCGTTTTGCGGATCCGATCCATCTATCAGTGGATCCGTAAAAATCATGCGGACATCTGAATGGAGCTTTACAGGGGGTTGATCAATGACAGGGGGGTGATCAATGACAGGGGGGTGATCAGGGAGTCTATATGGGGTGATCAGGGGCTAATAAGGGGTTAATAAGTGACGGGGGGGGGTGTAGTGTAGTGTAGTGGTGCTTGGTGGTACTTTACTGAGCTACCTGTGTCCTCTGGTGGTCGATCCAAACAAAGGGGACCACCAGAGGACCAGGTAGCAGGTATATTAGACGCTGTTATCAAAACAGCGTCTAATATACCTGTTAGGGGTTAAAAAAAACACATCTCCAGCCTGCCAGCGAACGATCGCCGCTGGCAGGCTGGAGATCAACTCTCTTACCTTCCGTTCCTGTGAGCGCGCGCGCCTGTGTGCGCGCGTTCACAGGAAGTCTCGGCTCGCGCGAGATGACGCGTATATGCGTGACTGTGCGCAGGGCTGCCACCTCCGGAACGCGATCCTGCGTTAAGCGGTCCGGAGGTGGTTAATGGCCTTTTCTTAGGATAGGCCATCAATATCTGATTGGCGGGGGGCCGACACCCTGCCTCCCCACCAGAAGCTCCGGTGCTGGAAGTCAGTTCTGTCCATTGTGTAGTGTCCACTGACATGGATGGGAGCAGTGCTGCAGTTACCAGCTCCGAACCCTACACAATGGACAGAAATGTGTAGTACCAGAACTGCTGATCGGTGAGGGACTCCCATCAATGAGAGAGAACCCCTTTAACAAGGACAAAGCTCTACAGCATGTGATAATAGCTAAAATATCAATGTCCCTATAAATCTTACAGCATGTCACGCACACTGAACATGCTCCAGCCGCTACATAGGTTGTTCCCATCTCATTCTCATAAGCGTTCACAATTGCCAGGAACATACTTGACACCATTCTGATCTATACAATTGTAAAATAAACGGAAAAAACACTTAGGGTGGGTTCAGGTCTCGTTTTTGCCATCCGTTTAACGTATACATTGGGGGGGGAAAGGATACAACAGCTGAGTACATTACGCTTTTCCATCCTGTAGAGTGATTTTTTTTACAATGGAAATTTATGGTGACAGATGCCACTGTATGGCATCGATCTGAGGCATACGTTAATGTATACGTTTTTTGTATACGTTAAATGAATGGCAAAAACATGATGTAAACCCAACCAACAGTCACATACCATATATTCAATGTATAAGGTCATCAGTTTTAGTCCTTGAAAGCTGACCATACACAATGGATAAAGGTCAGCCAGAGCTAATGTGTATGATTCTCCTTTATACCAAATGTCAGGGGAGAGAAGAATTGGGTACCCGCCTGATCCTCGGTTATATTCTGTTATAAAGATTTCTAACCAAATAACAACTATGTTATACAATAGTCATTAAATAACTAGATTATTACTTACAGCCTTTTGATACCAGACTCCTGTGGGTTTGTAGGTTTGGAGCTAAATATCGGGGATGGGGAGGATTGTGGAACCTTGCTCTCCTCATCGGCTTCCTCGCTAAAGACAAACATATAATGATCAAAATCAGATTAGTTATAATAATTCACAACGTGACAATATACTGTAGAGTATTATAAAAGAAAAAGAAAAAACAAACTTTTAATAGGGCTGTCTAGTTAAGACAACCAATTTCTATACACCCTAATGGGTAACTGAGTTATAGAGGGAGGAGAGCAGTTACAAAGAGCATCTTATTTCTGGAGGACCTGTCCTATCCTGCATTATACAGGCAACCTATAGGTTTGAATTGGTTCTGTGTAATGCTTAATGTCACCAGTGGTGGCACTCCAGAAAAGTTAAAGGGGTTGCCTCACCTCATCATATCATATATATTAAGTTTATAATGGTATTTTAAGTTACTTAAAGAGGACCTGTCACCACTCCTGACATGCCTGTTGTAATAGCGTCATGCATTCCCCATGTAATAACAATTCTGGAGCATCTAGTCTTATGGCTCTATGTTGTGTCATTCCTTTATTATTTCTGCTAGAAGTTATGAATGAATTGCTAGCAGTCTGCAGTAAGGGTACAGAGGGTGGTAACCAGTTGGGAGGGGGGGGTGTACCTGCACAGTCTCACTGTATCCAGTCAGTGCTGCCATTTTCAGACTGTGCAGGTACACACCCCCAACTGGCAACCCCTCAGTACCCTTACTGCAGACTGCTAGCAATTCATTCATAACTCCTAGCAGAAATAATAAAGGAACACCACAAATTGGAGACATACGAATTGTTGCTCCAAAATTGGTAGTACATGGGGAATCCATGTAGTTATTAAACAGGCATGTCAGGAGAGGTGAAAGGTCCTCTTTAGCTCAATGTATATCATTTTTCAATAATGCCTGTGGTACCCATCACCTTTCATTTTCCATCCAGACATCATTTGTCTCTAGGGGTGGCCATGCTTATGTACTACAAGCAAAACGGCTGCCTCTCTGGTGGCTGGGAACAGCAGGAGAGGGCATGCGCACTCACATCCCCCGCCATCTCGTATTTCTTCTTACCTTATCTCTGGTGCTGTTCTATACAGCTATGCCACCAGGGAAAAAAGTATCACATAAATAGCCCCGGACCTGTAATATAGATCGCCACTGCCTGCTATCATTTTGTGAAAGATGACCGTAGGAAAGTTTCAGGGTAAAAAGTCTGCTGTGCCGAGGCTTTTAATGTAATGAACTTGCAGCCTCTGGACCACAGGAGCACGCATATACATGCAAGGGGCAGGATTACATCATCCCCACCCTGCTTACCTGTGCCATCAGTCAAAGGAAAGGGTGCCCAGTTACAAGAGGGGAAGCGATCAAAGAGGGAGGTGAGACAACCTCTTTAAAGGGATCCTGTCACTATGAAAATGTGAACAGCATAGAGCAGGAGGAGCTGAGCAGATTGATGCATAGTTCTATGAGAAAAGATTCAGTATAACCTATATTTCATTCATTAAAATTTATTCTGGTCTTTGAAGTCCAGGAGGCGGTCCTCCCAGTGACTGACAGCCTTCCCTCTAAGGTTGTGTATACAGAGATAGCGGTCAATCACTGATAGGACGCCTCCTTGACTTGAGTGAGCAGGAATTGAAATGAATGAAATACAAATTATACTAAATCTTTACCCACAAAAATATATATATCAATCTGCTCATCTCCCGCTGTCTGCAGCTCAGATTAAGAAGAAAAAAAAAAAAAAAGGATGTGTGTCACTATCTGGATTTGACTGGCAAAAAATAAAATTTGAAGACCCTTTTCCTTTAAGTGATGGCTTGCCCTCAGAATAGCCCATCACTAGCTGATCAATGGGGGTCTCTAGCAGCTTGCACCCACACCACTTAGCTGTTCTGTGTAGCTGAGTCGCCAGAAGTCGATGCAAGAGCTACAGGGTAGTGTCAACATTGTAGGGGACAACACTTTTCACTGCAGCACTGCTCCCATTGAACTGCAGCTCCCCCCAGTGCCATCAGCCCCCATGTCTTCAGTCCTCTGTGTCATCATGTTCCCCACTCCCCTAGTGTCTTCATACCATGTCCCCAGTGTTATCAGCCCTCCATACCATGTCTCCCAGTGCCATCAGCCAGCCCCTCCATGCCATGTCCCCCAGTGCCATCAGCCAGCCCCTCCATGCCATGCCCCCCAGTGCCATCAGCCCCTCCATGCCATGTCCCCCAGTGCCATCAGCCCCTCCATGCCATGCCCCCCAGTGCCATCAGCCCCTCCATGCCATGCCCCCCAGTGCCATCAGCCCCTCCATGCCATGCCCCCCAGTGCCATCAGCCCCTCCATGCCATGCCCCCCAGTGCCATCAGCCCCTCCATGCCATGCCCCCCAGTGCCATCAGCCCCTCCCTGCCATGGCCCCCCTGCCCTGTAATACTTACCTTTCCTGGCAGGGTGCGCGGCTGGCTGATATGGAGACCGCAGGAGAAGGACCGCAGCGTCTTCTTCCCAACATGCAATGGGACACAACGTCACACAGCGTCAGGCAGCGTACTCAGACGTTGTGTGCACACCACACCCAGGACAGTGCAGCGCGGTGCCGACGGGAGACCACGGAGCGGTGAGCGATAGGCTTCAAGTCAATCACATGATCAAAACGAATCCTCGATGCAGGAAAACTGCATTGAGGATTTTTTTGTGTCGATTACATCGAGTAGCCGTTGCAGCCCTAGGTACAAGTAGTTGCTAAAACAGACATGTCAGGGGAGGTGAAGTGTTCTTTTGGTGACTTTTCTAACGAGCAGGAATTGTCCAAACCAGAGATGTGCTTTATTCCAAAGGAAACATACCATCAGGACATTTAAGAGTGCAGAATTGGGACAGTGAAGATATACACATGTACCTCATGTGGTTAGTTGTCAGTAGATTGATTCATCTAATAAAATCAGTGAAAATAAAATGCGTATCTAGACGTTCACTCTTCTGGTCCACAGAATTCAGTGATTACTCCTACTGTTTTATAATACCTTTTATAGTACGCCAGCTCTTCCTGCAGCATAAAGACTTTGGCTTTCAGTTCGTTTCTTTCATGTAAGACATCTCTCAGCTCTTGCAATGTAAACCGAGGCCGATTGGAGTCTTTGAGGTCAAGGGAGATTTTCTCGGAGTCAAAAATGCACTCTTCATTTACAGCTTCGGCCTACAAAAGCATGAAACACAATCAAGCTTATGTATGCAAGTATGTATCCATGCATCTATCTGGCAGTTTGACTGTTCTCTGTCCTTGCAGATGTGTCCTCCATGCTCTGTTAGACGAACACATCCCTCTCTACTTACCTTCTTCCTTCTCTCTCTGACCTATGTTTGCCTCTTGCCCTTTTCTGTGACGTCCTCTATTTTGTGTCTCAACCTCCCTGATAGAAGTCTAAAGTCTGAAGCCTCAATGAGAACTTGGACCAATCATGTACATTATCAAACGGCAACGAATAGGAGGTTGTTTGACATGCCAATCAACTATTAGTATATAGAAGAAGCTGTTAAAGTATGTATCCTAAGTGGGTAGATGGGGGCGTATTCCTAATATAGATTCATGAGCAACCATTTTGCTAAAAAAAAAAAAAAGAATAAAATTATATACACATATATATATATATATATATATAATCATAATTATGTAGGTGCCAAAGTGATGACATCCCTGACTACCCTGTGTGACTGCTGAAGCCAGTGACTGTCCGCAGTTATCATGTGGGGTAGTCAGGATAGTCACTGCTGCAGTGCTGGAAACAAAGACTGGCGTGCTAACAGATGAGTAAGTGCTTTTCTGATATTTTAAAACACACCCTACTTTTTAGAAGCCCGCTTTAATTAAAAGGTGTCCTGACACGTCTATTTTAGTAATTATTTGTACTCCCCATTAAATAACAATTTTGCTGACTTTTCCTTAGAACTCCGCATTGTGCAGTTCCTCTGTTATATGTGTGAGTAAATACGCTCCAGCATTTTATATCTGCCATTATACACAAGTTTCTACTAAAACAGACATGTCAGCAGAACTGAGGTTTTCAGCAAATAAAGCTTATTCATTGCAGAATGCTGGGTTATGCAATCTACTGTACTTTCTGTATAGGTCCTGCATAGTTTAAGATTTCCTAGTCCTAGAAAATGAAAAAATCTCAGACAACTCCTACAAAGCCTAAAAATAAAAATCATTATATACTTACCTGTTTCTCCAGCACCAATTTTCAGGAAGGCGCAAAGGACTGTCGTTGACGGAAGGTATGTGTCACCGAGGTTCCTGGTCTCGGTGGAGTAAGAGACAGTTTTCATGTGTCAGCAGCAGTTGCTGTTTGACACCTTGCTATTTAGTATAGCTGTAAAAGCTGATCCGGGACGGCTTTTACTGGGAGTAGTCAAAGTGCTGGGTGGGTGACTACTCCCAACGTTCCAGGCCGGGTTTTGAGAGGCCTATAAAAAACAGCCAGCAATGTCCAGGTGGTGGTGATGATCTCTCTCTGACATTGGAGCTCTGGCAATCTGTGGGATCTGAGCCTTGTGCCAGGCTGGAGGCCTGAATTCGGGAGGACTGCTCTGTCCTGTGCTATGCCGATCTGGTGTGGATTAACACCCAGGATAAAAGGTGACTGTCTAGGTGTGAACGAACAGCAAAACTACTGTTTTGTTGCCATAAGTGTGAATAAAACACTGCAGTTTGAGTTACAAACTGGTCTTTGCCTCTATACTGCGTCCGCTTGTCCTGTCTACCAGAGCAAATCCCCAATATATATATATATACACTGCTCAAAAAAATAAAGGGAACACTTAAACAACACAATGTAACTCCAAGTCAATCACACTTCTGTGAAATCAAACTGTCCACTTAGGAAGCAACACTGAGTGACAATCAATTTCACATGCTGTTGTGCAAATGGGATAGACAACAGGTGGAAATTATAAGCAATTAGCAAGACACCCCCAATAAAGGAGTGGTTCTGCAGGTGGTGACCAGACCACTTCTCAGTTCCTATGCTTCCTGGCTGATGTTTTGGTCATTTTTGAATGCTGGCGGTGCTTTCACTCTAGTGGTAGCATGAGACGGAGTCTACAACCCACACAAGTGGCTCAGGTAGTGCAGCTTATCCAGGATGGCACATCAATGCGAGCTGTGGCAAGAAGGTTTGCTGTGTCTGTCAGCGTAGTGTCCAGAGCATGGAGGCGCTACCAGGAGACAGGCCAGTACATCAGGAGACGTGGAGGAGGCCGTAGGAGGGCAACAACCCAGCAGCAGGACCGCTACCTCCGCCTTTGTGCAAGGAGGAACAGGAGGAGCACTGCCAGAGCCCTGCAAAATGACCTCCAGCAGGCCACAAATGTGCATGTGTCTGCTCAAACGGTCAGAAACAGACTCCATGAGAGTGATATGAGGGCACGACGTCCACAGGTGGGGGTTGTGCTTACAGCCCAACACCGTGCAGGACGTTTGGCATTTGCCAGAGAACACCAAGATTGGCAAATTCGCCACTGGCGCCCTGTGCTTTTCACAGATGAAAGCAGGTTCACACTGATCACATGTGACAGACGTGACAGAGTCTGGAGACGCCGTGGAGAACGTTCTGCTGCCTGCAACATCCTCCAGCATGACCGGTTTGGCATTAGGTCAGTAATGGTGTGGGATGGCATTTCTTTGGAGGGCCACACACCCCTCCATGTGCTCGCCAGAGGTAGCCTGACTGCCATTAGGTACCGAGATGAGATCCTCAGACCCCTTGTGAGACCATATGCTGGTGCGGTTGGCCCTGGGTTCCTCCTAATGCAAGACAATGCTAGACCTCATGTGGCTGGAGTGTGTCAGCAGTTCCTGCAAGACGAAGGCATTGATGCTATGGACTGGCCCGCCCGTTCCCCAGACCTGAATCCAATTGAGCACATCTGGGACATCACGTCTCGCTCTATCCACCAAAGTCACGTTGCACCACAGACTGTCCAGGAGTTGGCAGATGCTTTAGTCCAGGTCTGGGAGGAGATCCCTCAGGAGACCGTCCGCCACCTCATCAGGAGCATGCACAGGCATTGTAGGGAGGTCATACAGGCACGTGGAGGCCACACACACTACTGAGCCTCATTTTGACTTGTTTTAAGGACATTACATCAAAGTTGAATCAGCCTGTAGTGTGTTTTTCCACTTTAATTTTGAGGGTGACTCCAAATCCAGACCTCCATGGGTTAAAAATTTAGATTTCCATATTTTTCTTTTGTGTCATTTTGTTGTCAGCACATTCAACTATGTAAAGAACAAAGTATTTCAGAAGAATATTTAATTAATTCAGATCTAGGATGTGTTATTTTTGTGTTCCCTTTATTTTTTTGAGCAGTGTATATATATATATATATATATAGGAATCAGAAAATAAAAACAGATTAGAATAAAAGGATATGTGTCACCATCTGGTTTTAACTGGCAGATAACGTTTTTGGTGACACATTTCCTTTAAGGACTTTCTCACAAAGAACAGCAGCACAAATGATCAGATCATTCATGCGCCGTTTATTAGATTACTGTCTGCTGCCAATAACAGACACATTTTTATGCATAAAAGACCCGATCAGCTGACAAGTCGGGTCCTTAAGCATAGTGAAATATTAAATATTATATTCTTGCAGAATGAGTACAAACGCAATAAAGAAAAAAGAAAAAAATTTTGGCGACAGGTTCTCTACTAAATATTTTCGTGGTACAAAACATTGCCAGATGGAAGCACAATTAGTAAAATATTAACCTATTAATTGCAAAGTAATCTGTCTTACCGGCTCCTTATTCTCTTCCCCATTTTGCATGGGTTCTCCTTTCAACCTTTCTCTCAGTTTTGCAATTTCCATTCTCATATTACCGGACTCGTGCTCCTTGGCTTGCATATATGCCTCCAGCTCCACTTTCTGCTCAATCAGGGATTTCCCTTGGGCCTCTACCACTGTAATGCGGTGACGCAGGTCATGATTGATCTTCATGAGGCGATTCTGCTGCTGCTGTAACTATAAATTGTCCGGAAAGACTTGTTAGATATTTACAGTCGAGTAGTACATTTAATGAAAAATTCTAGATTCTAGTAATCAATTTGACAAAAGCGAACTGATCAAGCTACATTTACATCTGCAGCAAAGGTTGCTGTAGGAGCCTCCACAGCAGAGTCCAGCGAAAAGAGAGGACTCATTACTGCTGCAAGCGATAGGTCATTAATATTATGGTCCTGGAAAACCCCTTTAACACAAGTGAAAATCTGCTGGGAATTATGCTTTACTCACCGCTTCTACATCTTCATTCTTCAGGACAAGTTCTCTGTCTTTGGCTCTTATTTCATCTCTTTGTTTGTCCACCACTTCCTTAAGCTTTTTCATCACCTGCCTCTCCCTCTCTGACATGCCTAGGAATAGTAAAAAGAGAGGACAGCATGGAAACCTTTAATTTCTAACTACAAACATATTTATTATCCAGTAATAAACTTCAAAAGATCTAGAAAAATCTTATACTTTGTAACAATGAGAGCAGGGATGCCCAACCTGCGGCCTTCCAGCTGTTGCAGAACCATGACTCCCAGCATGCTTGGACAGCCTACAGATATCAGGGCATGTTGGGAGGCGTAGTTTTGCAACAGCTGGAGGGACGCAGGTTGGGCATCACTGAACTAGAATATACTGAAAGGAATTCACGACTTTGGTGAGTGCTGCCTCATTTTCTCTCTTTATGTGCATTATATTGGAAGTCTGTTTCAAGGCTTGAGCACCACTAGAGTGAATGGAATAAGACCCGGTTGTGGAGACATATAATTCTGGCAGTGCCACCCCATCTGTAATCTATTTTCAAGTGTTGCTTATACTGAATTAAAAAAGGGGTTGTCTCACTTCAGTAAGTGGCATTCATCATGTAGAGAAAGTTAATACAAGCCACTTACTAATGTATTGTTATTATCCATTTTTTCTTCCTTTGCTGGCTGGATTCATTTTTCCATCACATTATACACTGCTCGTTTGAATGGTTACAGACCACCCTGCAATTCATCAGTGGTGGTCGTGCTTGCACAATATTGGAAAAAACACTAGTCTATGTGCGCTCCCATGGTCCCAGGCACCAGAAAGGTTGACGCTTTTTCCTATAGTGCACAAGCACGACCACCACTGATGGCATGCAGGGTGGTCGGTAACAATGGAAACAAGCAGTGTATAATGTGATGGGAAAATGAATCCAGCCAGCAAAGGAGGCAATATGGATAATAAAAATACATTACTAAGTGACTTGTATTAACTTTTTCTACATGATAAATGGCACTTGCTGAAGTGAGACAATCCCTTTAAAGGGGCTGTCCAAGATTTTTATACTGATGACCTGTCTTTAGGATATGTCATCAATATCTAATCGGTGGAGGTACGACACCTGGCACCCCCACGATCAGCTGTTTGAAGAGGCAGGAGCACTCCTCTTCCTAGGACAGTGATGTCATTATACATCAGTCACATGGCCTAGGAGCGTGGTGAGAGCGATGACATCAGCGCAGGTCCTGCAGGAAGAAGAAAGAAGACGATATCGGCTGCGTGATCAAGTGGATGAGGTGAGTCTATTTTTTTTATTTCTTAACCCCTGTGACACAGTGAGAGGTTTAGTCTGGGAAAACAGGTATTTTCCTCCCAGCATGTGCTGCTGGGCTGATTTACAGCCAGGTGAGGTCAAATACCGGACCAGATTTTAAATGCCGGTCAAGGTTTGGCAGCACCTGGCTGTCCTTAAATAGGCAGCTGGGCTCAGAAGCCATGTCTCTGTGTTGGGATCTGGGAGCCTTGTTTGGTGTGAATTACCACCAACACCGCAAGGTGACTTTGTTTGAATATGACTGCTTCTTTTGTCACTTGCCTAAGGGCGTGTGAAGCCCGTGCCCATGCTGTGGACCACAAATTGCAGTCCGCAATGCATGGGCACCGACCGTGGCCCAGCTGCATGGGGATCGCGGACCCATTCACTTGAATGGGTCCGTGATCCGTCAGTTCCGCAAAAAGATAGAGCATGTTCTCTCTTTTTGCGGTGCGGAGGCACGGAAAGGAACCACAGGAAGCACTCCGTAGTGCTTCCGTGGTGTTCCGTTTCGCATCTCCGGATTTGCAGACCCATTGAAGTGAATAGGTCGCATCCGTGATGCGGAATGCACACGGAATGGTGCCCGTGTACTGCGGATCCACAAATCCGGGCCGCAATACGGCAACAGGCAGCACACGTTCGTGTGAATGAGCCCTAAAGTGTGAATAAAACACTGAACTGTTTGATCCAAAGAACTTGTTGTTGCCTCTATACTGTGTCCGCCAATGCTGTCGACCAGAGCGAAACCCCACAATTGGTGGAGGATGCGTGCATGAGCAGTGAGGCTGGCATGAACGCCAATATTTTTGGTTTCTGCATTTTTCAGGCACGGTTGTATGTCGTACATTAAACCAGCTGTATTACAACCAGTGCCCCACGACAAAATGGAGGCTGTTGTGAAGGCCCTCATAGAGGCTAATCTGCAGCAGCAAGAGACAAACCTGCAGCAACACAAGGCTAATAAGCAGCAGCAGGAGACTAACTAGTTGCTGCTACAACACGTGATGGCTTTGCAGAGAGCAGGAGCAACCCCGAGCGTCCATGATACCCAGAAAGCAGTCCGTGCTGAGATTCCTAAGATGACCCCCGCAGACGACATCGAAACCTACCTGGCGATGTACGAGAAAGTGGCCATCAGGGAAAAGCTACCCCATGACCAGTGGGCTGAGGTCATTGCTCCATTCCTGGCATCCGATTCCCAGCGGGTGTATGTCGACTTGCTGGACAATCAACTGTCTGACTACCAAAAAGTAAAGAGTGAGATTTTGGCAAGACTGGGGGTGAATGTGTTGGTCCGGGCCCAGCGGGTACATCAGTGAGGATTTAAGCTGGCTGAGCCCGCTAGGACCCAGTATTATGACTTACTCAACCTCTTGCAAAAGTGGCTACAGCCTGATGTGCTGAGTCCCCCGGCCATGCTGGATAGACTATTAGCCGATATGTTCTGGAGGGCTTTGCCATACCCTCTCCAGCACTAGATCGGTCAGGTGTCTCCTGGCAATACCCTTGAGATGGTGGACCTGGTAGAATGCTATGAAGCTACCAGGAATCTAAAGGAGGGTTCTGTCGAGAGGGGGGGGGGGGGGGGGGGGGGGGGAGGGGTCAGCAAACCCCGGAAATCTCCACCCAAGGCCCGGAGATTTGAGCCGATAAAACCCGCCAGGGATGTACCCACGACGAACCTGGCTCCGATACGCTGCTGGTGGTGTCAGGAGCCTGGCCATGTAAGGGCTGACTGTCCCCATCGGGTTGAGCCCATGGACACTAACTATGGCTACTGTCAGTCGCTATATGCCAGGAGGCTGTGTACAACAGGTACCCCAGAGTCTCTATATCACTTGTGCCAGGTGGAAGTGGGAGACACTCCGGCGGAGGCTCTGCTGGACTCAGAGAGTCTGATGACACTAGTAAGGGCTACACTGGTGCGGTATACACTGAGTATACTGGCCGGAAATTCTGGGAGATGTGCATCCACGGAGACTTAAAATACTACCCCACCGTGCTGGTGTCTCTAACCACGGTGGCGGGTAGATGGACCCACAATTCTACATTATGAACTTATAATAGGGAGAGATTTCCCAACAATGTGGCCTGCTATAAGAGTGACTGATACCCATGAGACAGGGGTAACCCTAGCAGAGTGGCCTGGCTCAGGAGGGAGATCAGAACCCTGGGAACCTGAGACTGAAGGGCCAGCAGTAGGGGTGACCGCCACTTCGGTGGAAGAGGGGGAGACAACCCGGCTAAGTGTGATGGTGGGAGACATGGAGGACTTGCCGCCGGGTTCTGAATTGGCAGACCTCAATGTCTCCAGGGATAATTTTGGTATCGCCCAACGTCGGGTCCAACCCTATCCCGCGCCTGGGAAAATGTGTTAATAGTAGATGGTGAACCACAACAACCTGGGGCAGAGTCAGTGTTTCCCCGTTTTGTGGTTCATCAGGATATGTTGTATCGGGTAAACCAACTACGGGGTGAGCCTATTGAACAGTTGGTGGTCCCTAAGGCTTATCGCAAGCTTGTGTTAGATCAGCCCACCAACACGTTCTCGGGGGTTACCTGGGGCTGCAGAAAACGCAGGATCGTATTCTACAGTGGTTTTACCAGCATATTCAAAGAAGTGGAAGAGTTTTGTAAGTGTTGCCCGACCTGCCAGATAACTAGCCCTTAGCAACATTTCCGTAGTCCCCTAGTACCTCTCCCGATTATCGAAATACCATTTGACCGAATAGCTATGGACCTCATAGGCCCAGTACCGAAGTCCACCAGAGGGCATCAACACATCTTAGTCATTCTAGACTACGCCACTTGGTAGCCAAAGGCGGTGCCACTGTGACATACCTCGGCCAAACTCATAGCTAAGGAGTTATTGGAGATGTTTTACCGAGTAGGACTACCTAAAGATGTTCTGACTGACCAAGGGACCCCTTTTATGTCCAAGGTGATGAGGAAACTCTGTAAGTTGCTGCACATAAAACAACTACAGACATCCGTTTACCATCCGCAAATGGACGGTCTGGTAGAACGGTTTAACCAAACATTAAAAAATATGTTGAAAAAGGTAGTGTCTAAAGATGCAAAGGACTGGGACCTCCTTCTGCCCTATCTCATTTTCGCAGTGCGAGAGGTACCCCAGGCCTCTACTGGGTTCTCACCCTTCGAACTGCTATACGGCAGACACGTCTCTTGGACGTGGCCAAAGAGGCGTGGGTACAACAACCCGCTCCACATAAAAGTGTCATTGAGTACGTTACCCAGATGCAAGATCGGATAGAGACAGTGTTGCCTCTTGTTAGGGAGCTTATGGAGGCAGCTCAGCGAGCCCAGAGTCAGGTCTATAATTGGCAGGCTTGGGTCCGGATCTTTAACCCGGGTGATCGGGTTTTGGTTCTGGTGCCGACCGTGGACCGTAAGTTCCTGACTAGGTGGCAGGGGCCCTACAAGGTACTCGAGAAAATTGGAGATGTAAACTACAAGATACACCAGCCAGAAAGCCAGAGCAGGTTTACCATGTGAATTTACTCAAACCGTGGAAAGATAGGAAAACCTGTACAAAAGACAGCCCGCGGCCGGGTTTTCTAGGAGAAGAGGTAACGGCCCCTCTGTCTGATGCAAGAGAAGCGGCTGCCACAGTAAAAATTGCTGACTGCCTCTCCTCTAAACAGACTCAGGAGGACAGTGAGTTCGTTAGTCGGAACACGGATGTTTTCTCGGACCTCCCTGGACGCACTTCCATAATCCAGCATGACATTGCCACTGAGCTTCAGGCAAAAGTCAGATTAAAACCATAACGGGTACCCGAGGCTCGGCGACAAGCCATATCGGAGGAGGTGCAGCTAATGTTGCAGCTAGACATCATTGAGGAGTCAAAAAGTGAGTGGGCCAGTCCTATAGTATTGATACCCAAGCCGGACGGGACATTGCAGTTTTGTAAGGACTTTCGAAAAGTTAACGAGGTTTCCAAATTCGATGCGTATCCCATGCCCCGGGTGGATGAGCTCAGAGAGGTTAGGACAAGCCTGGTATTTTTCTGTTTTGGACCTCACAAAAGGGTACTGGCAGGTGCCCTTAATGGAGGCTGCCAAAGAGAAAACTGCCTTCATCACGCCTGAGGGGCTGTAGCAATATAAGGTCTTACCCTTTGGTCTGCATGGCGCCCTAACAACTTTTCAGCGACTAATTGACATTGCGCTTCGTCCACATCATCGGTACCCTTCGGCTTACCTGGACAATATTGTAATCCACAGTACCGACTGAGAAAGTCACCTACCCAAAGTGCAGGCTGTAGTGGACTTCGGAAAACTGGCCTAACCGCTAACCCAAAAGAATTTGCAATAGGGTTAGAAGAGACTAAGTACCTTGGGTATGTCATTGGACGCGGAGTCATCAAACCCCAAGTCAACAAAATACAGGCGATACGGAATTGGCCCCGACCTGTCACCACTAGGCAAATAAAGTAATTCCTGGGAATGGTGGGCCATTACATGAGGTTTGTTCCCCACTTTGCTACTCTAGCCGCGCCCTTGACAGGACTCTTGAAGGGACACAAGTCAGTCAATGATGGCTCGCTGATCGGGCGGAAGAAGCTTTCTCCGCTTTGGAGTTGTCCCTGTGCGGGTCCCCAGTTTTGGTGACGCCCGACTTCAAAAGGGAGTTTATAGTGCAGACCGATGCCTCCGAAGTAGGCCTTGGTGCTGTAATGTCTCAGGAAGTCAACGGGGAGGAGCAGCCCATTGTCTTCCTCAGCCGTAAGCTCACCCCAGCCGAGACCCGGTATAGTATAGTGGAGAGAGAGTGCCTGGCTATCAAGTGGGCACTAGAGTCTCTACGCTATTATTTATTGGGGAGAAAATTCCGCCTGGTGACTGACCACTCCCCTCTCAAGTGGATGAGCCAGGCAAAGGACAGAAATGCCCGGGTCACCCGATGGTTTCTCTCCCTACAAAACTTTACGTTTTCGGTGGAACACAGGGCAGGCCGGTTACAGGGAAACGAGGATGCCCTGTCCCAGGTACTCTGTCTGTTAGGGTTGAACAAAGGGGGGGGGGGGGGGGGTATGTGACACCGTGAGGTTTGGTCTGGGAAAACAGGTATTTTCCTCCCAGCATGTGCTGCTGGGCTGATTTATAGCCAGGTGAGGTCAAATACTGGACCGGATTTTAAAGTGCCGGTCTGGGTTTTGGCAGCTTAAATAGGCAGCTGGGCTCAGAAGTCAGGTCTCTGTGTTGGGATCTGGGAGCCTTGTGTCTGGATGAAAGCTTGCTACCTGTTTGGTGTAAAATGAGCAAGGACTCTGAGGCAGAATTGCCACATGGTGTGAATTACCACCAACACCGCAAGGATGAATATGACTGCTTGTTTTGTCACTTGCCTAAAGTGTGAATAAAACACTGAACTGTTTGATCCAAAGAACTTGTTGTTGCCGCTATACTGCGTCCACTAATCCTGTCTACCAGAGCGAGTCCCCACACCCCTCAATGGACATTTTAGTAAGCATTCTGTATTAAGAATGCTATTATTTCCCCTTTTAACCATCTTAGAAGGGAAAATAATAAAAATCAACGGAACACCTAACCCAAACCCGAACTTCAGTGAAGTTCGGGTTCGGGTCTGGGTACCACATTCAGTTTTTTATCACGCGTGTGCAAAACGCATTGCATCCGCGCGGAAAACACTAAACAGAACGCAATCGCAGACAAAACTGACTGAAATTGCGTGCCTACTCGCGTGGGTTTTCCGCAACGCATCCGGACAAAACCCGTGACGCCCGTGTGCAAGGGGCCTAAGTCTGTATGCAACCAACAATCAGTTCTGCTATAATCTCATGCATAAAAACAAAATGGAAAATTGTACATATTTGTGGGACAACCTCTTCCATCTAAAGCAGGCATCCTCAAACTGCGGCCCTCCAGCTGTTGTAAAACTACAACTCCCACAATGCCCTGCTGTAGGCTGATACCTGTAGGCTGTTCGGGCATGCTGGGAGTTCTAGTTTTGCAACAGCTGGAGGGCCGCAGTTTGAGGATGCCTGATCTAAAGGATGGATAGTTTCCTATTACTGGTGACCAGCATCAAATAATGGTTGGGAAAGGAAATGTATACATTCTATAGCACGTATACAGGCAGAGAATACTATAAAGCAGGGGTACTCACCTGGCGGACTGCAGTCCAAATGTGCACCTGCGCATTGGGATGTGCTGACTAACCCCCCTTTTCTTTGCAGATTTACAGCGATGGAGGTGTGGAACTCCAGCGAGTCGTGCACTCCTGATTAGCCTGTCTGGCACAAGGAAAGGTATGGAGTGGGCTCGGCATGCATGTTGGTACCTGCATCCCTTGTAAGTAATGGAGGCCATTATGGCACCAAAAATGGTAAAAGGCAGAGTGGACCCAGCATGCATGCGGATCTAAGGCTACTTTCACACCTGCGTTAGGTGCGGATCAGTCTGGTATCTGCACAGACGGATCCGCACCTATAATGCAAACGCTTAGATCCGTTCAAAACGGATCCGTTTGCATTACCATAAAAAAATAAATAAAATTATAATTATTTTTTTTTGTTCATGATAATGCAAACGGATCCGTTTTGACTTTACATTGAAAATCAATGGGGGACGGATCCGTTTGAAAATTGAGCCATATTATGTCAACTTCAAACGGATCCGTCCCCATTGACTTACATTGTAAGTCTGGACGGATCCGTTTGCCTCCGCACGGCCAGACGGACACCCGAACGCTGCAAGCAGCGTTCAGGTGTCCGCCTGCTGAGCGGAGTGGAGGACAAACGGTGCCAGACTGATGCATTCTGAGCGGATCCGCATCCACTCAGAATGCATTAGGGCTGGACGGATCCGTTCGGGGCCGCTTGTGAGAGCCTTCAAACGGAACTCACAAGCGGAGCCCCGAACGCTAGTGTGAAAGTAGCCTAACACTTCCTGAACTTTATGGCGGCCATTATGGCGCATAACAGGTAGTATTTAGTGTTAGGACCCGTCTTACAGAGATCGCCTTGACGTCTGGCAGACGGGCTCAGATGGTTTTGTACAAAATGTATTTGCCAAGCATCTCACTTTATAAATAAGCGTAGCATTAGCACTATAATATTTTTTTTGACTATGGCATTATTGTACTTTATCTCGTTTGCAGGATGCTGTTGCATTGTCTTTTTTTTCTCTATGTTTTCAGCCATGGCAGCGTGCACCTGCGCATTGGGATGTGCTGACTAACCCCCCTTTTCTTTGCAGATATACTGTTCAAGGGGCATCATTATTATTAGATGGCACTAAGGATATTCTTTCTTAGTGGGGGGGCTCGGACCTTCCCCCTACAGCAGACCCAGGTATGTGGTCTTTTACAATAAGCACTTGAGTACCCCTGCTATAGAGCATGTACCGCTCACTAAGCACCAGAACACTTCAAGGACTGATATCAGAAGGAACATCAGGGCTGCAGAAGAGTCTTTTGTGTCACTTTAGCACACAGCATGTTGTCACAATAGACATTCAAGGTCCAAACGCATCGCTATAAATCCAAAATATTTCCTGCATCCTTTAAAGGGAGTCTGTCACCTCCATATGGCCATATACAGTGCTTACATGGCTCTGTAGCACACCTATACAGGATTGTAACGGTACCATTGTTCTTTTCTTTAGACTTGCACCAGCAGGAAAAACGAAGTTTAATTCATATGCAAATGAGCACTCGCAAGTGCCCAGGGGCGGCGTTCAGTGTGTAGGTGCCCAGGCTGCTCTGCCTTCTTTTCACTTTACTCCTTCCCAGCCTCTTCCTTTGCCCTATTGATGAGGCAAGAGACTTGGAGGGCGGGCAAAGGCAGAGACTGGGGAGGAGTAAAGTGAAAAGAAGGCAGAGCAGCCTGGGCACCTACACACTGAACGCCGCCCCTGGGCACTTGCGAGTGCTCATTTACATATGAATTAAACTTCGTTTTTCCTGCTGGTGCAAGTCTAAAGAAGAGAACAATGGTACCGTTACAATCCTGTATAGGTGTGCTACAGAGCCATGTAAGCACTGTATATGGCCATATGGAGGTGACAGACTCCCTTTAAGTTATATTTCCTGAAACAGATTTATGGACACATTTCTAGGTTCTGTAATCGTGGCACTGTAATAATACCTGTACACTTCACACACAGTATACATTCACTTGATGAAAGCACAAACCTTCAAATAAATACCGTATTCTACTGTATTTTGGTAGATTTTTATCTTCACAACACATAAATTAAAGGGATTCTGTCATCAGAAATTACTCCTATAACCTAAACATATGGCGATGTCCCTAGTAATTCAGTGAATCCTAAAGTGAGTTTATCAAATGCCCCTGTGGCTCTATAATCATAAAAAAGCGGTTTATATCACCTGTCAATCACTTCAAAATGTGTCCAAGGGGACATCTCATGCTGAAAGGTGCCCGGCTGCAGCCATCTCGTTTATGTGCCCAGCGCCGCCTTCTGAGCTGAAATCGCCGCCCTCCCTTTTATTATATCCGCCTACTTCAGTTCGTGGCCGCCTCTGTAACCTCCGCTCGCTTCAGCCAGATCCCGCGCGTGCGCACTAGGTATAACCTGATGCGCCCGTGCGGACTACTGGCATCGGCCTCGTTTAGCGAAGTGCGCATGCGCCGGCCAGCGCACTTCGCTCGAACCTCCACAGACCGCCCTATTACAGCCCATTCCAGCCGGCGCATGCGCATTTCGTTAAAAGAGGCCGATGCCAGTAGTCCGCACGGGCGCATCAGGTTATACCTAGTGCGCACGCTCGGGATCGGGCTAAAGCGAGCGGAGGTTACAGAGGCGGCCACGAACTGAAGTAGGCGGATATAATAAAAGGGAGGGCGGCGATTTCACTTGAGGAGGCGGCGCTGGGCACATAAACGAGATGGCTGCAGCTGGGCACCTTTCAGCATGAGACGTCCCCTTGGGCACATTTTGAAGTGATTGACAGGTGATATAAACCTCTTTTTTATGATTATAGAGCCACAGGGGCATTTGATAAAGTCACTTTAGGATTCACTGAAAGTCGAACCTTTCACCTGCATTTCACTTAATAAACTATCAAAAGTACCTTATAGATCATCCTCATTGTGTTCTCATACGGTCTTGTCCCGCTTTTCTGCCATGTATATGCATGAAAAAAATCGCCTTATAAAGTACTCTTCTCCAGCTCCACAAGTCACGTAAGAAGTCAAGGGGGTAGCCCTTCCCTCACTCCAGGCTGTAACTCCCCTTCCCTAACCCCGCCTCTATGCAGTCTAATTGACACCCGGCTCAGTCGCCGGGACCGCGCTTGTACAGGCGGCGCATGCGCCGTCGGACTCAAGCGCGATCCTGTAACTCAATCGCGCATGCGCCGTCCACGATGCCTGCCTGTCTTCAAGATAGGCATCTAATTAAATCTGGGTTTGTCACATGTGTATATCTATGTATAGATAGATAGCCCCATGAAATATGCAGAGTTTTTGACATATAATACCTGCTGAAGATGATAACAATGCTCCAGATGATCACTGGCTTGCGATCTGCGGCAAGTCAACAGTGATCACGTGGACGCATGGAGCGTGAAGATCGGGGCACGCGCGCGCGTGAGGCAGAGAAGACAGGCAGGCATCGGGGACGGCGCATGCGCGATTCAGTTACAGGATCGCGCTCGAGTCCGACGGCGCATGCGCCGCCTGTACAAGCGCGGTCCCGGCGACTGAGCCGGGTGTCAATTAGACTGCATAGAGGCGGGGTTAGGGCAGGGGAGTTACAGCCTGGAGTGAGGGAAGGGCTACCCCCTTGACTTCTACCGTGACTTGTGGAGCTGGAGAAGAGTACTTTATAAAGCGATTTTTTCATGCATATACATGGCAGAAAAGCGGGACAAGACCATATGATAACACAATGAGGATGATCTATAAGGTACTTTTGATAGTTTATTAAGTGAAATGCAGGTGAAAGGTTCGCTTGAAGCCATATGTTTAGGTTATAGGAGTAATTTCTGATGACAGAATCCCTTTAAATAATAATATAAAATAAAGGGTTAATAGGTGGTTATGAGCCTAATGGTGCCCCTACACCTTCAACAGCTCCATTCGTCTGACAGCTATTACTTGCCTGGTATGGCAATGTATAGGTCCATCTAGCGCGCATTTGGTGTTGGTCAGGCATGCTCAGTCACTGTCCCCACAGCTAGGTCTCTGCAGGGAACAGATCCATTTTTACCAGCTCCTGTGTAGGGAACACGGGGCAGAAAGCCATTTCTCATAGTTGCTCTGTAGTGAACAGAGGATATCTGTGCAGAGACCTGGAGAGTGACTGAGCATGTGTGACCAGCAGCATCATTAGGTGGACAGGCACAATGCTACACACTTTGATGGGTTTTAGTATGGATGTGTTGGTGGTAGGGGTTCCCATTGATAGCATGCTTTAGGTCACCATTAGTCTTGTTTTTCCCTGGACAGTCCACATATGGAAGTGCATGTAAATGATGTGATGATAAATTCAGTTGTTACTTTGCACACGTTCAGGACTCATCTGTATTTACCATCAGCAGGAAAGGCCTCTTTTCCCAGCACACTCTGTTCTATTCTAAGTGACTACATGGACACGAGCGGTATTTCTGTCTGGAATGTATGAAGAAGCTGTGCTAGATTTAGACTTCAGAATAAGGATTCAGCAGCGTTATACACCAGCCAAGATAGTCAATTTTAACCAGATTTTAACCCCCCTATAGAGGTTGTATGGTGGCAAGAGGAAACTGGACAACTCAGGGGATTGACTTGTAATAAAGAATAGATGATTACTTACCGTGCAGATCTTACTTACCAAGCTATGGCCCCAGCTCCGCTTTCCTGGCCACAGCGGAGATGTCATGTTGGCAAAATCTGACAGCTGCAGACAATCACTGGCCTCTTCAGTGCAACTCTGAGGACAGTGATTGGCTGCAGCAGTCACGTGTTATCGACGTGACATCACTGCTGCAGCCAGGAAAACCAGAACAGTGGCACAGGATCTGGCAGGTAAGTAGTTATCTACTCTTTATCCCTTGAGTTGTCTGGTTTCCTCTTGAAACCACACAACCCCTTTAATTCAGCACAGATTTTGGGCCTTAAGCGTCCAATCCCTTTTAGGTAAGATTATAATATGTGAGAAAACAACAACATATTTGTAAAAATTCTGATTTAAATGTCCTGTCCTTTTAAAGGAATATTCCTAATTACCTGCTCCTGCCACTCCAGTCCTCTGTGCTGCCTCTGCTCCATGCCCATGTAACATTGCAGGAACCAGAACATGGACACAGCGGAGGCAGTACAGAGGATGGGAGTGGGGGGAGCAGGGAAGGCTGAGGGCACGTGCTATAAACGGATAAACGTTTTTTTTTTCCAAGATTTAAATCTTGAATGGTGAGGGTTGATGCTGGGATCCCTAACATTCACAAGATCAAAAAGTCCTGTGTCCCACTGTCTGAATGCTGCTTCATGTACCTCACTGCTCTGCTATCACGATCAGTCCCATAGAGATGAATGGAGCAGATGTTACAAATTTAATCTCGGTACAACTTCTTTAATGACCATGCCTTTTTTTGCCATTATTTTCTTGCTCTGATTAAGCAGCTAGAACATTTTATGACATTAAATTCTATCCTTTATTATTTTCTAGAATCTTTACACTCCCTGTATTTGGATTTTTTTTAAATTATAATTACTGGTATTAAGGGTGTGAGGATAAAAACAACGGGTGCACAGCATACGTAATTTTCAGGGCACTTTGGGACCTATAGAGGCATTATTCCATGATAAGCACTGGTCTCTCCCAGGGAACCTGCTCATCTGCTATTTTTCGAGATAAGAAAGGTCCACTATCAGAGTGGCTAACGCCATGCATCCCCACTATGCAGCAGTTAGTGTCTAGGCTCACCACCATATTTTATCTAGAAAGGTTGCAGACAATGAGGCAATGAGGGCCGTAGATGGAGGTCCTTTCTAAAAGGGCCTTTACACAGGCCGATAATTTAACAGATCATTGCTAACCAGTGTTACTAGTAACGCTGGCTAGCGATGATCTTGCAGTGTAAGGCTGGTTTCACACGGGCGTTGCGGGAAAATGTGCGGGTGCGTTACGGGAACACCCGCGATTTTTCCGCGCGAGTGCAAAACATTGTAATGCGTTTTGCACGCGCGTGAGAAAAATCGCGCATGTTTGGTACCCAAACCCGAACTTCTTCACAGAAGTTCGGGCTTGGGATCGGTGTTCTGTAGATTGTATTATTTTCCCTTATAACATGGTTATAAGGGAAAATAATAGCATTCTGAATACAGAATGCAAAGTAAAATAGGACTGGAGGGGTTAAAAAATAAATAAATAATAATTTAACTCACCTTAGTCCACTTGATCGCGGCCCAGCATCTCCTTCTGTCTCCTTTGTTGAACAGGACCTGTGGTGAGCATTAAGTACAGTTACAGGACCTTTGATGACGTCACTCCGGTCATCACATGATCCATCACCATGGTAAAAGATCATGTGACGTACCATGTGATGACCGGAGTGACGTCATCAAAGGTCCTGTAACTGTACTTAATGCTCACCACAGGTCCTATTCAACAAAGGAGACAGAAGGAGATGCCCGCTACGCGATCAAGTGGATTAGGGTGAGTTAAATTTTTTTATATTTTTTTTTAACCCCTCCAGCACTATTTTACTATGCATTCTGTATTCAGAATGCTATTATTTTCTCTTATAACCGTGTTATAAGGGAAAATAATAATGATCGGGTCTCCATCCCGATCGTCTCCTAGCAACCGTGCGTGAAAATCGCACTGCATCCGCACTTGCTTGCGGATGCTTGCGATTTTCACGCAACCCCATTCACGTCTATGGGGCCTGCGTTGCGTGAAAAACGCAGAATATAGAGCATGCTGCGATTTTCATGCAACGCATAAGTGATGCGTGAAAATCACCGCTCATCTGAACAGCCCCATAGAAATTAATGGGTCGGTATTCAGTGCGGGTGCAATGCGTTCACCTCACGCATCGCATCCGCGCGGAATACTCGCCCGTGTGAAAGGGGCCTAAATGCACCGCCGATTACCCGATGAATGAACAAAATGCTTGTTCATTGGGCAATTTTATCTTTTGTGCAGCACAAAAGATCATTGTTTCCCTTTGGCATGTCGTGCTGTGTAATCATGATCTGCTGCCGGGAAACAACGAGACAGTATGGGGAGAAGCGAGGGCATTAGCGATCGCTCTTCCCCATACTCTGGAGGAGAATGCTGCATGTAAATGCACCAGTCCCCTCCGCTAGTGATCAGCAGATTGTCGGGAATGCTTCCTTCCCTATAATCTGCTATATCATCGTCCCGTGTAAAGGGACCATTGCACAGTTTTTCTCTGATGCCGAGTTGAGTGAGGCGATGAGAACCTTTAGGCCTATTGCACACGACCGTAGGTGTCCCGTGCTGCGGACCGTATATGCGGATCCGCAATACACGGTCCGACGTTCCGTGGGCATTCCGCATCACGGATGCGGACCCATTCACTTCAATAGGTCCGCAAATCCGGAATGGTGCGGAACGGAAGCACGGAATGGGCGGATCGCAGACCCATTAAAGTGAATGGGTCCGTGATCTGCTGCGTCCATGGGGCGCACACGTTCGTGTGCAGGAGGCCTTATACACACACAGTGGTACCTGAAGGAACGGCCAAGGGTATGCTTGGAGGTCTGAAAGTGCCCTAAGGCATGCATTGCCAAAACTTGAAACGAGGCGCCTTCTCAAACTAGCTGATTGATGGGGGTCCCAGGTGTCAGTCATCAGTAAAAATAAAAACTCGGAAAATCCTTTTAAAGTATCACAGTTCTGTTGTTATGGTCTCGGAGGGTGAGTTACAGGGGCTTCACTGTAGGCACTTTGGGGGTCATTTATTATTAAGTTAGGCGTATTTCAGGCGTACATTCGGCGCAACGGTTAGTTGCACCGCAATCTGTGACCTCTCCTCGCTCACGCCAGGTCTAAAAAAGTGAGCGTGGCGTGGGCGGGGAAGGGGCTGTCTCATTTACCATTTTCTACGCATGTTTCAAGCACAGACCACAGTTACTAACAGAGTTGTATACCCCTTTTGTGGCACAATTTGCACCAAAATTTCAGCACTAATGTTTTTAGACACAAATCATGCATTTGCACCAAAAAGAAACGTTCCCAATACAATCAACACTCTTCCAAAATCTAGACAAAGGGAGACATTTATCAATATCTTTACACCACAATAGTGGCAAAAAAAAATAAAAAATTGCAAATTTTGGTGCACATATGGCTTTTTAAGCCTGTCAGCACTTTCGCAAATGGGAGGGGCGGGGCTGTGCACGGCCCACCAGATTTACTATAACTTTCACCAGAATGTTGCGTAAGTTTTAGGCTACATTCACATGACCTAAAACTGTTTGCGGTCCATATGCGGAACCATTCACTTCAATGGGTCCGCAAAAACTACGGAAGGTACTCCGTATGCATTCAGTTTCCATATTTCCGTTCAAAGATAGAACATCTATTATTGCCCGCAAATCATGTTTCGTGGCTCCATTCAAGTCAATGGTTCCGCCAAAAAAAACTGAATGCATCTGTATGTCTTCCGTATCTGTTCCGTTTTTGCAAGAGGCCTTAGACAGCATTAGTAAATATTGGCCAATGAGATTTTCAAGCTTATTTTTAAGAACTAATGCCCCAGAATTGTTATTACATGGCATTTACTAAATCAGGAGTGGGACAGGTCCTCTTTAAGGGCTCTTTCACACAAGAGTGTCCCTTGCGAGACTCGCTCCATGTGAGAGAGGAATTGTGCGTTCTGGACTTAAAGCTGTCAGCTTTAAGTCCAGAACGCACGATCTCGCTCTCACACGGAGTGTGATTCCCACAAAGGAAATGCTTGTGTGAAAAGCCAATTAAAGCCATACCTTCATGCTTCTGGAAGTCTTCCTCTGTCAAATTGACATCTTTTAGAGACAGATTGGAAAGTAGATGTTTGTTCTCCTCCTGTAGTTGAGCGATTTGACCCAGAAGGTCCTGTGCTTCTCCCCTCCAAACATCCTCCACCAGTTCAAGCTCCTAAAAGATCAAAACCTTATTACTGACATATTAACACTATCTGCACACAGTGCATATATAAATTGTCACGATTTATTGTTTTTTTTTGGTGCGGATTTTGTTAATTAAAAAAAACAAAAAACATTGAAGTCTATAGAGAAAAACACTCCACATAAGGCGCAGAATCACACAAGCGATCCATGGCTTTTTTGCAGATAAAATTGTCTTTTTTTAAATATGGAAAGATGCCTTTAGTGCAATGAGGAGGTCACTGTTGCTCTCAATGCACAGAAGCTCTTCTCCATTAACCTCCTTGTCCCTTCCTCGGACCATAAAAAAAAAAGCTGATTTTATCTGCAAGGGAGCCACAGATCGCTATAAGAATGACACATCAAGTGTGTTAAGCCTATTATTACATCTACATAGTAATGTCATTGATGACAGAACTGCCGGCCCCTTATAGAACTGTCATATCCTTGTCCGTAATGCGAATAAGAATAGCATATTATTTTTGGCGGAACGGCCATGATATGCACACAGTCATTTCTTTTTTTTTGCGACCCCATTGAAGTGAATGGTTCCACACATGGGCCACAAAAAGAAAGGAACGTACACAAACAAAAAATACGTTGAGCCCTAAGCCTAAGGGCTCATGCACACAAACGTATATTCTTTCCGTGTCCGTGCCGTTTTTTTTGCGGAAGTTACTCCGTGTGCATTCCGTTTCCGTATGTCCGTATTTCCATTCTGAAAAAAAAATAGAACATGTCCTATTATTGTCAGCATTATGGACAAGGATAGTACTGTTCTATCAGGGGCCAGCTGTTCCGTTTGCGGACCGCAAAATACATATGCACTTGTGCATGAGCCCTAATAATACTCTATGTTGAGACTTCCTGTTCTGTTCAGGTAACCTTTCAGTAGCAATCACATTATTACAAGCAGGATTACAATAATAGATATCACCTATGTACAGTTAACACCATATCCACCATTCACAGTAGGTTATATCACAGCTTATCCGCTCCCTCCTGACTTCTGTACAGGACGCCTAGAAACACTCCCATATGAGTCTATGGGGTCAGCTCCTGTCCACTGTGTCGATGGCCTTATGTGGCAGGTCTGAAAGAACAGGAAGTCTTGACATATTTTAGGCCTATCGATTAGTGTGCGAGATAGTGACTTGCAAAAAAATATATTTGTGCTCGGATCGGCTCATGATGAGAGGGTCCCCTACCTAAGCCTATCCCCCCCCCCCCCCCCACCTAGAAGCAGCAGAGTTATGCCGGAACTGCTTATCGAAGGGTAGCCTAAAGGGGGCCACACCAATGATGGTTCCTGAGAAGAAGGGAGGGCTTCTGGGTGGGTCGAAAGCATTCGAACCGACAAGTGGGGGCAGGAGAGCCAGGTTTAAATAATTAAAGCCCCGCCTCCCCTCACACAAACACGGCACTCTTAATTGCCTACCACTTGTGCTCGGATCGGCTCATGATGAGAGGGTCCCCTACCTAAGCCTATACTCCCCCCCCCCCCCCCCCCCCCACCTAGAAGCAGCAGAGTTATGCCGGAACTGCTTATCGAAGGGTAGCCTAAAGGGGCCAAAAGAACCATGCATAGGAGTTAGGAAAACTTGATAACAGAAACTACAAAACCAAAACTCGAAAGCCAGTGACATTTCGTATTAAGGATCCAAGATATAACGCATGGAACACGCGGAACTGCGACGACCCAACCGTTTGATGACATGTACTGGCACCTTATGCATGGACGCCGCAGCTGCCGTGCCCATGCGGAAGGAATGTCCTGTGATCCAGAGAGGACCGACCCCTGAACCTGTCAACTAAACCCGAATGTACCTAAGAAAGGCCGCGGTGGTTAGCCGTGCATTGCCTAGTTCGAGTACGGGAGAACATGCCGCTTGGACTAAATACTACGCAGCCAAGCCTCCAAGGCCTGCACCAGACACCATCTGCTGTCCGTGGGAAAGTATCTGACCGCCACCGATTCCCCCGGCCGTGACGTCTTGGGCGAGGCCAAGGTGAGGACATAGATGGACCCGCGCCGGATGAGCTGACCTTTCCGCAAGCACCCAGCCGGCGTATTGGTGCCCATGAGCTCGCCTGACCTGAGGAATCCATGGAAGGCCAGGTGCAAGGCTGTTTCTACCAGAGTGCTAACCTGCGGCCCTAACGGTTTACCCTGCAGTTTGTCTGTCACGGCCTGAACAAGCTACTGGTAAATGGCTGACTCACATATCGTTTCACAACAGACACCTTGCGCAAACCCTTCAACGCCACTTTGATCGGGTGGGCGGAGAAGAGTGACGGTAGGTCTGGATGTAGCATGTACCAATGGTGCTGAATACCTGCCAGGTATAGTTAACAGTGCTATAGGACAGGTTTAATTGAGAGTGGCAAAACCCCGACGAAGCCCAATAGGTGAGTGATAGGCCCCTAGGTGTTCTCATATCTCTGAAACAGGCGCCAAGCTGTCTTGTAAGCCCTCAGAGTATTACTGGCCAAGGAATTGGCCATCAGTCTCTTAGCTATGGTGAGATGAGAGACTAGTCCCAGCGCAGCTGGGCCTGGTGAGGAATTTTTTTTTTTTTTTTTCATGCGTGAGAGACTCTAATGGCGGAGTCATGTGTGTAAACCTAAAGCGGAGAAGCCATGCGCGAGAGACTAATGGCGGAGCCATGCGTGAGAGACTAATGGCGGAGTCATATGTGTAAAACTAAAACGGAGAAGCCCAGCGTGAGAGACTCAGATGGCGGAGTCATATGTGTAACCTAAAACGGAGAAGCCATGCGTGAGGGCCTCTAATGGCGGAGTCATACAGTACAGACCAAAAGTTTGGACACACCTTCTCATTCAAAGAGTTTTCTTTATTTTCATGACTATGAAGGCATCAAAACTATGAATTAACACATGTGGAATTATATACATAACAAACAAGTGTGAAACAACTGAAAATATGTCATATTCTAGGTTCTTCAAAGTAGCCACCTTTTGCTTTGATTACTACTTTGCACACTCTTGGCATTCTCTTGATGAGCTTCAAGAGGTAGTCCCCTGAAATGGTCTTCCAACAGTCTTGAAGGAGTTCCCAGAGATGCTTAGCACTTGTTGGCCCTTTTGCCTTCACTCTGCTGTCCAGCTCACCCCAAACCATCTCGATTGGGTTCAGGTCCGGTGACTGTGGAGGCCAGGTCATTTGGCGCAGCACCCCATCACTCTCCTTCATGGTCAAATAGCCCTTACTTTTAATGTTTTCCCAATTTTACGGCTGACTGACTGACCTTCATTTCTTAAAGTAATGATGGCCACTCGTTTTTCTTTACTTAGCTGCTTTTTTCTTGACATAATACAAATTCTAACAGTCTATTCAGTAGGACTATCAGCTGTGTATCCACCTGACTTCTTCTCAACGCAACTGATGGTCCTAACCCCATTTATAAGGCAAGAAATCCCACTTATTAAACCTGACAGGGCACACCTGTGAAATGAAAACCATTTCAGGGGACTACCTCTTGAAGCTCATCAAGAGAATGCCAAGAGTGTGCAAAGCAGTAATCAAAGCAAAAGGTGGCTACTTTGAAGAACCTAGAATATGACATATTTTCAGTTGTTTCACACTTGTTTGTTATGTATATTATTCCACATGTGTTAATTCATAGTTTTGATGCCTTCAGTGTGAATCTACAATTTTCATAGTCATGAAAATAAAGAAAACTCTTTGAATGAGAAGGTGTGTCCAAACTTTTGGTCTGTACTGTATGTGTAAACCTAAAAACGGAGAAGCCATGCGTGAGAGATTCTAATGGCGGAGTCATATGTGTAACCTAAAACGGAGAAGCCATGCGTGAGAGACTCTAATGGCGGAGTCATTTGTGTAACCTAAAACGGGGAAGCCATGCGTGAGAGACTCTAATGGCGGAGTCATTTGTGTAACCTAAAACGGGGAAGCCATGCGTGAGAGATTCTAATGGCGGAGTCATATGTGTAACCTAAAACGGAGAAGCCATGCGTGAAAGACTCTAATGGCGGAGTCATTTGTGTAACCTAAAACGGGGAAGCCATTCGTGAGAGACTCTAATGGCGGAGTCATTTGTGTAACCTAAAACGGGGAAGCCATGCGTGAGAGACTCTAATGGCGGAGACATATGTGTAACCTAAAACGGAGAAGCCATGCGTGAGAGACTCTAATGGCTGAGTCATATGTGTAACCTAAAACGGAGAAGCCATGCGTGAGAGACTCTAATGGCTGAGTCATATGTGTAACCTAAAACGGAGAAGCCATGCGTGAGAGACTCTAATGGCGGAGTCGTATGTGTAAAACTAACACGGAGAAGCCATGCGTGAGAGGCTCAGATGGCGGAGTCATATGTGTAAACCTAAAACGGAGAAGCCATGCGTGAGAGACTCTAATGGCGGAGTCATAAGTGTAAACCTAAAACGGAGAAGCCATGCGTGAGAGACTCTAATGGCGGAGTCATATGTGTAAACCTAAAACGGAGAAGCCATGCGTGAGAGACTCTAATGGCGGAGTCATATGTGTAACCTAAAACGGAGAAGCCATGCGTGAGAGATTCTAATGGCGGAGTCATATGTGTAACCTAAAACGGAGAAGCCATGCGTGAGAGACTCTAATGGCGGAGTCGTATGTGTAAAACTAACACGGAGAAGCCATGCGTGAGAGGCTCTAATGGCGGAGTCATATGTGTAAACCTAAAACGGAGAAGCCATGCGTGAGAGACTCTAATGGCGGAGTCGTATGTGTAAAACTAACACGGAGAAGCCATGCGTGAGAGGCTCTAATGGCGGAGTCATATGTGTAAACCTAAAACGGAGAAGCCATGCGTGAGAGACTCTAATGGCGGAGTCGAATGTGTAAAACTAACACGGAGAAGCCATGCGTGAGAGGCTCAGATGGCGGAGTCATATGTGTAAACCTAAAACGGAGAAGCCATGCGTGAGAGACTCAAAATTATTATTTATTTTTTTATTTTTTTTAAACTATAAACCACTTAACCACCTCGGGACCGCCGAACGCAGCGACGCGTCCTGGAGGTGGTTGATTGATTCCTCCTGGACGCGCCGGCGCGTCCTCTCGCGAGACGCGAGATTTCGGTCACAGCCGGCCCACGCATGCGCATCGCGAGCCGGCAAAAGTTCGAGGAGTATTGCATCAGCAACCTGCCAGCCAATGATCGTTGCTGGCAGGTTGCTGATTTTTAAAAAACCGAATCACAAGCCATATAACAGATCATATTAGTAAATATAAGGTGTTAAATGGCTTGTCTGCTCCTCTGCTGGTCCTTTTCGTCGGTTGGATCCAGCAGAGGAGCAGACAGAACTGTGAGTACCCACCAAACACTGCCCTTAGCCCCAGATCACCTTCCATCACCCCCATCATCCAAATTAACCCCTTGATCGCCCCCTGTCAATCACTTAGTGAAAGACAAAAAGTGATCAGTGTAAACTGTCACTTTTTTTTTTCACTAGTATTGGCTGTTAGGTTTTAGGATTAGTTTAGGCCCCTTGGTTAGGTAGTTAGCGTCAGTTAGCGCCCACCGCACCGCAGTCACTTTTATTCGCTGATTAGCGTATCGCTAATCAGCATTTGTACTTTTATAGTATTTGTAAGTGATCAAAACTGATCACAGTCAGATCTATAATAGTATTAGTGTCACCTTAGCTCGCCCTCCACCCAAAACGCAGTGTTTGCCCGATCAGGCCTGATCGGTCGCCCACACGTGCGTTCACCCACGCCCGCCCCACCGCAGTGACAAAAAAATTATTTTTTTTTGATCACTGCACATTCACTTTACAAGCGCTGCGGCGATGAAAAAAATCAGTTTTGATATTTTTTATCAACCGCAGCGGCCTCCGGTACTTCACTAGCCTCCCCTTTGTAAGACAGGTTTGCTTTTTTTCTTGGGTAGTCTCAGGGAATACCCCTAAATTTAGTAGTCCAAATGTCAAACAGGGGGTATTCTTCTGAAGAGGCCTACAGGATTCTGACCCAGTCGGATGAGGAATGGGAACCCTCATCTGACGAATCTAGCGGGTCAGAATATGAACCTGTAGAAAGCAGTGGCTCTCTGACCCAAAGTTCGGACGAGGAGGTGGAGGTCCCTGATAGAACCAGGCGTACCAGGCCCCGTGTCGCTAGACCACAGGTTGTGCAGGATCCGTTTCAAGGGCAGCAGAGTGGGGCTGGCGCTGTCGGATCACGTGGTGAGGCATACACCAGCAGCGCAGCCCTTCCTGGACCTAGTACCAGCACTGCCGTACAACCTGGTGAAGTGGCGAGCACCAGAAGGGCAGTTGAAGCTGGTACGGTGGCACGTGCAGTAGTTACCCCGTCGCAGCCACCGCGCAGACAGGCCCGTAGAGCCCCTAGAGTCCCTGAGGTGCTGGCAAACCCTGATTGGCAGTCACCAACTTCAGCTGCACCTGTAGTTCCCCCTTTCACCGCCCAGTCTGGAGTTCGGGTTGAGACAGCTCAGATCGGTTCGGCCCTGGGATTTTTTGAGCTGTTCTTGACTGCGGAGCTCTTGGACTTGTCGTGGCAGAAACAAATCGGTATGCCACTCAATTTATATCCGCCAACCCGGGAAGCTTTTATGCCCAGCCTTTCCGGTGGAAACCAGTCCAAGTTTCCGAAATTAAAATTTTTCTGGGCCTTCTCCTCAACATGGGTCTAACTAAAAAGCATGAATTGCGGTCATATTGGTCCACGAACCCGATTCATCACATGCCCATGTTCTCTGCTGCTATGTCCAGGACACGTTTTGAGACCATCCTGCGTTTCCTGCACTTTAGCGACAACAGCACCTCTCGTCCCAGAGGCAACCCAGCTTTTGACCGCCTCCACAAAATTCGGCCCCTCATAGACCACTTCAACCAGAAATTTGCAGATTTGTATACCCCCGAGCTGCATAGACGAGTCCCTAATACATTTTACCGGGCGCCTTGGCTTCAAACAATACATCCCAAGCAAGCGTGCCCGGTATGGGGTCAAATTGTATAAGCTCTGTGAAAGGGCCACAGGCTATACCCACAAATTTCGGATCTATGAGGGAAAAGATCAGACCCTGGAGCCGGTCGGTTGCCCTGACTACCTGGGGAGCAGTGGGAAGACAGTCTGGGACTTGGTGTCACCCTTATTTGGCAAGGGGTACCATCTTTATGTGGACAATTTTTACACAAGTGTGCCCCTCTTCAGGCATTTGCTCCTAGAACAGGTTGGCGCCTGTGGCACCGTGCGACCTAGTCGCGTGGGCTTCCCCCAACGGCTCGTTACCACCCGTCTTGCAAGGGGGGAGAGGGCTGCCTTGTGTAACCAAGAACTGCTCGCGGTGAAATGGAGAGACAAGCGTGACGTTTACATGCTCTCCTCCATTCACGCAGACACGACAATCCAAATTGAAAGGGCAACCCGTGTCATTGAAAAGCCCCTCTCAGTCCACGACTATAATTTGCTCATGGGAGGGGTGGACTTAAATGACCAGATGTTGGCTCCCTATTTAGTTTCCCGACGCACCAGACGCTGGTATAAGAAGGTGTCTGTATATTTAATTCAATTGGCTGCCTATAATAGTTTTGTTCTCTACAGTAAGGCTGGGAGAACACGATCCTTCCTCAAATTTCAGGAAGAGATCATCGAGAACCTCCTGTATCCAGGAGGTTCCGTGGCCCCAACCACCAGTGTAGTTAGCCGTCTACACGAGCGACATTTCCCCAGTGTCGTTCCTGGTACCTCAACCCAACCGCCACCCCGAAAAAAATGTTGTGTCTGTAGCAGGAGTGGAATAAGGCGTGACACCCGCTATTTCTGTCCTGACTGTCCTGACCACCCTGCCCTATGCTTAGGAGAGTGTTTCCGGAAGTACCACACACAGGTACACTTAGCATAGGGATTGCATCTCACAGGACAGGCACACAGGGCTATTAGGGCCCTTACACTCACAGCTACTGCAAACCTCTCCTTTCACCTGGGATAAAGTGCATAATGTACTTCGCCACATCTTTGGGCGATTTGCGCTTTGCACATTGTCCCATGGGGAAGGAGAGGTTTGTTCTATAAAGGTAAAAAAAAAAAAAAAAAAAACACCGGTAAGTATAAAAGTTAACGTTCAGTTCAATAAAGTTTATATGTTATGTTCAAAAGTTATTATAAAGTTAATAAATTTATTGCGTTGCGGCCTGGTTTTTTCTTTTTTGTTTTGTTTTTTTTACCTTCCAGGTGGACCAACCGATCGACTAGCTGCAGCACTGATGTGCATTCTGACAGAAGCATTGCGCTGCTGTCAGATTACACACAAGTCGGTGTATGCGGCGCTGCAAGACGAGATTTCTCCTCTGCAGTAAAAGCAACGTTTGCCGAGGCATATGAGCTGAGGAGGCGGCGGTGTTCATATACTTTGGCAAACACTTTGTATATAAAAAAAAATAAAAAATCCCGGCAATGATTTATTCATTCACATCGATTGATGTGAATGGAGAAATCGGGTTTGCCAGGGCATACGAGCTAAGTGGGTATGGATGTTGGGCGGAGCTCCTATGTCCTGGCAGACGCCTTTCCCCTCCTTTTTTTTTTTTTTTGGCAGAGATTTTTTCATCCACATTGATTGATGCGAATGAAGAAATCTGTGCCGTTCATTTTTTCTTTCAGCCCAGAGGCTGAACGGAAAAAAAAAATCTCATTACCCGTATGCTCAATATAAGGAGAATAGCAGAAACTCCTAATGCTGGGCATACATGTAATGATTGCGGAGACCCTCAAATGCCAGGGCAGTACAAACACCCCACAAATAACACCATTTTGGAAAGAAGACACCCCAAAGTATTCGCTGAGGGGCATATTGAGTCCATGAAAGATTGAAATTTTTGTCCCAAGTTAGTGGAAAGGGAGACTTTGTGCGAAAAAAAAAAAAAAAATATCAATTTCCGCTAATTTGTGCCAAAAAAAAAAAAAATTCTAGGAACTCGCCATGCCCCTCATTGAATACCCTGGGGTGTCTTCTTTCCAAAATGGGGTCACATGTGGGGTATTTATACTGCCCTGGCATTTTAGGGGCCCCAAAGCGTGAGAAGAAGTCTGGTATCCAAATGTCTAAAAATGCCCTCCTAAAAGGAATGTGGGCCCCTTTGCGCATCTAGGCTGCAAAAAAGTGTCACACATGTGGTATCTCCGTACTCAGGAGAAGTTGGGCAATGTGTTTTGGGGTGTCATTTTACATATACCCATGCTGGGTGAGATAAAAATCTTGGTCAAATGCCAACTTTGTATAAAAAAAATAGGAAAAGTTGTCTTTTGCCAAGATATTTCTCTCACCCAGCATGGGTATATGTAAAATGACACCCCAAAACACATTGCCCAACTTCTCCTGAGTACGGAGATACCACATGTGTGACACTTTTTTGCAGCCTAGGTGGGCAAAGGGGCCCACATTCCAAAGAGCACCTTTCGGATTTCACCGGCCATTTTTTACAGATTTTGATTTCAAACTCCTTACCACACATTTGGGCCCCTAGAATGCCAGGGCAGTATAACTACCCCACAAGTGACCCCATTTTGGAAAGAAGACACCCCAAGGTATTCGCTGATGGGCATAGTGAGCTCATAGAAGTTTTTATTTTTTGTCACAAGTTAGTGGAATATGAGACTTTGTAAGAAAAAAAATAAAAAAAATCATCATTTTCCGCTAACTTGTGACAAAAAATAAAAAGTTCTTTGAACTCACTATGTCCATCAGCGAATACCTTAGGGTGTCTACTTTCCGAAATGGGGTCATTTGTGGGGTGTTTGTACTGTCTGGGCATTGTAGAACCTCAGGAAACATGACAGGTGCTCAGAAAGTCAGAGCTGCTTCAAAAAGCGGAAATTCACATTTTTGTACCATAGTTTGTAAACGTTATAACTTTTACCCAAACCATTTTTTTTTTTATCAAAGACATGTAGAACAATAAAATTTAGAGAAAAATTTATATATGGATGTCGTTTTTTTTGCAAAATTTTACAACTGAAAGTGAAAAATGTCATTTTTTTGCAAAAAAATCGTTAAATTTCGATTAATAACAAAAAAAGTAAAAATGTCAGCAGCAATGAAATACCACCAAATGAAAGCTCTATTAGTGAGAAGAAAAGGAGGTAAAATTCATTTGGGTGGTAAGTTGCATGACCAAGCAATAAACGGTTAAAGTAGTGTAGGTCAGAAGTGTAAAAAGTGGCCTGGTCATTAAAGAGGACCTTTCACTACTGTACAAACTAAAAACTAACTATATCAGTGGGCAGAGCGGCGCCCAGGGGTCCCCCTGCACTTACTAGTATGTCTGGGCGCCGCTCCGTTCGCCCGGTATAGGCTCTGGTGTCTGCGCTCCCTCTGACTGATTTTTTGTATGAGGCGTGTCCCTTGCTGCAGCGCTGGCCAATCGCAGCGCACAGCTATAGCCTGGCTATGAGCTGTGCGCTGCGATTGGCCAGCGCTGCAGCAAAGGACACGCCTCATACAAAAAATCAGTCAGAGGGAGCGCAGACACCGGAGCCTATACCGGGCGAACGGAGCGGCGCCCAGACATACTAGTAAGTGCAGGGGGACCCCTGGGCGCCGCTCTGCCCACTGATATAGTTCGTTTTTAGTTTGTACAGTAGTGAAAGGTCCTCTTTAAGGGTGTTTAAGCTAAGGGGGCCGAGGTGGTTAAAGGGCTTCTGTCAGCCCACTAAACAGTTTTTTTTTTTTGTTTAATAATAATCCCTACACTGCGATCTCTGCATACATAAGTAAAATAATAATTTTCGTTCAGTAGAATTTGATAAAACGCTATTTTTATAATATGTAAATTACCTTGCTACCAGCAAGTAGGGCGGCTACTTGCTGGTAGCAGCCGCATCCTCTGATCCTAATGACGCCCCCTCCACATTGTGATTGACAGGGCCAGGGAACGGAATCGTTCTATGCTGGCCCTGCCTGTTTTCATTCAATATCTGGCGCCTGTGCCGCGGCCGTACCTATCTTCAATCTGCGCAGGCGCACTGAGAGGCGGCCACTCACTCGGCCGCTCGCTCCTCAATGTGCCTGCGCCGGGTGTAGATGTGACGTCATCGGCGCAGGCGCATTGAGGATGGAGCGGCCGAGTGAGTGGCCGCCTCTCAGTGCGCCTGCGCAGATTGAAGATAGGTAAGGCCGCGGCACAGGCGCCAGATATTGAATGAAAACAGGCAGGAGTGAGTGGCCGTCTCTCAGTGCGCCTGCGCAGATTGAAGATAGGTACGGCCGCGGCGCAGGTGCCAGATATTGAATGAAAACAGGCAGGGCCAGCAGAGAACGATTGCGTTCCCTGGCCCTGTCAATCACAATGCGGAGGGGGCGTCATTAGGGTCGGAGGATGCGGCTGCTACCAGCAAGTAGCCGCCCTACTTGCTGGTAGCAAGGTAATTTACATATTATAAAAATAGCGTTTTATCAAATTCTACTGAACGAAAATTATTATTTTACTTATGTATGCAGAGCTCGCAGTGTAGGGATTATTATTAAACAAAAAAAAACAAAAACGGTTTAGTGGGCTGACAGAAGCCCTTTAAGCAGCTCCCGTATGGGCACAGCTCTGAGTACCAGCATGAAGAGCATGGTATAACGCAGATCACCTGCACGGCTTAACTAACATCCTGTGCCTAAATAACCCCCTTGGAACCTTATGTACGGCCGGCAGCAGGAAGCCAGCCACCGCCTATGATCTGCTCCCCCTGACCGAGCCTAGTACTCCTTCCCCTGATCCCTGCCTACCTAACGGCACGGCGGCCCGTGCCAGACTTTATTGAAGATGAGGAGCCTTTACCCCCAGACGCTGCTCCCTGGCAGAATGCACCAGTGAGGGGGAGCCACCCTCCTCAGCTAGGGCCGACCCACCGCCGGCTGGACACTCGTACCGCGTGGGGAGCAGCGCCACTCCCTGGAAAATGTGCACCGGATCAGAGGGAGCCCTTCCTTTACCGTGGGCCCCGGCCCCCGCTGGTTTGAATCGTGTGCCGCGTGAGGAGCCGCACAGCTCCCTGGCATTGTGCGCCGGTGCGGGAGTGCCCCCCCCCCTCACCTAGGGGCTGGTTATTGTGACTGGAACCCGCTGGGAGACTGAAGCCTGACCGGACCTACCTGTGACCGTGAAGGATGACCTCCCAGGCCGTGGCTGACCCGCGTGCGTAGTCGTGACGCAACTACCCGTAGATGCCCACCCAGTGCCTGTAGTCAACGGGAGTGCGACCGAGTCTGTGGATGTGACCGACTAGCCCCTGTAGTCGTGAGGGGACCCTACATCGAGAGTAGCAGTAACGGACCATCGCCTGTAGACGTGGTAGTATTACCTCACGAGTCTGTTGACATGAGACTAATGCCTGCAGTCGTGGCAGGCCTATATAATGAGTCTGTAGTCGTAACAGATTTGTGCCTGCAGTCGTGGCAGGGCTTTAGAGCGGGTTTGTAGTCATGACAGACTGATGCCTGCAGTCGTGGCAGGGCTTTATAACGAGTCTGTAGTCGTGACAGACTAAATGCCTGCAGTCGTGGCAGGGCTTTATAACGAGTCTGTAGTCGTGACAGACCTGGCAAACAAAATTTATATCTATATTTTTTATTTATTTTTTCAAACTTCCCACCAAAGGCCACGACTGTAGGCGCCACCCTGCAAGACATGAGCCAGTGGCCTGAGCATTGATAGGCCACCATACCCAGTCCCCCAAGCCCACGCAGGAGTAAAAAGGGGGGGTGGCCCACGCATGCGCACCACACCTGACTCACCTGGCGGCCATAACAGCCACAAACCCCACCGTATCGCAAAGTAGCCAACCACCTGTGGACCTGAATAAACCAGGACAGACATGTGAGTGAGCGAACCCCGGCTGAGTGACCCTTCACCCGCGCAACCGCTCCACCTAGCTAACCACCGGCTTATCGCGGCTGCGCCCGAAACCGACCCACTGACTCCCGACGTACTGTATGGGCTATGAGCGGCCAGGCTGCGTGCGCAAGGCGTAGTGGCCATCCCCCTTCCTTGAACCCGCTTTTATTTAATACTAACAATTTTTTTTATTTTTTTTATCAACTGACGCCTGCCTTAGTGCCTAGCCACTGGTGCTGAGCAAGGAGCCCAGTACCTGGACTGCAGTACCAGCATGGCCTGTAGGTGTCGCCCTCTCTCAGACCAGGACCTGCTAGAGCGCCGAAGGGCAGTGAGCCGTACTGTGGAGCCGATGGCCGGCGTGACCGATGCGCTGCGCGCGATGGTATGAGAGCGGGCGTGTGACTCGCCGCAGCGGAGCCACAGGTGAGGGGTGACCGAGGAGGCTGTTGTATAGTTTAGCCTGGGGAACGCTGCATGTGGGAGCGGGGTGCCTGGAGCGGATCAGAAGTGCGGGCAGTCACAGGTGCGGCTGGGGACCGGCGGGCACGCCCGGCAGCATAACATGACATAAATAACGAGACGGGTGTGCAGCCACCCGGCCTACCTATTCTCCGCAGCGATGAGCCCGATGCCGCCGACCACACGAACTAACAATGAGACGCGACTTCTCTGGAACGGATAGCCAACCCACGAGCCGATTCGAAAGCATTCGAACCGACAAGTGGGGGCAGGAGAGCCAGGTTTAAATAATTAAAGCCCCGCCTCCCCTCACACAAACACGGCACTCTTAATTGCCTACCACTTATAATCACCAAAAATAATAAATAAATAAATACGGTTATTGTTAAAAATTTAATTTAAACAATAGCTAATTTCCTGGCAGAAATTATTTTGCTGTGGATTTTGTGGCAGAAATTTCCGCGACTGAAAAACAGTTCCGTTCTTTTGAGGAGCCAACCACATGGATTTCTGCAAGCCCCATTCAGGTCAATGTTACAGATTTTCAGTCGTAGAATATACTACAACAAACTCTGCAGCGTGCGAAGACTGTTTTCATTCTTCCGTATAATCTGTCCAAATTCAAAGCTTTAACCACCTCCGGACCGCCTAACGCAGGATCGCGTTCCGGAGGTGGCAGCCCTGCGCACAGTCACGCATATATGCGTCATCTCGCGAGACGCGAGATTTCCTGTGAACGCGCGCACACAGGCGCGCGCGCTCACAGGAACGGAAGGTAAGAGAGTTGATCTCCAGCCTGCCAGCGGCGATCGTTCGCTGGCAGGCTGGAGATGTGTTTTTTTTTAACCCTAACAGGTATATTAGACGCTGTTTTGATAACAGCGTCTAATATACCTGCTACCTGGTCCTCTGGTGGTCCCCTTTGTTTGGATCGACCACCAGAGGACACAGGTAGCTCAGTAAAGTCCCACCAAGCACCACTACACTACACTACACCCCCCCCCCGTCACTTATTAACCCCTTATTAGCCCCTGATCACCCCATATAGACTCCCTGATCACCCCCCTGTCATTGATTAGCCCCCTGTCATTGATCAACCCCCTGTAAAGCTCCATTCAGACGTCCGCATGATTTTTACGGATCCACTGATAGATGGATCGGATCCGCAAAACGCATCCGGACATCTGAATGAAGCCCTACAGGGGCGTGATCAATGACTGTGGTTATCACCCCATATAGACTCCCTGATCACCCCCCTGTCATTGATTACACCCCTGTCATTGATTACCCCCCTGTAAAGCTCCATTCAGACGTCCGCATGATTTTTACGGATCCACTGATAGATGGATCGGATCCGCAAAACGCATCCGGACGTCTGAATGAAGCCTTACAGGGGCATGATCAATGACTGTGGTGATCACCCCATATAGACTCCCTGATCACCCCCCTGTAAAGCTCCATTCAGATGTCCGCATGATTTTTACGGATGCACTGATAGATGGATCCGATCCGCAAAACGCATCCGGACGTCTGAATGAAGCCTTACAGGGGCATGATCAATGACTGTGGTGATCACCCCATATAGACTCCCTGATCACCCCCCTGTCATTGATTACACCCCTGTCATTGATTACCCCCCTGTAAAGCTCCATTCAGACGTCCGCATGATTTTTACGGATCCACTGATAGATGGATCGGATCCGCAAAACGCATCCGGACGTCTGAATGAAGCCTTACAGGGGCATGATCAATGACTGTGGTGATCACCCCATATAGACTCCCTGATCACCCCCCTGTAAAGCTCCATTCAGATGTCCGCATGATTTTTACGGATGCACTGATAGATGGATCCGATCCGCAAAACGCATCCGGACGTCTGAATGAAGCCTTACAGGGGCATGATCAATGACTGTGGTGATCACCCCATATAGACTCCCTGATCACCCCCCTGTAAAGCTCCATTCAGATGTCCGCATGATTTTTACGGATGCACTGATAGATGGATCCGATCCGCAAAACGCATCCGGACGTCTGAATGAAGCCTTACAGGAGCATGATCAATGACTGTGGTGATCACCCCATATAGACTCCCTGATCACCCCCCTGTAAAGCTCCATTCAGATGTCCGCATGATTTTTACGGATGCACTGATAGATGGATCCGATCCGCAAAACGCATCCGGACGTCTGAATGAAGCCTTACAGGGGCATGATCAATGACTGTGGTGATCACCCCATATAGACTCCCTGATCACCCCCCCTGTAAAGCTCCATTCAGATGTCCGCATGATTTTTACGGATGCACTGATAGATGGATCGGATCCGCAAAACGCATCCGGACGTCTGAATGAAGCCTTACAGGGGCGTGATCAATGACTGTGGTGATCACCCCATATAGACTCCCTGATCACCCCCCTGTCATTGATTACACCCCTGTCATTGATTACCCCCCTGTAAAGCTCCATTCAGACGTCCGCATGATTTTTACGGATCCACTGATAGATGGATCGGATCCGCAAAACGCATCCGGACGTCTGAATGAAGCCTTACAGGGGCATGATCAATGACTGTGGTGATCACCCCATATAGACTCCCTGATCACCCCCCTGTCATTGATCAACCCCCTGTAAAGCTCCATTCAGATGTCCGCATGATTTTTACGGATGCACTGATAGATGGATCGGATCCGCAAAACGCATCCGGACGTCTGAATGAAGCCTTACAGGGGCATGATCAATGACTGTGGTTATCACCCCATATAGACTCCCTGATCACCCCCCTGTCATTGATCACCCCCCCTGTCATTGATCACCCCCCCTGTCATTGATCACCCCCCCTGTCATTGATCACCCCTCTGTAAGGCTCCATTCAGACATTTTTTTGGCCCAAGTTAGCGGAATTTTTTTTTTTTTTTCTTACAAAGTCTCATATTCCACTAACTTGTGTCAAAAAATAAAATCTCACATGAACTCACCATACCCCTCACGGAATCCAAATGCGTAAAATTTTTTAGACATTTATATTCCAGACTTCTTCTCACGCTTTAGGGCCCCTAGAATGCCAGGGCAGTATAAATACCCCACATGTGACCCCATTTCGGAAAGAAGACACCCCCAGGTATTCCGTGAGGGGCATATTGAGTCCATGAAAGATTGAAATTTTTGTCCCAAGTTAGCGGAACGGGAGACTTTGTGAGAAAAAAATTAAAAATATCAATTTCCGCTAACTTGTGCCAAAAAAAAATTTTTTCTATGAACTCGCCATGCCCCTCATTGAATACCTTGGGGTGTCTTCTTTCCAAAATGGGGTCACATGTGGGGTATTTATACTGCCCTGGCATTCTAGGGGCCCCAAAGCGTGAGAAGAAGTCTGGTATCCAAATGTCTAAAAAGGCCCTCCTAAAAGGAATTTGGGCACCTTTGCGCATCTAGGCTGCAAAAAAGTGTCACACATCTGGTATCGCCGTACTCAGGAGAAGTTGGGGAATGTGTTTTGGGGTGTCATTTTACATATACCCATGCTGGGTGAGAGAAATATCTTGGTCAAATGCCAACTTTGTATAAAAAAATGGGAAAAGTTGTCTTTTGCCAAGATATTTCTCTCACCCAGCAAGGGTATATGTAAAATGACACCCCAAAACACATTCCCCAACTTCTCCTGAATACGGCGATACCACATGTGTGACACTTTTTTGCAGCCTAGGTGGGCAAAGGGGCCCATATTCCAAAGAGCACCTTTAGGATTTCACAGGTCATTTACCTACTTACCACACATTAGGGCCCCTGGAAAATGCCAGGGCAGTATAACTACCCCACAAGTGACCCCATTTTGGAAAGAAGACACCCCAAGGTATTCCGAGAGGGGCATGGCGAGTTCCTAGAATTTTTTATTTTTTGTCACAAGTTAGTGGAAAATGCTGATTTTTTTTTTTTTTTTTTTTTCATACAAAGTCTCATATTCCACTAACTTGTGACAAAAAATAAAAACTTCCATGAACTCACTATGCCCATCAGCGAATACCTTGGGGTGTCTTCTTTCCAAAATGGGGTCACTTGTGGGGTAGTTATACTGCCCTGGCATTCTAGTGGCCCAAATGTGTGGTAAGGAGTTTGAAATCAAATTCTGTAATAAATGACCTGTGAAATCCGAAAGGTGCTCTTTGGAATATGGGCACCTTTGCGCATCTAGGCTGCAAAAAAGTGTCACACATCTGGTATCGCCGTACTCAGGAGAAGTTGGGGAATGTGTTTTGGGGTGTCATTTTACATATACCCATGCTGGGTGAGAGAAATATCTTGGTCAAATGCCAACTTTGTATAAAAAAATGGGAAAAGTTGTCTTTTGCCAAGATATTTCTCTCACCCAGCAAGGGTATATGTAAAATGACACCCCAAAACACATTCCCCAACTTCTCCTGAATACGGCGATACCACATGTGTGACACTTTTTTGCAGCCTAGGTGGGCAAAGGGGCCCATATTCCAAAGAGCACCTTTAGGATTTCACAGGTCATTTACCTACTTACCACACATTAGGGCCCCTGGAAAATGCCAGGGCAGTATAACTACCCCACAAGTGACCCCATTTTGGAAAGAAGACACCCCAAGGTATTCCGTGAGGGGCATGGCGAGTTCCTAGAATTTTTTATTTTTTGTCACAAGTTAGTGGAAAATGCTGATTTTTTTTTTTTTTTTTTTTTTCATACAAAGTCTCATATTCCACTAACTTGTGACAAAAAATAAAAACTTCCATGAACTCACTATGCCCATCAGCGAATACCTTGGGGTGTCTTCTTTCCAAAATGGGGTCACTTGTGGGGTAGTTATACTGCCCTGGCATTCTAGTGGCCCAAATGTGTGGTAAGGAGTTTGAAATCAAATTCTGTAATAAATGACCTGTGAAATCCGAAAGGTGCTCTTTGGAATATGGGCCCCTTTGCCCACCTAGGCTGCAAAAAAGTGTCACACATCTGGTATCTCCGTACTCAGGAGAAGGTGGGGAATGTGTTTTGGGGTGTCATTTTACATATACCCCTGCTGGGTGAGAGAAATATCTTGGCAAAAGACAACTTTTCCCATTTTTTTATACAAAGTTGGCATTTGACCAAGATATTTCTCTCACCCAGCATGGGTATATGTAAAAAGACACCCCAAAACACATTCCCCAACTTCTACTGAATACGGAGATACCAGATGTGTGACACTTTTTTGCAGCCTAGGTGGGCAAAGGGGCCCATATTCCAAAGAGCACCTTTCGGATTTCACTCGTCATTTTTTGCAGAATTTGATTTCAAACTCCTTACCACACATTTGGGCCCCTAGAATGCCAGGGCAGTATAACTACCCCACAAGTGACCCCATTTTGGAAAGAAGAGACCCCAAGGTATTCGCTGATGGGCATAGTGAGTTCATGGAAGTTTTTATTTTTTGTCACAAGTTAGTGGAATATGAGACTTTGTATGAAAAAAAAAAAAAAAAAAAAAATCATCATTTTCCACTAACTTGTGACAAAAAATAAAAAATTCTAGGAACTTGCCATGCCCCTCACGAAATACCTTGGGGTGTCTTCTTTCCAAAATGGGGTCACTTGTGGGGTAGTTATACTGCCCTGGCATTCTAGGGGCCCAAATGTGTGGTAAGGAGTTTGAAATCAAATTCTGTAAAAAATGACCAGTGAAATCCGAAAGGTGCTCTTTGGAATATGGGCCCCTTTGCCCACCTAGGCTGCAAAAAAGTGTCACACATCTGGTATTGCCGTACTCAGGAGAAGGTGGGGAATGTGTTTTGGGGTGTCTTTTTACATATACCCATGCTGGGTGAGAGAAATATCTTGGCAAAAGACAACTTTTCCCATTTTTTTATACAAAGTTGGCATTTGACCAAGATATTTATCTCACCCAGCATGGGTATATGTAAAAAGACACCCCAAAACACATTCCTCAACTTCTCCTGAATACAGAGATACCAGATGTGTGACACTTTTTTGCAGCCTAGGTGGGCAAAGGGGCCCATATTCCAAAGAGCACCTTTCGGATTTCACTCGTCATTTTTTACAGAATTTGATTTCAAACTCCTTACCACACATTTGGGCCCCTAGAATGCCAGGGCAGTATAACTACCCCACAAGTGACCCCATTTTGGAAAGAAGAGACCCCAAGGTATTTCGTGATGGGCATAGTGAGTTCATAGAAGTTTTTATTTTTTGTCACAAGTTAGTGGAATATGAGACTTTGTAAGGAAAAAAAATAAAAAATAAAAAATCATCATTTTCCGCTAACTTGTGACAAAAAATAAAAAGTTCTATGAACTCACTATGCCCATCAGCGAATACCTTAGGGTGTGTACTTTCCGAAATGGGGTCATTTGTGGGGTGTTTGTACTGTCTGGCCATTGTAGAACCTCAGGAAACATGACAGGTGCTCAGAAAGTCAGAGCTGCTTCAAAAAGCGGAAATTCACATTTTTGTACCATAGTTTGTAAACGCTATAACTTTTACCCAAACCATTTTTTTTTTTACCCAAACATTTTTTTTTTATCAAAGACATGTAGAACTATAAATTTAGAGCAAAATTTCTATATGGATCTCGTTTTTTTTGCAAAATTTTACAACTGAAAGTGAAAAATGTCATTTTTTTGCAAAAAAATCGTTAAATTTCGATTAATAACAAAAAAAGTAAAAATGTCAGCAGCAATGAAATACCACCAAATGAAAGCTCTATTAGTGAGAAGAAAAGGAGGTAAAATTCATTTGGGTGGTAAGTTGCATGACCGAGCAATAAACGGTGAAAGTAGTGTAGGTCAGAAGTGTAAAAAGTGGCCTGGTCTTTCAGGGTGTTTAAGCACTGGGGGCTGAGGTGGTTAAAAAAGCACATATTCTGCACATATTCTTTAGAAACTATCATTAGCCGCCAAACAGTGTGATGATAACCTGCAGAAGAATCGTGTTGGAAAGTCCCGTCCATAATATTATATTATGGAATTACACACTGATCAGCCATAAAGTTCCCGGGGCCTGCACCTGACCAGGACATGCTGCATCGGATCGGACCAAAAATATGGTCGTGTGCATGAGGCCTAAGGCTAATTTCACACAACCTTGTTCAGTCCGGGTAAGGCCCCTTTCACACGGGTGAGATTTCCACGCGGGTGCAATGCGCGAGGTGAACGCATTGCACCCGCACTGAATCCGGACCCATTCATTTCTATGGGGCTGTGCACATGAGCGGTGATTTTCACGCATCACTTGTGCGTTGCGTGAAAATCGCAGCATGCTCTATATTGCGCATTTTCCACACAACGCAGGCCCCATAGAAGTGAATGGGGCTGCGTAAAAATCGCAAGCAAGTGCAGATGCGGTGCGATTTTCACGCACGGTTGCTAGGAGACAATCGGGATGGAGACCCGATCATTATCATTATTACCCAATAATAGCATTCTTAATACAGAATGCATAGTAAAACAGTGCTGGAGGGGTTAAAAAAAAAAATATTATAATTTAACTCACCTTAATCCACTTGATCACGCAGCCCGGCTTCTCTTCTGTCTTCATCTTTGCTGTGTGCAGGAGAAGGACATGTAGTGACGTCACTGCGCTCATCACATGGTCCATCACCATGGTAAAAGATCATGTGATGGACCATGTGATAAGTGCAGTGACGTCATCAAAGGTCCTATTCCTCAAAGAAGAAGACAGAAGAGATGCCAGCTGCGCGAACAAGTGGATTAAGGTGAGTTAAATTATTGTTAATTTTTTTTAACCCCTCCAGCGCTATTGTACTATGCATTCTGCGTTAAGAATGCTATTATTTCCCCTTATAACCATGTTATAAGGGGAAATAATACAATCTGTAAATTGGTTGTCAGACGTGGAGACAACACCAATCCCACCGATTCTGTGAAGAAGTTCGGGTTTGGGTACCAAACCTGCCGATTTTTCTCACGCGCGTGCAAAACGCATTACAATGTTTTGCACTCGTGTGGAAAAATCGCACATGTTCCCGCAACGCACCCGCATCTTTTTCCGCAACGCCCGCGTGAAACCGGCCTAAGACGCTCCGTGTGATGGCCACATTTCCTGGTCTGAACGCTGCTCTTCTGACCTGAGCTTACAGCATCATAGTGACTTACAATGCTGCGAGTTCCTGCCTGACCGCGAGGCTACTGTACTGTACTCACCGCAAAAAAGGTGTTCTGCAACACCGAACAACGTCCCCCACAATGCCTGGACCCGCGATACTGACAAAACTTACCTGGTCCCCAACACACGTTTCCTTCTGGATCGTTCCACTCCTGTCCACAGGGTGCCTGTGGTATTGCAACCCTGCCACGTTCAGTTCAGTGGAGACGAGCTGCAATACCAGACACAACCTATTGACAGTTTTTGGAAGGAAGCCATGTTTTTCTAATTATGGACAATCCATCTAAATAGCTGTGAGCTGCAACCAGACAACAGATTATATATATAATGAATTTATCATTTACGGTGCTCTTGTAAGGTAGCGCCAAGTTTAGGAAATGTCACAGTTAGGCCTCATGCACACGACCGTTGTTTGGGTCCGCATCCGAGCCGCCGTTTTGGCGGCTCGGATGCGGACCCATTCACTTCAATGGGGCCGCAAAAGATGCGGACAGCACTCCCGTGTGCTGTCCGCATCCGTGGTTCCGTTAAAAAAAATATAACATGTCCTATTCTTGTCCGCGCTTTGCGGACAAGAATAGGCATTTACATTGCCGGCGCCCATTCCGCAAATTGCGGAAGGCAACACGGGCGGCTTCCGTTTTTTACAGATCCGCGGTTTGCGGACCGCAAAAAACGGCACGGTCGTGTGCATGAGGCCTTAGGTGTATGCCTATGTCTGTAAAAGTACAGCAAGAGGTTGTCAGACGTGGAGACTTTTCTATGACTTTTGGAAAAAGTTGCAAATAGTAAATGTGCCTTCAAACAGTTCTAAACGCAAAATTCTTCCTAAAACACAGACAACTTGGAAAAGTGGCAAATTATGAAGTAAGGCTGAGTTCACATCAGCGTTCACCCTTTACGTTCTCCTGTTCCTATAACGGACACAAATGACGGATTCGCACATAACTGAGCCTACCGACCCCATAGACTATAATGGGGTCCGTTAGGTTTCCGCTCAGAGGAAGATTTTTGAAGTGGAGACAAAAATCCTGCATGCACGACTTTTGTCTCCGCTGAACGCTGATGTGAACTCAGCCTAAGGCCTCTTGCACACGACTGTATGTATTTTGCGGTCCGCAAAAAATGGATCTGCAAAAAAATACAGATGATGTCCGTGTGCATTCCGTATTTTGCGGAACGGAACAGCTGGCCCCTAATAGAACAGTACTATCCTTGTCCGTAATGCGGACAATGATAGGGCATGTTCTATTTTCTTGAGGAACAGACCTACACGGAAACGGAATGAACACGGAGTAACTTTTTTTTTTTTTTTGCAGACCCATTGAAATTAATGGTTCTGCATACAGTTTGCAAAAAAAAAAAAAGGAAGAGACACGGAAAGAAAATACCTTCGTGTGCATGAGCCACAAGTGGGTGAATGCCACAGAATATTGAGCAAAAACACGTGACAAATAACCGCCAAAAAACAGGCGCACCTAGAATGATAAATATCATGCACACGATCATGTTTTTTGTCCACATCTTTTGCGGCCTGGATGCGGACCCATTCACTTCAATGGTGTGCTGTCCGCATCCGTATGTCTGTTCTGCAACCGGAACATGTCTTATTATTGTCCAGGTTACGGACAAGGATAGGACTGTTCTATTATGGGCCGGACGTTCTGTTCCGCAAAATGTGGGACGCACACGGCTGGTATCCGTGTTTTGCGGACACCAACAATGACAAAGGCTGGTGTTTTGCGGACACCAACAATGACAAAGGCTGGGTACATAAACCCTAATCCATAGAAAAACATAAAAGTGTGTTTACACTGGCATACATCACCCCTAGGGTCCCATGTTGAAGCCTCATGCACACCGCCGTGTCTGTCGGTATAACAGATCTGCAAAATACGGATCCCTTTCATGTGCCTTCCAGATCTAACTCACTCCCTTCACAGAAATGGTTATTCTTCTCCGCAGTATAGACAGGAGACATGTAGAATTTGCCCACACGTAGGGATGAGCGAACTTGTGTTTTCAAGTTCGGCATACAAGGTTCGGGTTATCTAAGAAGTCCGTTATGGAATGGAGTTCGCTCATCCCTACCCACACGGATCCACAAAAAACATGGATGTGTGCAAGGCCCCATAGAAAGGGTGAGTGTGCTAGCCGCAGATCTCACGGATGGAATTGTATACTGCATGGTATATGTTTACTGGACGGTATACGTAGTGCAGTCTACTGCGCTACCACATACAGCCGAATAAAGCCCTATAGATCTCTAGGCATCTGTCTGGAAAACGGGACCCGCCGGAATTCGCTTTCTCGCCGCATTCACTAAACAGACAGTGAAAGGTCTGAGGTGGACATACCCTTTAAAAAATAAAAATGAAACATTCATAATTTGTGACCACAGACACCATGAACGGGGCATATTTTTGGCACAACCCATTTACTGGTCGTGTTCTAGGTGAAATCACTGGGCAGATGAATTGATGCATTGACCTACTGTAGAAATAAAGTGAAAAACTTCTGTACACAACCCCCCACTGCCTCAATCTACTGTGGGCACCTGACATCCTAAGACTTCCCATAGAGGTAAGGGATACAACCTGGCACTGCTCAGTATTGCCCGGCGGGCACTGCTATCTGCAGCCACCTTCTCCCAGGTCATAAAGCCTCTTCCTAGGGGACAATGGTGTGACAAACAACAGGGTGCAGGGACAGCGGGATTAGTCCCTGAGCGGTCCAGGCGCAGAAGATGTGCTGAGCACAAGCCACCAGCAGTGGTTCCAGCAGAAACTTCATGTGACCACTGCTGGTGCAGGGTTCCTCCAAGTAGATGTGAGGCCATGACCCTGCCTGCTGGTGGACTCCTTCTTCCTCACCTTCTGGTGCTTCTTCTCCTTCTCTATCCTGTCCATCCGCTCCAGCCTCAGTCTGTCCAGCTCCAGCCTCAGCTCCTCCATCTCTGGGTTAATGTTATTCCTACTGACCAGGACCTCCAGGATCTCCAGCACCCGCACAACTTTAGGCATCAGCCGGCTGATGGCCTCGCAGCCATACTGGTCAATGACTCTCTCAAACTCCTGTCCCACTGCTGAGGCGATGTCGTAAACATCCATGACTGTCAGCTCGGCCACATTCTTCTCCAGGGCTGAGGTCCCCTCCATGACTTCTTCCCCTCTCCTTCCTGCCCTCCACACAGCAGCCGCCTCCCGTGTAGTGGCCTCTCCCCCGGCAGACAGCTCGCCCTCCTCACTCCATAGCCTCTGGAGCCCAGGCTAGTCCCGGCCTTCTGGGCTGGAAGGAATCCTGCCAGTGCCGAGCAACTCTGCGCCCAGCACGCGATTCGGTTAGATGACACCAGAGGGCGCTACTGCGCATGTCCAAGCTGGCAGCAAAGTTAACTCATTCACTGACCAAAGGCTTACGTGACTTGTAGGGTCCTGGAAATCCCAAATCGTCTTCAATAGGATATGTTTGTGCCACCAGTGGTAATGTCATTGGTTTGCATTGCTTAACCCCTTCTACCCCAGGCCTATTTCACCTTCCTGCCCAGGCCTCTTTTTGCAAATCTGACATGTGTCACTTTATGCGGTAATAACTTTGGAATGGTTATACTTATCTCACCGATTCTGCGTCTGTTTTCTGGTGACACATTGTACTTCATGTTAGCAGGAAATTTGGATCAACATTTTTTCCATTATTTTTTTTTTTTAAAGTTCAAAATTTACAACAAAATTTGGAAAAGTTCACAATTTTCTAAATATGAATTTCTCTTCTTTTAAGACCGATAGTTATACCTTATAGCCATAGACCTTACAGGGAAATTTCTTGGTGGGCCAATGCCCAGGGGGCTGCTTGAGCCCTCCTCACTGCCGGCCAGTGGAAGTTTTTGGGGATGTATTTTGTGATGGACTGTGGTATTAGGCTCTGTTGGGGTGGTATAATGTGCCACAATATGGACCCGACTACAAAATAGGGCCACTTTTAGTATCTTTTCCAGGTCCACTTTAAGTTCCCAGTCCACCCCTGTCAATCAACATTTCCCATATGTGTACTTTATGTTGGCATCATTTTGTAAATGTCATTTTATTTTATTTTTTAGGACATTAGAAGGCTTAGAATTTTAGAAGCAATTTTTCACATTTTTCAGGAAATTTTCCAAAACCGTTTTTTTAAGCAACAAAAAATAGATGGCTCGCCTAAATCAAGAAATGGATATAAATAAAAAATTATAATAATAATGTTTTAAATATAATAATCTTAATATATCAGCACAATATTGTTGAGCTCCTGCACCTATCTGGTGCATACAGATGCAGGGAAAATGTATGTTATATAATAATGGTCAAGTGCTCAAAACAAATATTTGCAAATGTATTTTTAATATATTTAAAGGGAGTCTGTCACCAGCATTTCACTTTTTTAACCCTTCCCATAGCTCCCTAGCATGCTTACAGTTAATAAAAACGTTACCTCTGGCATCAATCCTGGACTTATAGAACCATCAAAAACGATCTTTTTAAGATAATGAGGGCTCGCAAGTGCCCAGGGGCGGCTTTACTCTCTTAGGTGCCCTGCTTGCTCAGCCTTCTCATTGTGTCCCCCCGCCCCTTCCTACCCTCCGCCCGCCCATCCTTTCCCTCTGACCGCCTATCTACCAACTTGTTATTCCGCCGATATCCCGCGCCGGCGCACTCATTCCTTTGGCCGGCACATGCGTACTGCGATGCCCATTCCTTGTATGGCATCACAGTAACTATTGCGCATGTGCCGGCTAACGACGCGAAAACACAACAAAGGAGGCATTCCATCGGCGCATGCGCATTAATTACTGTGATGCAGTACAAGGAATGGGCATCGCAGTGCGCATGCGCCGGCCAAAGGAATGAGTGCGCCGGCGCGGGATATCGGCAGAATAACAAGTTGGTAGATAGGCGGTCAGGGGCAAAGGATGGGCGGGCGGAGGGTAGGAAGGGGCGGGGGGACGCAATGAAAAGGCTGAGCAAGCAGGGCACCTACGAGTGTAACGCCGCCCCAGGGCACTTGCGAGCCCTCATTTGCATATCTTATAAAGATCGTTTTTGATGGTTCTATAAGTCCAGGATTGATGCCAGAGGTAACGTTTTTATTAAATGTAAGCATGCTAGGGAGCTATGGGAAGGGTTAAAAAAGTGAAATGCTGGTGACAGACTCCCTTTAATATAGTTATCATTTTAAGGCTACTTTCACACCTGCGTTCGGGTGTCCGCTCGTGAGCTCCGTTTGAAGGCTCTCACAAGTGGCCCCGAACGCATCCGTCCAGCCCTAATGCATTCTGAGTGGATGCGGATCCGCTCAGAATGCATCAGTCTGGCAGCGTACAGCCCCCACTCAGTGAGCGGACACCTGAACGCTGCTTGCAGCGTTCGGGTGTCCGCCTGGCCGTGCGAAGGCAAGTGGATCCGTCCAGACTTACAATGTAAGTCAATGGGGACGGATCCGTTTGAAGATGACACCATATGGCTCAATCTTCAAACGGATCAGTCCCCCATTGACTTTCAATGTAAAGTCTGAACGGATCCGCTCAGGCTACTTTCAGACTTAGTTTTTTTTCTAAGTTATAATGCAGACGGATCCGTTCTGAACGGATACAAACGTCTGCATTATAGGAGCGGATCCGTCTGAGCAGACATCAGATGGATCTTCTCTGAACGCTAGTGTGAAAGTAGCCTTATTATTGTTCATTATTTTTATATTTTTTATATTATATTTTATATCTATTACGGTACCTTTTTTATTCATTCTCTTTTTAAACACCAATTTAGTTATGAAGTGATTTTGAGGAGCTTATGTAATGGAAACCAATAAATGACCCCGTTTTAGAAACTACACTCCTCAAATTATTCAAAACTGATGTTATAAACTTTATTAACTCCTGAGGTCTTCCACAAGAGTTAAAGGATTATACAGGTGAAACTCCAAAAATTAGAAGATCGTGCAAAAGTCCATTTATTTCAGTAATGCAAATTAAAAGGAATTGCATTAATGCAGCTTAACCCCTTAAGGACTCAGCCCTATTTCACCTTAAGAACCAGGCCATTTTTTGCAAATCTGACCAGTGTCACTTTAAGTGCTGATAACTTTAAAACGCTTTAAATTATCCAGGCCATTCTGAGATTGTTTTTTCGTCACATATTGTACTTCATGACACTGGTAAAATGAAGTAAAAAAAATTCATTTTTATTTATAAAAAAAATACCAAATTTACCAAAAATTTGTATAAAATTGCAAATTTCCAAGTTTCAATTTCTCTACTTCTATAATACATAGTAATACCTCCAAAAATAGTTATTACTTTACATTCCCCATATGTCTACTTCATGTTTGGATCATTTTGGGAATGATATTTTATTTTTGGGCATGTTACAAGGCTTAGACGTTTAGAAGCAAATCTTGAAATTTTTCTGAAATTTTCAAAAACCCAATTTTTAGGGACCAGTTCAGGTCTGAAGTCACTTTGCGAGGCTTACATAATAGAAACCACCCAAAAATGACCCCATTCTATAAACTACACCCCTCAAGGTATTCAAAACTGATTTTACAAACTTTGTTAACCCTTTAGGTGTTCACTTTTTTGGCAGATTTTTAATTTTAATCCATTTTTTCCATTTACAAAGCAAGGGTTAACAGCCAAACAAAACTCAATATTTATGGCCCTGATTCTGTAGTTTACAGAAACACCCCATATGTGGTCGTAAACTGCTGTATGGGCACACGGCAGGGCGCAGAAGGAAAGGAATGCCATACGGTTTTTGGAAGGCAGGTTTTGCTGGACTGGTATTTTTGACACCATGTCCCATTTGAAGCCCCCTGATGCAACCCTAGAGTAGAAACTCCATAAAAGTGACCCCATCTAAGAAACTACATCCCTCAAGGTATTCAAAACAGATTTTACAAACGTTGTTAACCCTTTAGGTGTTCCACAAGAGTTATTGGCAAATGGAGATGAAATTTTTCCCAGTAACAAAGCAAGAGTTAACAGCCAAACAAAACTCAATATTTATGGCCCTGATTCTGTAGTTTACAGAAACACCCCATATGTGGTCGTAAACAGCTGGCCCTGATTCTGTAGTTTACAGAAACACCCCATATGTGGTCGTAAACTGCTGTCCGGGCACACGGCAGAGCGCAGAAGGAAAGGAATGCCATACGGTTTTTGGAAGGCAGATTTTGCTGGACTGGTTTTTTTGACACCATGTCCCATTTGAAGCCCCACTGATGCACCCCTAGAGTAGAAACTCCAAAAAAAGTGACCCCATTTTAGAAACTACGGGATAGGGTGGCAGTATTGTTGGTACTAGTTTAGGGTACATATTATTTTTGGTTGCTCTATATTACACTTTTTGTGAGGCAATATAACAAGAAATAGCTGTTTTGGCACCGTTTTTATTTTTTGTTATTTACAACATTCATCTGACAGGTTAGATCATGTGATATTTTTATAGACCAGGTTGTCACGGATGCGGAGATACCTAATATGTATACTTTTTATTTATTTATGTAAGTTGTAAACAATGATTTCATTTTTGAAGCAAAAAAAATCATGTTTTAGTGTTTCCATAGTCTGAGAGCCATAGTTTTTTCAGTTTTTGGGCGATTATCTTAGGCTACGTTCACATCACCGTTCAGCCTTTCCGTTCTCCTGCTCCGTTTAGGAGCAGGAGAATGGAAAGGACGGAAAAGGCACATAACTGACGCCAAACTGAGTCAAACGGAGCCCTTAGGACCCCATAGATTATAATGGGGTCCGTTATGTTTCCGCTCAGAAGATGATTTTTAAGCGGAGACAAAAGTCCTGCATGCACAACTTTTGTCTCCGCTTAAAAATCATCTTCTAAGCGGAAACATAACGGACCCCATTATAGTCTATGGGGTCCTTAGGCTCCGTTTGACTCAGTTTGGCGTCAGTTATGTGCCTTTTCCGTCCTTTCCATTCTCCTGCTCCTAAACGGAGCAGGAGAACGGAAAGGCAGAACGGTGATGTGAATGAAGCCTTAGGTAGGGTCTCATTTTTTGCGGGATGAGATGACTGTTTGATTGGCACGTTTTGGGGTGCGTGTGACTTTTTGATCGCTTGCTATTACACTTTTTGTGATGTAAGGTGACAAAAAATGGTTTATTTAGCACATTTTTTATTTTTTACGGTGTTCATCTGAGAGGTTAGGTCATGTGATATTTTTATAGAGCCGGTCGATACGGACGCGACGATACCTAATATGTATACTTTTTTTTTCTCCCTATATTTTACCAATTTTTTTTTACTTTATTTGGGGAAAATGAAGTTTTTGTTTATTTTTACTTTAAACTTTCAATTTTTGGGGGGGAAAACTTTATTTTTTCAACTTTTTTTTTCACTTTATTTTTTGTCCCACTTTGGGACTTGAACTTTTGGGGGTATATTCCTTTACAATGCATTCCAATACTTCTGTATTGGAATGCATTGACTGTATGAGTAATACTGTGTGTATTACTCATACAGCTTCTGGGGCCTGTGAGATCCAGGGGGCTGGATCTCACAGGCTCTTCACCGGAAGGCAGCGCAGATGCCTCAGGAAGGCATCGCGCTGCCTTCCATGCCATCGGGTCCCCCCCACAGCCCCATGGGGACCCGATGGCACCACCGCTGCACCAGGTAAAAGCCGCAAACCACAGGTCTGAATTCGTCATGGGACCCCCCCCCACGCATTTAGCCGAGGTGCCTGCTCAATGATTTCAGCAGGCACCTTGTTCCGATCACCGCCCACCGGGCGGCGGTGATCGGAACAACACATGAGGTACCGGTACGTCATGGGTCCTTAAGGACTCGGGAACCATGCCGAACCGGTACGTCATGTGTCCGTAAGTGTCATGAACTAAGTGTCATGATCTGCAGAGCGGCGCCCAGGGATCTCACTGCACTTACTATTATCCCTGGGCGCCGCTCCGTTCTCCCGCTATGCCCTCCGGTATGTTCGGTCACTTGGTTATAGTAGGAGGAGACTGCCCTTGTTCTCCTGGGCGTCTCCTTCTCCTAGGCTGTAGCCCTGGCCAATCGCAGCGCAGAGCTCACAGCCTGGGAGAAATAAACCTCCCAGGCTGTGAGCTCTGTGCTGCGATTGGCCAGCGCTACAGCCTGGGAGAAGAAGACGCCCAGGAGAACAAGGGCAGTCTCCTCCTACTATAACCAAGTCCCCTAAGTCTCCGCCTACTATAACCCAGTGACCGAACATACCGGAGGGCATAGCAGGAGAACGGAGCAGCACCCAGGGATAATAGTAAGTGCAGTGAGATCCCTGGGCGCCGCTCTACAGATCATGACACTTAGTTCACAATGTTTGGACCGATGAAAGGTCCTCTTTAAAATTAGAATTTTGTGAAAAGGTTCAATATTCTAGGCTCAAAGTGTCACACTCTAGTCAGCTAAATAATCCATACCCCCTGAGCAAAGGGTACCTCAAAATTGTGACTTTGGGGTTTGTAGCAAACTCACCTTTTTGCCAGAGTTTGCCATGAGCTTTTGGAGGGGGCTGCGTGCCCGCCTCTTGCCCTGGGATTATGGTCCCTTAAATTATTGGGTCTTAAGGCACTTGGGACTGAGCCCTCTGTCCCTGGATTGCATCATTTGCCTTACTTGCTTGGATTTTACTATTCCCATGGTGAGAACAATGGATGAAGCACATGGTGAGAACAATAGATAGCGGCCATTTTAACTCACAGACACTGTTCTGACTTTTCAACACAGTGCTATCTTGCCTGTATTTGGTGCACAGAGACATCATTCAGTAGTTTGAAACTACCAAACAGGGGACACATTTATTAGTGACTATTTTCTGTATAACTTGTATATTTTCGGTGTAACTGGCATAAAACTGTATCTTCCAAACTACTGAACGGATGTGGGTGAATTTTGGATATGTGGTTCACCCAGATCCCCCGGTTCCGAGGATATACTGGTTATGGGGTTATTGCATGTTTTGGGGTTCCTGTGATATGTTTTATAAAACTGTATTTCTCTGCCTTTGATAATTATATTCGCCATTGTGTTCAGTAATCATCACCGGCAGAGGGGAGGATTTTGTGTGGGAGTGTCTGTGTGTATTGTACGGATTGATTGGTTGTATTTCAAAACCCTGTGGGCAGTACTATGTTTGTGGATTGCGTCTCAGACAATACTCATTGTGTTAGTTAATTGCGTCTCAGACAATGCTCATTGTATTTTGTTTATTGCGTTACAGACAGAGGGAAGGGGATTTTGTGTACAATTGCTGGGAAGGTTGAATACTGTAAATACATGTGATTGGCTGTTTTTACAAAACCCTGTGGGTGGTAACATTGTTGGAAGATGTGTATAAATCAATGCTTGTGTTAAAATAAAGAGAGTTCCTGTTTTAACCCTCAAGGTGAAGTGTCGTCTCATTCTTGGGGGAGGATTGATTGCATGCTGTCCCAGTTTGACTGCTAGAAGTGTAAACCTATTCGTATGGTTTCCTATTCAACTGTCTACAGCATTCATATGCTTGAAGAGGATTTATAGGCTTCTTCGGTGATTGTGGTGTCTGCCAGAGTGCTTGGAAACCTCAGGAAAACGCTAGGAGCATCCGTCAACGGAGGTACTCAGTCGGGGTGCCAGGTGATCCGTTACAGGGTTTCATAAGCTGTAAGCCATAATCATCTAAATTATAACAAATAAAGGCTTGAAATACACTGCCTGTGCAAAAAAAAAGTTGCCACCAAAAAAAAAAGGTCTCACGCTTGTTGGACCGCCTTTAGCTTTGATTACGGCACGCATTCACTGTGGCATTGTTTCGATAAGCTTCTGCAATGTCACAAGATTTATTTCCATCCAGTGTTGCATTAATTTTTCACCAAGATCTTGCATTGATGATGGTAGAGTCTGACTGATGCGCAAAGCCTTCTCCAGCACATCCCAAAGATTCTCAATGGGATTAAGGTCTGGACTCTGTGGTGGCCAATCCATGTGTGAAAATGATGTCTCATGCTCCCTGAACCACTCTTTCACAATTTGAGCCTGATGAATCCTGGCATTGTCATCTTGGAATATGCCCGTGCCATCAAGGAAGAAAAAATCCATTGATGGAATAACCTAGTCATTCAGTATGTTCAGGTAGTCAGCTGACCTCATTCTTGGAGCACATACTGTTGCTGAACCTAGACCTGACCAACTGCAGCAACCCCAGATCATAGCACTGCCCCCACAGGGTTGTACAGTAGGCACTAGGCATGATGGGTGCATCACTTCATCTGCCTCTCTTCTTACCCTGATGCGCCCATCACTCTGGAACAGGGTAAATCTGGACTCATCAGACCACATGACCTTCTTCCATTGCTCCAGAGTCCAATCTTTATGCTCCCTAGCAAATCGAAGCCTTTTTTTCTGGTTTGCCTCACTGATTAGTAGTTTTCTTACGGCTACACAGCTGTTCAGTCCCCATCCCTTGAGTTCCCTTCGCATTGTGCGTGTGGAAATGCTCTTACTTTCACTATTAAACATAGCCCTGAGTTCTACTGTTGTTTTTCTTCGATTTGATTTCACCAAACGTTTAAGAGATCACCGATCACGATCATTCAGGATTTTTTCCCCACCACATTTCTTTCTCGAATATGATGGATCCCCACTATCCTTCCAGTTTTTAATAATGCGTTGGACACTTCTTAACCCAAGTTTAGTAGTTTCTGCAATCTCCTTAGATGTTTTCTCTGCTTGATGCATGCCAATGATTTGACCCTTCTCAAACAGACTAACATCTTTTCCACGACCACAAGATGTGTCTTTCGACATGGTTGGTTGTTTAAGAAATGAGAAGCAACTCATTACACCAGTTGGGGTTAAATAACTTGTTGCCAGCTGAAAGATAATCGCCCATGCAGTAATTATCCAATAGGAGACTCATAACTATTTGCTTAGTTAAATCCAGGTAGCGACGTTTTTTTTGGACAGGCAGTGTATCTCGCTTTGCATGTAATGAGTCTATCTGTCACGGATCAGAGTGGGGGTAACTCTAATCCGTGGGATGTCAAGCGGATGGATGGTTGCTGCTAGGCCAGGATCAGGGAGCAGGTCACCTTCTTTCGCGTCCCTAATGCTGACCCTGACTCCTATCCGTATGAGCCAACCCAGAAGGTAGGAGGGCTCATACTCCGGAACCTAGGGTCCCTATTAGCCCTAAGGAAATCCCTGGACTTAGGAGCAGGGTAAGACGACCTGTTCCTCCAGGACACGGACGAACAGGAGTCTCACTTTTTGAGCCCTCCTACCTTCTGGGTTGGCTCATACGGATAGGAGTCAGGGTCAGCATTAGGGACGCGATAGGAGGTGACCTGCTCCCTGATCCTGTGGTCCTGGCCTAGCAGCAACCATCCATCTGCTTGACATCCCACGGATTAGAGTTACCCCCACTCTGATCCGTGACACTATCTCATATATTAGTTTCACCTTTTAAGTTGCATTACTGAAATAAATGAACTTTGCACAATATTCAAATTTTTAGAGTTTTACCTGTATATGTTAATCAATTTTTTCCTGCAACACAGCAACTGTTAACAGCAAAACAAACCTCAATATTAATTACCCTGATTCTGAAGTTTACAGAAACACCCTACATGTGGTCGTAAACTGCGCTATGGGCACATGGCAGTGGTCAGAAGGGAAGGAGTGCCATATGGGTTTTGGAGGGCAGATTTTGTTGAAATGGTTTTTGGCAACCATGTTGTATTTGAAATGACCCTACAGTGGAATACCCCAAAAAGCAGGATAAAGAAATACTATTGCTTTTTAGGGTTTGTTATTGTGGGGTACACCGTGTGGGAAAAATAACACTTTTTTCTGCTTGTCAGTACGATTACAGAGATAACAAGTTTATTTATTTATTTTTTATGTTTTACTACTTTTTCACAAAGCATTTTTATAAAGAAAAATCATGTTTTTGCATCACCATTTTTTTTTTTTTTGGGCGATTGTCTTATGTGGGGGCTCATTTTTTGCGGAATAAGGTGACATTTGGTACCATTTTGAGGTACATATGACTTTTTAATTTCTTAATATTACACATTTTTTAAGGTGATGTGACAAAAAAAAAAGACTGTTCTGGCACTGTATTTAGTTCTTTTTACAGCTTTCACCTGACTGGGTAGATGTTCTTACGGACACAGTGATGCCTACCGTAATATGTCTATTTTTTAAATTAAATTTTACACAGTAAAAGCTTTTTTGAAAAGAAAAAATCTTGTTTTTGAGTTGCCATTTTCTGAAAGCCATATTTTTTTACATTTCTCAGACGATTGTCTTATGTAGGGGCTAATTTTTTTGTGGGATGGTCAACGTCGTGGTCTGCTATTGGCTGAACACCCAGTCACCGGATGTTTTGATCTGAGCGACGAAAAGATGCAGCGGCGACCGCGCAGGGATCCAGAGCGACGCGGGTGCCGGGGAGCAGGTAAGTATAATGTTTTAAAGGGGCCCGGGCATTGGGGGGATATTTTAGATATCGGATAACCCCTTTAATTATGGGAAAGGGCGCTTTTTTTTTCACTTTTTATTTTTGTCCCACTATGGGACTTCAACTTTTATCCCCTCTACAATGCATTACAATATAGTACATGTGCATTGTAATGCATTGACTGTCAGTGTAATACACTGACAGCCTGCTTATGAAACCCATCCAGGGGTCTGGATCACATAGGCTTCCGTGGGTGGCAACTCCTGATGCCTGTGTAAGGCATCAGGCTGCCATTCCAGCCATCGGGTCCCAGTCACCCCTGCCGCAGACCGAGCAAGCACAACTCCTGCACCTGCCCGATTAGAGCGCCGTGCAGCGCTGGACGGCAAGTCACGTCCAACAGCACCGTACATGTACAGCACTGGTCGGGAAGGGGTTAAAACATTAGGACGGGAAAAAAAAAATTTTTTTGTAACTTTGCTGTTACGTGTATAAGACTAAACTTTGCTAAAAAAAAATGTATATTAGAAAATTGTAGTCACATGTAGTTTATTGATCAGAATAATGGCAGATGATATTTAATATTAATCAATACATGCTCCAAACAGGACAAAATCAGGTTTCTTTGGTCTCAAATTGCCACACTGGACTCAAATGTATCACAGCTGCATGCATGATGTGTTCAGGAAAAATCTCAACATGTTCTATATTGTGCGTTTTTCACATGCCTTGGCTCCATAGAAGTGAATGGGGCTTGGATGAAAAACCAAAGGCATCTTCAGTTTTTCTTCACGTGTGTGAAATAATGCATGCAATCCGGATACAATCCAGACGGAAAAAGCGCAAACACTGAACACATTCACAGAAAAAACTGATTGAACTTGCATGCAAAACCATCAGTTTTTTCCTGAACAGAGCCTGATACAATCCATATCCCTTGTCTGAAAGAGGCCTTAGGAAAAGACTTTCCTGATCTCCAAGGACAGGATCCGATGCCATCCTTAACCCTAAATATACCGTTCATGCATTTAGCCAGAGCCACTCATGCATTCGGGTGGGCTCACACACAGGTATTTTGCGGTAAGAATGCCAGCTCCAGATATTATCTTAAAGTCTATGAGAAATATAAAAACAGGTCACAAGAGTTTTTTTTCCTACTGGCATGTAAGGGAGGCAGATCAGCACGGTCACCGCTGCTGGATTGCAGGGTGGTCGTAACCATGGAAACGAGCAGTTTTTAATTTGATGTAAAAATGAATCCAGCCAGCAAAGGAAGCAATATGGACAATCACAGTACATTAGTAAGTGCCTTGTATTAACTTTCTCTACATGATAAATGCCATTTGTGCAAGTAAGACAAGAGAAGGGGATGTTTTCATAGTCTGGATTTTGACCACTGGATGTACTGTAAAGTTATGACACGATAGGATATATAACCTTGATATGTCGCAATTGATGAATGACTGATATTTATCTTGTTTATGTAATTGATATGAAAGTTTAGTAAAATGCTTTTAAAAAAAGAAGAGGTTGTCCTGCCATGTAACATTTGCTTTTGAAAACTGATTAGAAAGTCTGTGCATCTTTGTAATTTTTTTAATCGACATACGGTAAGTGTCCGCCAGATAATACAGACTGCCTTTAAAGGGGTTGTAAAAATCTGTCTTAAAAAAATAAAAACATAATATACTCACCCATTTCTCCAGCGATGTTGTCGGTGGCGCTGGTCTAGTACTCTGGCAATGGAATTACCTGCATAGAGCACATGACCGCTGCAGCTAACCACTGTTTACAGCTGTAGACCGTTGAGCGTAGTGATTGGCTGCATCGGTCATTTGTGGTCAGTGATGGTCAGTTCGCATTGTTCGCCAGCGAACACATGCGGGCTGCCATCTTGACTCACCCATCCGGCGATGCACAGGTAAGGCCTTACCTGTGCTGGGAGCCGGTCTGAAATCAAATGCGGTCACCGGGAGCAGGCAGTTCTGGGAACAGCCCGATGAGGGCCCCCGGCGGCTGTTCTCGGAACTGCCTGCTCCTGGTGACCGCATTTGATTTCAGACCAGCTCCCGGCACAGGCACAGGTAAGGGGTTACCTGTGCATCGCCGGACGGGTGAGTCAAGATGGCAGCCCGCATGTGTTCGCTGGTGAACAATGCGAACTGACCATCACTGCTTGTGGTATCCAGGGATGTCGCCACTGATGTTTGTAGACAACCAGCGGCAGAGGTACCAGACCAGCTCCACCGCGACCATCACTGGAAAAATGGGGGAGTATATCATGTTTAATTATTTTGAGACATAAGACATTGTAGGGGTTTTCTGAGATTTTCATTTATCTTGGATAACTCCCTTAACCAGGAGAACAAAAGGATCATGTGTGTTGAAATCCAATGATTGCCATAGACCAGGTGACGCAAGCGGAGCAGGTCACCGCGCTGATAGTAGATCACTGCCAGACTCTTAGTAGATCACTCTTAGTAGATCACTCTTATCCCCCACAGGAACAAAGGATTTGGCAAATTGAAATTCCACACTCTTGATCCTTTTTCCCGCTAACATCTGTTGTTGGAGGACTGCTGCGGACAAAATCTGTGGAATTATCCACCTTTTTAATAGGTTTTGCCATTTTTAGTCTTGTACACTTTTTCTCTTTGCTCATTGTGAAAAATGTCCAACACATTTTGATTGTAGTCACAGTTTATAACATTGTATTCCTATTATTGGCTAAAATCATAAAATGTATGCCATTTCTGATATTTTAATGTATGAAACAAGATGCACTGTTTGTTTTGTTCAAGCTAATAATATTGACTTGAAGTAAATTAAGACGGAAAGTATGAAGTGCTGTCACATGCATACAGTGCGCTGCGTATATCAGGACAATAATAGAACATGTTGGCTTTTTTCCAGTGACTTATTATTAGACGGTAATTCAGTGAATGATCTGAGCTATGACTTAAAGGGCTTCTGTCACCCCACAAAACTCTTTTTTTTTTTTTTGGATAGTTAGATTCCTTATAGGGCGATATAGGAGAATATAATGCTCTTACTTACTTTCATGCGGCCGATTCTTTATAAAACGAAGTTTTATAATATGTAAATGAGGGCTCTACCAGCAAGTAGGGCGTCTACTTGCTGGTAGCCGCAGCAGAAATCCGCCCCCTCGCCGTGTTGATTGACAGGGCCAGCCGGGATCTCCTCCTCCGGCCGGCCCTGTCAGTAATTCAAAAATCGCGCGCCTCTGGTCATTCGGCGCAGGCGCTCTGAGATGAGGAGGCTCGTCTCCTCAGTGCGCCTGCGCCGATGACATCACCCAAAGAGAAGACGTCATCGGCGCAGGCGCACTGAGGGAGTGCTGAGGAGACGAGCCTCCTCATCTCAGAGCGCCTGCGCCGAATGACCAGAGGCGCGCGATTTTTGAATTACTGACAGGGCCGGCCGGAAGAGGAGATCACGGCTGGCCCTGTCAATCAACACGGCGAGGGGGCGGATTGCTGCTGCGGCTACCAGCAAGTAGACGCCCTACTTGCTGGTAGAGCCCTCATTTACATATTATAAAACTTCGTTTTATAAAGAATCGGCCGCATGAAAGTAAGTAATACCATTATATTCTCCTATATCGCCCTATAAGGAATCTAACTATCCAAAAAAAAAATAATGAGTTTTGTGGGGTGACAGAAACCCTTTAAACATCTTCTTTGTTCCAAGCAACATACCAAAAGTAGGTTACTACTGTGTGCATTCCTCTCAGTTTGCGCTGAAATACCCCCCCACTAGTTTACATATTTGAATGTTGAATGTCTCAAGCATATATCACAAAATACAATTTGGAATTTGTGCCAAGATGCCGTCCAGCGTGGCTTTCAGACTTTTCAGTTGCTTTGCGTCAACAATAAGAGCAGTTGGTGAGGTCTTGGGCCCGATTCATACGTAACCTTTTGCCAGCAGAATTTGTCACCAAAAGCTGCGCTAAATCTGCCTCCCATTTCAATGGAGGCTGCACTGCACTTTATGCGACCACAGTTTAATGCCACAACCAGAGTTTTAAAGGGAACCTGTCATCTGGATTTTGTGTATAGAGCTGAGGACATGGGTTGCTAGATGGCCGCTAGCACATCCGCAATACCCAGTCCCCATAGCTCTGTGTGCTTTTATTGTGTAAAAAAACCAATTTGATACATATGCTAATTAACCTGAGATGAGTCCTGTCCCTGACTCATCTCACGTACGTAGTAGTATCTGTCCTTTATACTTTCTCTTCGTTTATGATCCATTACTGATTTTGGCTTCCAAAACTGCATCAGGAAACCTGACCATGGGGTCGTACCCTAAATCAATCTATGAAACATCCAAAGGCCTTATTCACACACATTATTGATGCAATCTCCATAACAATAAATAAAATAGATTAATAAAATAAACACACAAGAGGACTAAGCTGCATTCATCATGGACTGGACAGCCTCAGATATACATACGTAATGAGCTCTGACTGCAATACAACACCATAGGACTTAAAGGGGGTATCCAATGTGCCGGGCCCCACACAGGTATATACTTATACTTACCCTGCTCCCCGTTCCCTGCGCTGCACCTGGTCCCCGCACCGCCGCTGCTGCTTCTCCCTCTACACGGATGAAAACATCCGAATCCGGGAGGCGATGTTGTGGGGAAGAGCAGCCAATGGCTGGGGAGTCTTGTCCCCATCCCCACCTGCCATTGGCTGCTCCCCCCAACACCGGATGTTTTCATCCGTGTACAGGGAGAAGCAGCAGCGGCGGTGCGGGGACCAGGAGCAGCACGGGGAGCAGAGTAAATATATTACCTGTGAGGGGCCCGGGGGGGGCTGTTGGAGACATTGGATAACCCCTTTAATCCAGTCTATTATCTATAGGCATACAGTGGCACGCTTTTTTTTAAGACCAGCGTTTTGCACTGGATCCACCACAGTTATGTAGAGACGCCAGGCTCTACATAACTTCTGCGAATCCAGCACCGCTTCTAAATGTTAGACAGCTTCCTTGCTGTCTTACATTTAGACCTTTTTCTACTACGCCTAAAACAGACATAGAAAATAGTAAACGAGATGGGCCTGCCGGACCGTTCCCTTCCTCGCCCACTCCACGCCCACTTTTGTAGACTGGGCGTGAGCAGGGAAAAGGACATTTGTGCCGCAATCTGCATCAGAAATATGCCTAATTTAGGCATATTTCTGTTTAATAAATGACCCCCCTTAGTGACATAAATAATGTTCTAAAACACCTACCTGAGAAAGACTGGGATCACCCCTTGTTTTTACTGAAGCTGACCATTCATGTAATAAGAGAATACTATTGTTCTTGCTCGGTATCTCTTCTGGGAAGCAGAGAAGACATTGCGGCTTCAGAAAAGGGCCACTCACCACACCAGGGATTCTCTCTGCACACAAAGAGCAAAGATAGAAGCAAGACTGAGCATGTGCGTCCATGTGAGGTGGACACAGAAAGACTGTTCAATAGAAACAGCAGGTGGAGTTATTCTAACATTATTCATTGAGTATCTAGGGGTAGAAACATGTTTGTTAATAAGTGGAAATACAAGAAATGTTTAGAATTATAGGCTGGATTTATTTATAACCAATATTTTTTGTGGAACAACCCCTTTAATCCCTTTCCAACATCCGCCATATAAGATGGTGCCCACTCAGGTGCTACCATAGAAGCCGAGTTCCTGGTATTTTGCACAGCAGACATTTAGTGGCAGAGTCTGTGATTGGAGATAACACTGATTACGGACTTTTAGCCCCTCAGATACAGTGGTGAATTGTGACCACAGTCTTTGAGTGATCAACTACCAGGAGTGGTGTGCTCCTGGCAACCAAATGTCTCCTCCATGGTGAGATCTCGGGAGCCATCTGATTGCTATAGCAGCTTTGGGGCTTCTAAAGGCTCCAAGGCCTGCCATAGCAAAGTTTCTATCTAGCCCTGCCTGGGAAGGTAATGATTCTCCCATACTGGAATGGTAAATCATTGTAGTCTACGGGAGAAGCAATCAGACAGTTGCATGTTAAAGTCCCTTAGAGGGACGATATATAAGTGTAAACATGAGTTTTAAAAAAAATAAAAAAACAGGAGAAGACTTGGGTATATACGTATATCAAGATCATATACCAGTGAACACCAAAGTTTCAAATTCTGGCATACGTGCTGTTTTGCACCAAACTTTATGACTTTCTGCCGTTTAACACTACTCTTACCACTTTTGAAAAGTGGGTGGAAAAGTGGGTATAGTTAGGTATGTTAATTAGTTTGACTCCAGATTTATCACTGCAGCGTTTCTTAAAAGTCACAAATTATATTTAAAGATTTGCCAAATTCATCAAACCACGTGTGACTTTTGATAAATTTGGCACTGCTTTCGCCAACACAGACTCAAAGCAAAACTGACTTCATAAGCTTCCGTCATAATACATACCCCCTAAAGCCTTTCCTATATATCTGTTTATGAGCCGTTCCTGGCTTTGATTTCAAAAACTACTTTGAAAAACCTGAATGTGTATACCTAACTTTATTTTCTACATAACCAACCTTAAAAGGGTTACCCAAATCCTAAAAGATCCCCTCCAACGCCCGGGCCCCTCGTATACAGTATACTTAGCGGCAGTATACTTAGCGGCTCACCAGCCTCTTTGTCTCTCCGGATGGGTATGGCCCCCGCTGCATCTCCCCGTCGCACGGGTCAAATCATCCAGAGATGTGGAGGAGCAGCCAATAGCAGGCAGTGACAGTGACAATCCTCCTTGAGGCTGAGCACCGTCGCGGCCTACTACTGGCTGCTCCCCCCCCCCCCCCCCCCCCCGTCGCTGGATGTTTTGATTCACGCGACGGCGAGATGCAGCGGCAGCCGTGCAGGGATCCAGAGCGACGCAAGTGCCGAGTAGCAGGTAAGTATAATGTATACGAGGGGCACGGGCATTGGTGGGAGATCTTTTAGAATTTGGATAACCCCTTTACCCGTAAAGGCTGTATTACATTGGCCGACAATTAAGGCAACCAGACAATTTAAAGGTCATTGCTGCTTGTTCATCGGAGGAATGCATTGTTGATGTGGACACTGAAATCATAGTTTCTGGGAAGCAGATTGTGCTGTATAAACAGGGATCTACTGTCCAAAAACAATGGATCTGTATGAGGGACAAGCAATTGTTTTGCTCCATACAATGGATGAAATTGCTGCTTGTATATGCAGCTCTCACCTCCTCTGATAAGCAGGCAATTATGGGGAACAAAGATTCATTCCCAATTACTGTCTGCTTGGTTTGTCCATGTAAAAGGGCCTTAAAGGGAACCTGTCATCAACTTTATGGAGCTCTCACTGAGGGGAACATAAAGCAGTGGCAGAGATACTGATTTCAGAAGTGTGTCATTCATGAAGGAGCGGACTGGGAACTTAAAGTGGCCCTGAAAAAAACCCTACAAGTGGCCCCACATTGTAGGTGAGTCCAAACTGACAGAAGGTGAGGCTACATAAGTAGGCGGAGATAATAATAGCCCCAAGTAGGCATGGACAACCGAAGTATGCGGGGCCAGCAATACCGTAGTGCAGCACAAAATACTTTCCCAGCAGAACCAAATACAACAGTGCAGCATACAATACAGCCCTATCATCATACTGAGGACAGTGATACAGTTAAAGGGGTTTTCTCATATGAGACAATGGGGCATATCTCTAGGATATGCCCCCATTGTCTGATAGGTGCAGGTCCCACCACTGAGACCCACACCTATATCGAGAATGGAGCAGCAATCCAGTCCAGCCACCACCAAGCACTCTCCCTATAGAAGTGAACGGGAGCGCACCGCCCATGACCAACCACTTCTCCCATTTACTTCTAGGGGCCCGACGGAAGTAGCCGAGCTAGCTATTTTCGGTGGCCCCACAGAAATAAATGGAGGGCGACTGCATATGTGCAGTGCTCCCTCCACCACTTTTGGGGTTCAGTTTAGGATATAGATGAGCGTCCCAGCGGTGGGACCCGCACCTTTCAGACAATGGTCGCATATCCTAGTGATATGCCCCCATTGTCTCAGATGATACAACCCCTTTAAGTTCAGGAGGACACCTGCGACCTGCTCCTACATTATTTTTTGCTGAGAGTATTAGGTCATAATGTACCTGGCCAGCGGCCATGAGGAGGGCTCAGGCGTCCCCCTGGGCATCGACCCACCGGGAAATTTCCCTGTAGGGTCTATGGTCAATCCACCCCTACATTCGTGAGCTAAAAGTAAGTGGTTGCCAAGAACCAGCATCACAATCATTGCAGCCCAGGCCTGGAAGAGTCACAGCTACCTGAAAAGAATCACGATTATTCATGAGATCTCACTCTACCTACCCACCTTGTGATCATTGACACTTTTGACCTTCATTTTTTCCCTAGGAGATGAACAGCAGCTGGGCGGGGAGAGCAGGATATGATGAATAACCATGACTCTTCTCAGGCAGCCATGACTATTTTCCAGGCCTGGGCTGCAATGATTATGATGCTGGTTTTTAGGAACCAGGTACTTTTAGCTCACAAATGACACACCGCTGAAGTCAGCACGTCTGTCACTAGCATATTCTGTCCTCAGTAAGGTCAGCATAAAGTTGATGACAGTTTCCTTTTAAAAGGGATCTAAACCTGCTAAAACCATGAATGTGCAGCAGTGCTTCTCAAAGCACATACACCTTTGGTTTGTATTGGCTCTGCCTGGCTTTTCCAATAAACAGAGTATGGATCACATATACTAGATATATACTATATCTATAGATCTGTGCTTTGAGAAGCTCTGCTGCACCATCGTGGTTACACCAAAGGTTTAGGTAATTTTTAAAGGGCATCTGTCAGCAGATTTGTACCCATGAAGCTGGCTGACCTGTTACATGTGCACTTGGCAGCTGAAGGCATCTGTGTTGGTCTCATGTTCATATGTGCCTGCATTGCTGAGAAAAGTGATGTTTTAATATATGCAAATGAGACTCTAGGAGCAACGGGGGCGTTGCCATTATACCTAGAGGCTCTGCTCTCTCTGTAACTGCTGCACCCTCTGTAGTTTGATTGACAGGACAAGACAGTGTAAGGGCTCATTCACACAACCGTGGTTTGGTTCCGCATCCGTGTTTTGCATCCGTGTTTTGCGGATGCGGAACCAAACCACGTTCCGCAATTTTGCGGAACGGGTGTGGACCCATTAATTTCAATGGGGCCGCAAAAGATAAGGACAGCACAATGTGTGCTGTCCGCATCCGTTGTTCCGTTCCGCGGCTCTGCGGAAAAGATAGAGCTTGTCCTATTCTTGTCTCCAATCGAGGACAAGAAAAAGCATTTTCTTTTATGGTTGTGGCCATGTGCGGTCCGCAAATTGCGTAACACACACAACCATTATCCGTGTTTTGAAGATCCACAATTTGCAGATCCACAAAGCACTCCGGCCGCCTGAATGGGCCCTAAGTGTGTGAGGATCTTTTACACAAATTTGGCCAGAGGGGAGAAAATCGAGTCGGCGGAAGCTATGACAGGTCTGCCAGATGGATTTTAGAGAGTTATTTGTATTTTTTGGAAGTACATAAAACACTGGGGTGACCGGGTGGGGGCTATTTAGGTATGTGTAGTTTTTTTTGTCTATGGTACCATTTTGTAGATATGTGTCAAGGAAGGAAATAAGTTTAGTTTTAATCTGTGGTGTAGGGTCACGGAGTAATTGTTGATCTGTACTAGTGTAACACCCCAGTGTTGTGTTACTAAACTCTTTTACCCCGCTACAATATGTTAAGAGCATTAACATTGTCATCTGATGTAATTTTACCTTAAATCCTCACAAATGTGCATTCTAAACCTTGTCAAATGTTTAATTGTTGTAATTTCCATGTTCACCAGCAGGTTGAAGCAATGTTCTGGCAAGGACTTAAGTTCGGTTTAGTGTTCCTAGGCTGGAATAGTTCATTTCAGTTTAGCTCCCCCCTCTGTGAGCAAAGTGGGTTGCTCCCACATCCTGCCTCATGGGTGGAGAAGGAAGTTAGAGTGAGTGTGCCAGCCACCCCTGCTAGGGGAAGGCTGTGCGTGTAGGAGCTCCCAGATATGGGGAATCAAGCCAGGATCTTGTCTTGGCTGAGACATTGATCCCCATCCCGAGCCCTGCAGCCTCGGCTGGAAGAAGCAAGCAGACAAACTTCAGAGTTCCAGGAAGAAAGCATACCCTGTGAAGCTAACTGTGAGTCAAAGTCCAGAGACCCAGGAGAAGCCATATTCCTCCCTAGCTAGTCAGTCCCCAGAAAGCAGAAGATAGAGAGTGCAGAAGCCAAATTCCTGCCAAGGTTTAGAGCTAACAAGCAGACGTCTTTTCCTGCAAGCTCCAGGTACATGAGAGAGCAGAAGATAAATTCCTGCCAACCATTGCCAATATCTGCTGGGACCTAAGACTAAAGCTGTATCTTGCTTGGATGAAAGTTGCCATCAGTAAAGACAAGTTTGAACTTTACCAAGGGTCTGGATCTCAATTCCTGCTGCAAATTCCTCTATTACTCCTGCTAGCACCACACTCAATTTATTGCAAGTGAGCCAGGATCCAGGAGTCCAGTCGTACCCAGGTAGCAGACACCGTTGACACAATTACTACTACCATACAGAGACATTACACCACTCTGGCATTCCTAACCTGGGGCGTGAGTTATAACACCTTGGAGGGCCCTGTGACAGTACCCTGCGCACGCTGCAATTGGCGTCACGAGCAAACTATGGACTATTATACCCATATCCTGACCCACTGCATAATTTGGCGTTGTGTAACCGTACCCCAATCCTGCTCTATTGCACTAGTGTCCCGGAGTTGACGATAGAGTTCATCATTGTACTTTGTGGTGTCCATGACTACAATGGCACCCGCTTTGTCCGCTGGCTTGATGGTAGTGTCCTGGTTTCTCTTAACCTCTTAAGGACACATGACGTACCGGTACGTCATGATGTCCTGGTACTTAAGGACACATGACGTACCGGTACGTCATGTGTTGTTCCGATCACTGCCGCCCGGCCGGCAGTGATCGGAACCCGGTGCCTGCTCAAATCATTGAGCAGGCACCTAGGCTAAATGCGCGGGGGGGTCCCGTGACCCCCCCATGTCGGCGATCGCGGCAAACCGCAGGTCAATTCAGACCTGCGGTTTGCTGCGATTTCTGCAGTTTCTGGTCTCCGCGGTCCCTGACCGCGGAGATCAGAAACTTTAGTATTCCTAAAATAGATCTGTATACCTCCCCCTGCACCCCCGAGCGATTTTAGCCCGGTGGGAGGTGCAGGGGGAGGGTTGCGGGCGGTGCGGGCGCTGCGGGAGGCGGGCGGTGCGGCAGGCGGGATCGCGATCCCCCGCCCGCCTCCCCTTGAAAATTCATTGGTGTTCAGTGGGTATACCAGGGTGCCAGCACATTGCTGGCACCCTGGTATAAACGGCTGACATCTGCGATGCGATGTCAGCCGTTTAACCCTTTCCATACAGCGGTCCGTACGGACCGCTGTATGGAAAAGGTTAACAGCGCAGGGAGCTCCCTCCCTCTCCCATCGGGGGGCTGCTGTGCCTTTGCAGCCCCCCGATGGAGAGGGAGAGAGCCCCCAGACAGCCCCCCGAGAGATCCCCTCCTTACCCTTCCCCGTCTGCGAAGTTCTGAGCAGACGGGGAAGGTTCCCATGGCAACAGGACGCCTCTCAGGCGTCCTGCTGTCCATGGTGCTGAACAGATCTATGCTGAAAGCATAGATCTGTTCAGTGTAAGTAAAATACAGTACAGAACAATATATATTGTACTGCACTGTATTATACAGACATCAGACCCACTGGATCTTCAAGAACCAAGTGGGTCTGGGTCAAAAAAAAGTGAATAAAAGTGAAAAAAAAGTAAAAATCAAAAAACACATTTATCACTGATAAAAAATGAAAAAAATAAAATTCCCTACACATGTTTGGTATCGCCGCGTCCGTAACGACCTGATCTATAAAACGGTCATGTTACTTTACCCGAACGGTGAACACCATAAAAATAAAAAATAAAAAACTATGATGAAATTGAAATTTTGCCCACCTTACTTCCCAAAAAAGGTAATAAAAGTGATCAAAAAAGTCGCATGTACGCCAAAATTGTAACAATCAAACCGTCATCTCATCCCGCAAAAATCATACCCTACCCAAGATAATCGCCCAAAAACTGAAAAAACTATGGCTCTTAGACTATGGAGACACTAAAACATCATTTTTTTTGTTTCAAAAATGAAATCATTGTGTAAAACTTACATAAATAAAAAAAAAGTATACATATTAGGTATCGCCGCGTCCGTATCGCCAGGCTCTATAAAAATATCACATGATCTAACCCCTCAGATGACCACCGTAAAAAAATAAAAATAAAAACGGTGTAAAAAAAGCCATTTTTTGTCATCTTACGTCACAAAAAGTGTAATAGCAAGCAATCAAAAAGTCATATGCACCCCAAAATAGATGCCAATCAAACCGTCATCTCATCCCGCAAAAAATGAGACCCTACTTAAGATAATAGCCTAAAAACTGAAAAAACTATGGCTCTTAGACTATGGAGACACTAAAACATTTTTTTGGTTTTAAAAATGAAATCATTGTGTAAAACTTACATAAATAAAAAAAATTGTATACATATTAGGTATCGCCGCGTCCGTGACAACCTGCTCTATAAAATTACCACATGATCTAACCTGTCAGATGAATGTTGTAAATAACAAAAAAAAAAACGGTGCCAAAAAAGCTATTTCTTGTTACCTTGCCGCACAAAAAGTGTAATATAGAGCAACCAAAAATCATATGTACCCTAAACTAGTACCAACAAAACTGCCACCCTATCCCGTAGTTTCTAAAATGGGGTCACTTTTTTAGAGTTTCTACTCTAGGGGTGCATCAGGGGGGCTTCAAATGGGACATGGTGTAAAAAAAAAACAGTCCAGCAAAACCTGCCTTCCAAAAACCATATGGTGTTCCTTTCCTTCTGCGCCCTGCCGTGTGCCCGTACAGCGGTTTACGACCACATATGGGGTGTTTCTGTAAACTACAGAATTAGGGCCATAAATAATGAGTTTTGTTTGGCTGTTAACCCTTGCTTTGTAACTGGAAAAAAAATATTAAAATGGAAAATCTGCCAAAAAAGTGAAATTTTGAAATTGTATCTCTATTTTCCATTAAATCTTGTGCAACACCTAAAGGGTTAACGAAGTTTGTAAAATCTGTTTTGAATACCTTGAGGGGTGTAGTTTCTTAGATGGGGTCACTTTTATGGAGTTTATAATCTAGGGGTGCATCAGGGGGGCTTCAAATGGGACATGGTGCCAAAAAAACAGTCCAGCAAAATCAGCCCTCCAAAAACCAAACGGCGCACCTTTCACTCTACGCCCCGCTGTGTGCCCGTACAGTAGTTTACGGCCACATATTGGGTGTTTCTGTAAACAGCAGAGTCAGGGCAATAAAGATACAGTCTTGTTTGGCTGTTAACCCTTGCTTTGTTAGTGGAAAAAATGGGTTAAAATGGAAAATTAGGCAACAAAATGAAATTCTCAAATTTCATCGCCATTTGCCAATAACTCTTGTGCAACACCTAAAGGGTTAACGACGTATGTAAAATCAGTTTTGAATACCTCGAGGGGTGTAGTTTCTTAGATGGGGTCACTTTTAGGGAGTTTCTCCTCTAGGGGTGCATCAGGGGGGCTTCAAATGGGACATGGTGTAAATAAACCAGTCCATAAAAATCAGCCTTCCAAAAACCATACGGCGCACCTTTCCCTCTACGCCCCGCTGTGTGGCCGTACAGTAGTTTACGGCCACATATTGGGTGTTTCTGTAAACGGCAGAGTCAGGGCAATAAAGATACAGTCTTGTTTGGCTGTTAACCCTTGGTTTGTTAGTGGAAAAAATGGGTTAAAATGAAAAATTAGACAAAAAAATGAAATTCTCAAATTTGCTCCCCATTTGCCAATAACTCTTGTGCAACACCTAAAGGGTTAACAACGTATGCAAAATCAGTTTTGAATACCTTGAGGGGTGTAGTTTCTTAGATGGGGTCATTTTTGGGTGGTTTCTATAATGTAAGCCTCGCAAAGTGACTTGAGACCTGAACTGGTCCCTAAAAATTGAGTTTTTGTAAATTTCTGAAAAATTTCAAGATTTGCTTCTAAACTTCTAAGCCTTATAACATCCCCAAAACATAAAATATCATTCCCAAAACAATTCACACATGAAGTAGACATATGGGGAATGTAAAGTCATCACAATTTTTGGGGGTATTACTATGTATTACAGAAGTAGAGAAACTGAAACTTTGAAATTTGCTAAATTTTTCCAAATTTTTGTTAAATTAGGTATTTTTTGGTGCAAAAAAAAATAATTTTTTGACTTCATTTTACCAGTGTCATGAAGTACAATATGTGACGAAAAAACAATCTCAGAACGGCCTGGATAAGTCAAAGCGTTTTAAAGTTATCAGCACTTAAAGGGACTCTGGTCAGATTTGCAAAAAATGGCCTGGTCCTAAGGTGTAAAAAGGCTGTGTCCTTAAGGGGTTAAAGAGTAACTAAACTTTTTCTTCCCCCTCAGATAGACTGTGTAAGTGCATACTTATAACTGACTAATATACTTTACTCACCGGTTCCATTATTTTCCCTGCGTACATTCTGCACAAAGATTATCTGTTGTAGCCCCTATACTTGTCATCCACTGCGTGTTGCCATGTTGACCGCTGCGGTCACATGGTATACCTACGCTGTTTAAACGGCATCTGTAGCTGTAAAAGAGTTCTGTATTGTGTGCCAATCAAAACAGCGCAGGTATACCATGTGACCGTGAGTACGAGCGCTCCAGGCTAGAGCCGCACTGGTTTAAAAATTGTCTACAGATGATTTTGGGACAGAATGTATGCAGAGAAAAGAGCGGAACCGGTGAATGAAGTATATTAGAAAGTTATAACTATGCAGTGACACAGGGGGGAAAAAAAGTTTCGTTACCCTTTAAGGCTTGATAATACCTGTTGTTCCTCTGGATTCAAGTTTTTGTGAATGTGGACAGTGCCTAGACGATACTGATCTGGATGGATATTGATGACTAAGGCTACTTTCACACTGGCGTTTTGAATTCTTTTTGTGAGATCCGTTTCAGGGATCTCACAAACGGTTCAAAACGGATCAGTTTAGCCCCAATGCCTACTGAATGGATAAGGATCCGTTCAGAATGCATCAGTTTGGCTCTGTTCCGCCTCCATTCCGCTCTGGATGCGGACACCAAAACGCTGCGGAGCCGATGCGGAGCCAAACGGATGGTGCACAATATGGTGCAATTGAAAACAGATCCGTCCCCCATTGACTTTCAATGTAAGTCAGGACGGATCCGTTTTGACTTAGACTTTTTTTTAAAAGAATAATGCAAACGGATCCGTTCTGAATGGATACAAGCGTTTGCATTATAGGTGCAGATCCGTCTGTGCAGATAACCAGACGGATCCGCACCTAACGCAGGTGTGAAAGTAGCCTTAGGCTCTATTCACACGTCCGCAATTCCGTTCCACATTTTGCGGAACAGAATTGCGGACTCATTCATTTCACATCGTGCGGCACGGATCCGGAAATGCGGACCCACACTTCCGGGTCCGCAATTCCGATCCCGAAAAAAAATAGAACATGTCCTATGTCCAATTGCGTACAAGAATAGGCATTTTCTATTAAGTGACGGCGATATGTGGTCCGCAAAATGAAAATGCGGAATGCACATTGCCGGTGTCTGTGTTTTGCGGATTCGCAAAACACACACGGATGTGTGAATGGACCCTAATTCTCAGGTTAGGTCATCATTATCAGATCAGCGAGTGGCGATCTCCCAGCAACCCCGCTGATCAGCTGTTTGAAGAGGTGGCGGCACTTAAAGCAGCTCCGGTCTCTTCACAGCTCACCAAGCACAGCACCGTCCATTGTACAGCAGCTGTGCTTGACATTGCAGCTCAGCTCCATTCACCTAAGGCCTCATGCACACGACCGTTGTGTTCCGTGTCCGTTGTTTCGTTTTCCGTGATTTTCTGCGGACACATTGACTTTCAATGGGTCCGTTGAAAACTCGGCTAATGCACCGTTTGCCATCCGCGTCCGTGATCCGTGGTTCCAGTCCGTCAAAAAAATATGACCTGTCCTATTTTTTGGGCGGATAACGGTTCGCGGACCCATTCAAGTCAATGGGTCCACGAAAAAACGCGGAGGCACACAAGATTGTCATCCGCGTCCGTTTTTTTCCTATCATTTGCAAAGCAAACTTGACTTAGACTTTTTTTCACTTTCCCTCATGTTTGGTGATCCTCCAAAAATAAAGGAAGACACAAGGAAACAAAAACGGAAACGGATCACGGAACAACGGAACCCCATTTTGCGGAACGGAACACAACAACGGTCGTGTGCATGAGGCCTAAATGGGATTGCGCCTAGGCCATGTGACCGATGTACAGCATCCTCACAGAGCACTACGGCCTCTTCCAACAGCTGATCGGCGGGGGTCATGAGAGAATGTTTAGTCCTTAAAGGGGTTGTCCCTCCAATCAGCTGTTTGAAGAGCAGGCGGCACTCCATGCGAGCTCCGTTTCCTCTTCATTATGCCTCATTCACACGTCAGTGTTCGGTCAGTGATTTCCATCAGTGATTTTGAGCCAAAATCAGGTGCGGCTCTAAACACAGAAGAGGTGCAGATCTTTCCCTTATACCTTATGTCTGTGGAGGCTCCAATCCTGGATTTGGCTCACAATCACTGATGAAAATCACTGACCAAACACTGAGGTGTGAATGAGGCTTTACACTGCACTTTCGTCTCAGAAGCCCAGTGTACATACGGGTACTCGCTTCATTCACTTCATTCCGCTGCTGCAAGAGAGCTGACGCCTAGTGTAATGAACAGGAAGTCCCCTTTCACATGAGCAAGTTTTCCGCGTGGGTTCAATGCGTGACGTGAATGCATAGCACTCGCACTGAATCCTGACCCATTCATTTCAATGGGTCTGTGCACATGAGCGTTTTTTCATGTATCAGTTCTGCGTTGCGTAAAAATCGCAGCATGTTCTATATTCTGTGCGTTTTTCACGCAGCCCTGGCCCCATAGAAGTGAATGGGGCTTCAGTGAAAAACTCATTGCATTCGCAAGCACGTGATGCAATGCGTTTTTCACTGATGGTTGCTAAGAGATGTTGTTTGTAAACCTTCAGTTTTTTATCACGCGCGTGAAAAACTCATCAAAATGCATTTTTGACTACCGCGGAAAAAACTGAACGCAATCGCAGACAAAACTGACTGAACTTGCTTGCAATCCGTATCGTTCGTGTGAAAGGGGCCGAACAGTGCTCGCATGAAACATCGTCTCCTCTTCAAACAGCTGATCAGCGGGCCCAAACTGATCAGATATTGATCACCTATCCTGACGATAGGTTATCAATATATATGGCAGGACAACCCCTTTAACACTATATATACTGATATTATATCTACAGATGTCTTACTATTTCAGATGATCTATCCTTTTGAAAACAATGTTATTGTTCTGGTGACTCTGGATTCCTATATAAGGCCCCATTCACATGACGTATCTGTTTTCCATGATCAGCACGTCCCATCCTCTGTTAGTAATGCCTATTCTTGTCTGCACACGGACAAGAATAGGACATCTTCTATTTTTTTCCTTGAAATGAGCGGGTCTGCATCCGATCCCCATTTTATACTGTCGTGTGAATGGGGCCTCAGTTATACTGATGTAATTTGCCCTATTTTGTACTCTGTACTTGGGATATTGAAGAATCTCCTGTGATCGGCTTTTCCGCCTCGCTGTATATACCTCCACTTATATGTACTGTTTATTCTTTTTTTTAACAAAAGTCATTGTTTGACCGTCACACATGATTTTTCCTTCTAAATTGCAATATATATGTCAAGCTCTATATAATCTTCAGAGAACTGCGGTTTGCTTTGCTATGTCGATGGGTAATAATACTGGAAGCATCCACCTATAGTGCCACAGAACCTAATACACATGTAAAAGGTACTTTTGAGAAAAGCAGGGGATAGATCATTTTGAATCTACATCTGGAAGCGTCTATCAGCACTGGTGAAAAAGTTGTCAGAAAACAGATTCTACACCAGTGTCACTATTATCTGCCCGAAGTATGCCCTAAAACAAAATGGCCGCCGCGGCTTCCGTCAGCTTGGCGTAAACAGCGCGGCTTCTCGTACTGCCAGGTCTACACTACGCTTCCATTGCCCGGATGTGAGCGTGTCCCAGCTGGGCCGCCGTAGAGCCGTTACGTGGCACTAGCTGCTAGCTCCCCGGCTGTCTACAGCGGTGACGCCTCTTTCACAACGAGGCCCAGACTCCGCAGCAAGGTTCCCGGCCTGTGCTCGCTCGGCCCCCGCCTCTGGTAGACATGTTCACGGTATCAGAACTCGTAGCCCTGCTCGCCTTCTTCTCCGCCACGGCCTCGGGTTACTTTGTAAGCATCGACGCTCACGCGGAAGAATGCTACTACGAGCATGTCACGTCCGGGACCAAGATGGGCCTGATCTTTGAAGTGGCGGAGGGGGGGTTCCTGGACATCGACGTGGAGGTGAGTATGGAGGGCTTCCCTTCCAAATCCCGGGCATAGCCGGCAGTGAGGGCTACCGTGCCCGGGCCACTAGATGGCGCCGGGTTTGTGAGCCCCAGCTGCCGGTACACAGCACGCCTAGCTGCAGAGGTGGCCAAGTGACCTGCAGTGCTGGCTGTGGGACATCTCCGGCCAGTCATGGCTGCATTCTAATGAGAATGTTTAAATGGAAACTAAAAAAAAACAAACAGTGGGCGCTCTCTATTGTCATTATTGATAAGAATCCCTGGATCTGCACCCCCGCTCTCTATTGTCATTATTGATAAGAATCCCTGGATCTGCACCCGCGCTCTCTATTGTCATTATTGATAAGAATCCCTGGATCTGCACCCGCGCTCTCTATTGTCATTATTGATAAGAATCCCTGGATCTGCACCCGCGCTCTCTATTGTCATTATTGATAAGAATCCCTGGATCTGCACCCCTGCTCTCTATTGTCATTATTGATAAGAATCCCTGGATCTGCACCCGCGCTCTCTATTGTCATTATTGATAAGAATCCCTGGATCTGCACCCGCGCTCTCTATTGTCATTATTGATAAGAATCCCTGGATCTGCACCCGCGCTCTCTATTGTCATTATTGATACGAATCCCTGGATCTGCACCCGCGCTCTCTATTGTCATTATTGATACGAATCCCTGGATCTGCACCCGCGCTCTCTATTGTCATTATTGATAAGAATCCATGGATCTGCACCCACGCTATTTGTCGTACTTGACAGTCGCAGCCCTAAAGAGTGGTGACTTGTGTGCAGGCAGCTGTCACTCACCGGCCGCACCTGCTCAAGTGATTGTGGGCGACGTTGATTAAAGTTGCACTGTACTTTAAGTCAACTTTAACTATGTAATAGGGACACATCAAGAGTTTAGATCAGTGGGGGTCTGAGCGCTGAGACCCCCACTGATCTCTCGAAGGAGGGGAGAGAAGAGCTCATCTCCTCGCTGCAGGACAGGTGAGATGGACTCAGTAGAAAGCCGTCGGGCCCCTCTTGTGCAGCAAGGAGAGAGTGTGCGCTTCTATCCCCTCGTTCTAGAGAGGGGTGAGGGTGTCAGACACATGAATAGTTTACTGAAAGTACGGTGACACTTAAGGCCAATGTCATGCGCGTGTTCAGTCTAGGAAGCACGCTTTGTGTGATGGCTTCATTTCCCAGACAGAACATTGCTCCTCTAACCTGAACTTAAGGTGGATTTAGACAGGCTGACTGAGCGGCCGATTGTTGAGAAGGAAGCGTTCCTTCCTGACAGTCAGCTGCTCATCCAATTAAGAAGACTGCTGCATTTACATCCAGCGATTTCCTTCACTGTATGAGGATGAGGCATCACTATAGCGATCATGGCTTCTGAGCAGCAGATCGCTGTTTAGACCACCGAGCGACTGGATCACCCTTGGTGGTGCCTGCATGAGCGGCGGGGATCACCCTTGGTGGTGCCTGCATGAGCGGCGGGGATCACCCTTGGTGGTGCCAGCATGAGCGGCAGGGATCACCCTTGGTGGTGCCTGCATGAGCGGCGGGGATCACCCTTGGTGGTGCCTGCATGAGCGGCGGGGATCACCCTTGGTGGTGCCTGCATGAGCGGCGGGGATCACCCTTGGTGGTGCCTGCATGAGCGGCGGGGATCACCCTTGGTGGTGCCTGCATGAGCGGCGGGGATCACCCTTGGTGGTGCCTGCATGAGCGGCGGGGATCACCCTTGGTGGTGCCTGCATGAGCGGCGGGGATCACCCTTGGTGGTGCCAGCATGAGCGGCGGGGATCACCCTTGGTGGTGCCAGCATGAGCGGCGGGGATCACCCTTGGTGGTGCCAGCATGAGCGGCGGGGATCACCCTTGGTGGTGCCAGCATGAGCGGCGGGGATCACCCTTGGTGGTGCCTGCATGAGCGGCGGGGATCACCCTTGGTGGTGCCTGCATGAGCGGCGGGGATCACCCTTGGTGGTGCCTGCATGAGCGGCGGGGATCACCCTTGGTGGTGCCTGCATGAGCGGCGGGGATCACCCTTGGTGGTGCCTGCATGAGCGGCGGGGATCACCCTTGGTGGTGCCTGCATGAGCGGCGGGGATCACCCTTGGTGGTGCCTGCATGAGCGGCGGGGATCACCCTTGGTGGTGCCTGCATGAGCGGCGGGGATCACCCTTGGTGGTGCCTGCATGAGCTGCGGGGATCACCCTTGGTGGTGCCTGCATGAGCGGCGGGGATCACCCTTGGTGGTGCCTGCATGAGCGGCGGGGATCACCCTTGGTGGTGCCTGCATGAGCGGCGGGGATCACCCTTGGTGCCTGCAACTTGTTGATCGGGTGATCAGCGGCACAATTAGACGGCTAGAAGATGATCGGGAACAACTGTTCGCAGGAAGGGTCGTTCTCAATAATCTGGACGATTTGGTGCGTTTATCTGCACCTTTATACCATCATTATGGCTTATGATACTGTCAGTTCCTGCAATAAACGGAATGTAAACGGGGGAAAAAACGTTTGTGTACAGGAGGCCTGAGTCTCCTGGTCCGGACACCCTCGTGTGAAATTAGCCTTAGGGGTCATTCACACGACCGTATGTATTTTGCTGTCCGCACAAAATACCGTTGACATCCGTGTGCATTCCGTATTTTGCGGAACGGAACAGCTGGCCCCTAATAGAACAGTACTATCCTTCTCTGTAATGCGGACAATAATAGGACATGTTCTATTTTTTTGCGGAATGGAAATACGGACATACGGAAAGCACACGGAGTAACTTAATTTTTTTTGCAGACCCATTGAAATGAATGGCTCCGCATACGGTCCGCAAAAGGAACGGACACGGAAAGAAAATACATTAGTGTGCATGAGCCCTTAGGCTACGTACACACTGGTTTGCAAACCTATTTTCTACACAGATTTTCGTGCTTTCTGTGTGTCCGCAGGTCAATTTCTGCACATAAAATATACCGAACATGTATGTGAGATGCGTCCAGTCTAATTCACTTTGCTGGTACCGTAGTATGCTGCTGCTCTTTTTCCCCACACGAAAATTAGCTGGTAACCTGTGCAGGTAGGTGAGTGTTAGGATCAGCTGACCATGTCATGGTAGGTGTCGGAGGAAAGGATTGGGCATGATGGATGTGAACATAGGCTTGTCCAGCAGTGGCTTCTTCCCCTCTTTCCATTGAGATCATATGCGTGGTTGGCCATGTGTATTTCCTAGAAATATATGAGAAGACCGCATTGCTGGAGTAGGTGACCCCTGCAGTTTCCCCTTTGTTTAGGTGAACATTTTTGGCACATTTAACATGCCCCTTTACTTGCCATCTCCCACTTGATGTAAGATGTGGAGATGCAGTAGGGTACAGTTCCCATGGGTTTTGAAGTATTGCCTCTGCAGCTGTACTGCCCAGAGTGCTACCCGCATCTCGCCAAACCCAATGCAAATCTTAGGCCCCTGCTGATTTCTACAATGACAAGCTCTATAGTGAGCTCGTGCCCCTTTGACACTTTCAGGTACTGAAACTATGACATAGAAAAATCTAAGCAAAGATCCATTCAACTCAAAGGCAGGTTGCTTGAAGAGAACATTATGCCCCTAAGTCTACTGGCGTTTTGGCTTTCCGTTTGTAAGATCCGTTCAGGGCTCTCACAAACAGTCCAAAACGGATCAGTTTTGCCCTTAATGCATTCTGAATGGAAAAGGATCCGCTCAGGATGCATCAGTTTGCCTCCGGTCCGTCTCCATTCCGCTTTGGAGGCGGACACCAAAACGCTGTTGTCCGTTTGACAAAACTGAGCCAAACGGATCCGTCCTGACACATAATGTAAGTCAATGGGGACAGATTCGTTTTCTATGACACAATCTGACACAATAGAAAACGGATCCGTCCTCTATTGACTTTTAATGGTGTTCAAGACCATGTTAAAGATAATACAAACGGATCCGTTCTGAACAGATGCAGACGGCTGCATTATCTGAACAGATCCATGACTGATCTGCACCAAACGCGAGTGTGAAAGTAGCCTTAGTTGCCATTATACTGGTTGGTGAAAGTATTTGACAGATGCCCCGGTATATTCGCCCCATGCAGCATATAACAAAACTTAAAGGGGCTATCCAATCCTTTAAAAAATTGAGCCCCCCCCATGCCGGGCCCTCCACGCTGAATATATTTACCCGGGTCCCCGCACTGCCACTGATGCTTTTCCCTGTGCACGGATGAAAACATCTGGGGGTGCAGCCAATGGCAGGAGGGGGTTGAGCGTCGCCCGCCTGCCATCGACTGCTCCCCACCTCCCCCGACACCGGATATTCTTATCCGTGCATGGGGAGAAGCAGCAGTGGCGGTCCAGGGATCAGGAGTGGCACAGGGAGTGGGGACCCGGGTAAGTATATTCGGGGGGGCTTTTTTTTTAGTATTGGATGACCACTTTAATGTCAGTGACTGAAACTACTATTCCCAGCATGTTTGGTTGTTTCCAAAAACTTACATAGAAGTATATGGAGCTTGCTGGGAGTTGTAGTTTCACAGCAACTGGAGTGCCAGAGGTTGCTGATCAGTTATTGTGTGTAATGTATGTAAATTGCTGATGAAGAGTTATTTGTGTGCAACATGATGGTGTAGAGTCATGCAGTCCAGTCCTTGAACATGGCTTAAAGGGGTTGTCTCATCATGGACAATGGGGGCATATCGCTAGGATATGCCCCCATTGTCTTATAGGTGCGCGTCCCACCGCTGGGACCTGCACCTATATCGAGAACGGAGCCCCGCAAGGTGGTGGCTGGAGGACTCCGGTCTGGCCACCACCAAGCCGGCTCCCCATAGAAGTTAATGGGAGCGTACCGCTCATGCGCGGTCCCCGCTCCTGTTGATTTCTATGGCGCCGACAGAAATGGCCGAGCTAGCGCTCGGCTATTTTCGCCGGCCGCATAGAAAATGAATGGAGGGCGGCTGCACGTGCGCCCTCCTTCACTTGCGGGGCTCCGTTCTCGATATAGGTGCGAGTCCCAGCAATGTTCCCTTTTATAATGTTGAACAAGATTTTCAATGACCAATATCTCTGAGCCGTGTCAAAGGGGTTGTGAGCAGATCGCTCGGTCTAGAAATCAGTGGAGGTCCGAGATCACAGGCTTCACCGCTGCAATCTTTTGATCCGTGACATATCAGGAGATCATTTTTTCCCTTTTTTTTAGGAAACTTGTAAGACACTTCTTTTCCTATTTCAGATTACTGGTCCTGACAATAAAGGAATTCATAAAGGAGACAGGGAATCCAGCGGAAAGTACACCTTTGCCGCACACATGGATGGAACGTACAAGTTTTGCTTCAGTAACAGAATGTCAACTATGACTCCCAAGATAGTGATGTTCACTATTGACATTGGAGAAGCCCCGAAGGGCCAGGACATGGAGACGGAAGGTAGGTCACTTTGTGTCATCTTCTAGATTATCCACATACCATGTAGTTTATTTTGCAGCATCTTTGAGGGCTCAGAACAAGTAAAGCTGGCCATAGAGATAATATTTTTAGTTGGAGATTGCCAAAGGAGGCGCCAAGGGATCCGGCCTATGCAATCCCTGTTCCTGGCAGCTGGGCTTAATCCAGAAGTATACAAATCAGAAATCTCATGTCTATGGAGATATCTGGGCTGATGGAAACCAGGATTCTTCAGCGCTTTTTCAAACTGTGTCCTTAGTCTAGAGCAGGCATCCTCAAACTGCGGCCCTCCAGCTGTTGTAAAACTACAACTCCCACAATGCCCTGCTGTAGGCTGATACCTGTAGGCTGTTTGGGCATGCTGGGAGTAGTAGTTTTGCAACAGCTGGAGGGCCGCAGTTTGAGGATGCCTGTTCTAGAGCCTGCAGAAGCTTTGGACCCCCTGAATTGAAGGATTGTGGATGCAGTAACACCTTTTATGTGCGGGGATCAGCAACCTCCAACACTCCAGCTGCTGTCAAACTACGACTCCCAGCTTGCAAACTTAGGCCTCATGCACACGACCGTTGTATGCACCCGTGGCCGTTGTGACGTTTTCCGTTTTTTTTTCGCGGACCCATTGACTTTCAATGGGTCCGTGGAAAAATCGGAAAATGCACCGTTTTGCAACCGCATCCGTGATCCGGGTTTCCTGGCCGTGAAAAAAATATGACCTGTCCTATTTTTTTCACGGCCAACGGTTCACGGACCCATTCAAGTCAATGGGTCCGTGAAAGAACACGGATGCACACAAGATTGGCATCCGTGTCCGTGATCCGTGGCCGTAGGTTAGTTTTTATACAGACGGATCCGAAGATCCGTCTGCATAAAAGCTTTTTCAAAGCTGAGTTTTCACTTCGTGAAAACTCAGAACCGACAGTATATTCTAACACAGAAGCGTTCCCATGGTGATGGGGACGCTTCTAGTTAGAATACACTACAAACTGTGTACAAGACTGCCCCCTGCTACCTGGCAGCACCCGATCTCTTACAGGGGGCCGTGATCAGCACAATTAACCCCTTCAGGTGCGGCACCTGAAGGGGTTAATTGTGCTGATCACGGCCCCCTGTAAGAGATCAGGGCTGCCAGGCAGCAGGGGGCAGACCCCCCCCCCCCCTCCCCAGTTTGAATATCATTGGTGGCCAGTGCGGCCCCCCCCTCCCTCTATTGTAATAATTCGTTGGTGGCACAGTGTGCGCCCCCCCCCCCCTCCCTCTATTGTAATAATTCGTTGGTGGCACAGTGTGCGCCCCCCATCGGCCCCCCCTCCCTCTATAGCATTAACAACATTGGTGGCCAGTGTGCGGCCTCCCATCTCCCCCCCCCCCCCCCCCCCCCCCCATCATTGGTGGCAGCGGAGTTCCGATCGGAGTCCCAGTTTAATCGCTGGGGCTCCGATCGGTAACCATGGCAACCAGGACGCTACTACAGTCCTGGTTGCCATGGTTACTTAGCAATAGTACAATGGTAGAAGATTCATACTTACCTGCTGCTGGCTGCTGCTGCGATGTTCGTGTCCGGCCGGGAGCTCCACCTACTGGTAAGTGACAGGTCTGTGCGGCGCATTGCTAAATGAACTGTCACTTACTAGTAGGAGGAGCTCCCGGCCGGACACGAACATCGGAGCTCCTAGGTAAGTATGAATCTTTTACTATTGTACTATTGCTAGTAACCCGCTGCCACCAATGATCGGGGGGAGGGGGGGGGGATGGGAGGCTGCACACTGGCCACCAATGTTGTTAATGCTATAGAGGGAGGGGGGGCCAATGGGGGGCGCACACTGTGCCACCAACGATTTATTACAATAGAGGGAGGAAGGGGGGGGGGGGGCGCACACTGTGCCACCAACGAATTATTACAATAGAGGGAGGAAGGGGGGGCGGGGGGGGCACACTGTGCCACCAACAAATTATTACAATAGAGGGAGGAAGGGGGGGGGGGCCGCACTGGCCACCAATGATATTCAAACTGGGGAGGGGGGGGGTCTGCCCCCTGCTGCCTGGCAGCCCTGATCTCTTACAGGGGGATATGATAGTACAATTAACCCCTTCAGGTGCGGCACCTGAGGGGTTAATTGTGCTGATCACGGCCCCCTGTAAGAGATCGGATGCTGCTAGGCAGCAGGGGGCAGTCATGTACACAGTTTGTAGTATATTCTAACTAGAAGCGTCCCCATCACCATGGGGAACGCCTCTGTGTTAGAATATACTGTCGGAAATGAGGTTTCACGATCTAACTCATATCCGACAGTATATTCTAACATAGAGGCGTTCCCATGGTGATGGGGACGCTTCAAGTTAAAATATACCATCGGATTGGAGAAAACTCCGATCTGATGGTATAAAAGGGACTCCAGACTTTACATTGAAAGTCAATGGGGACGGATCCGTTTGAAATGGCACCATATTGTGTCAACGTCAAACGGATCCGTCCCCATTGACTTGCATTGTAATTCAGGACGGATCCGTTTGGCTCCGCACGGCCAGGCGGACACCAAAACGACTTTTTTTTCATGTCCGTGGATCCTCCAAAAATCAAGGAAGACCCACGGACGAAAAAACGGTCACGGGAAAACGGAACCCCGTTTTGCGGACCGCAAAAAAATACGGTTGTGTGCATGAGGCCTTGTTCTGCTGTTCTTGTAACTGCGAAGAAGTGAAAGGAGGATTCTGGGAGTTGTAGTTTCAGAACAGCTGGAATGGTGCAGGTTGCTGATCCCTGGTCTAGTGACAGATGATCTTTACTTCTTTCAGAACTACTCCCTGCCCCGCATTCCTTAGGCCTTATTCACACGGTCAGTATTTGTAAACCAAAACCAGTAGTGGGAAATACAGAGAAGAAACTATAATGGAACGATGTGCACCTGTTGGTTACTGATACTGGCAGAATACAGACCATGTGAACTTGTACCAGTCCAACCAGAATGCTGTCTACTCAGAGGGTGGTAGTACCTAAAACTCCCTTCATGTGTTCTCATCTCGATATTTCTCCTAGGTGGTGGAGATACTTGGGATGGTATGTCTTCTGCTGTTTGATAGCTGAGCAGAGTTCCCTGTTCTGTGTGTCTATTAACATTACCTTGCAGCCATGTTTATTTTTTACCTAACACTTCTCCTTTGTTGGCATGGCAGTGATGTGAGTTGGTGCATATAATGAAGGAACTGGTTTGGTTGTCATTCACCTAACAACCACTGTGTTGCTCAGGGTTGGAGTGCTGTTTGTTGTGTTAAGCCTCATTCACACGTCCGTGTTCAAATCCGTGAGCAGCTGGTCAGTGATGCATCCGTGTGTCTGTTTTTTGCTGTCCGTGTTTGACGGACACTGAACAGCTGAAAAATAATTTTCAAAGAATCTCTTCTTTATGATCCGTGAAACACGGATGGCATTTATGGTTTTCACGGACCCATAGACTAATGGGCTTGATGGATCCGTGAACGTGGACAAAGTAGAGGATGCATCCGTGCTAATAAAAACAGACCCACAGACCGTGCTAAAACACTGATGTGTGAATACACACATTAAAATGAATAGGGACGTGTGCTGTCCGTGGAGAACACGTACAGCAGACGTCCGTGAAACACTGCCATGTGAATGAGGCTTTACTTTTCAGCTACATTTTTTGATCACCTAAAAGTCTTGTTCCATCATGGTCAGAAGTCTTACAGACCTTGTAGGTCGCCCAGGACAATTTTTGCCCTAATAGAAAAACATTGAGGTTACCGTTGCGTTTCAGTCATTGAGGTGGTTCATAGATGGTGGGGACTCCCTCTGTAACCCCATTGGAAACTCTATGATGTGATCACCGATTTCTGATGGTATTGTAGCAGGAGGTCTAACACCCAGGTTGACCATTTTTGTTCTCGTGTTAGGCCCCAAGTAGCATAATACAGTGGAATACAGAAATGTTAGTGTTATTTGTGGTGAGATTAAAAAAAAATTTAGAACAAATTCCAAGTAAAAATGAATTTTCCCTTACATACTGGGGACATTTATCATGTTGTGCTAGAATTATGGTTTAACATGCACCAAAAATAATCAACGGTTTTCTCCTTATTTTTTGCCAGAAAGAATGAAACACGCTAGAAAAGTCTTTTGAATGTCAACGTGGGTGGGGGCTACCAAATTGGCGTATATTACGCCTCATTTCTCAACGTATGTTCTGCTTAGAGGAGCAAAATCTAGCAGTAGATTAAGCTTGCTTCTGTTAAAAAGGTGCACAGCAAATCTGAGATTTTTTTTTTTTTAAAAGTCGTAATTTTAGTGATTAAATGAGGTGAAACAAATCGCTTTCTGGCGAAAAATACACCATTATTGATAAAAATGGGGGGGAAAAAAATCACATTTGAAATTGCCTCCACATTCATAACAGCCTGAACTATAAGACGATCACAATCTTTAATTGGGTTGTTCGGGCTTTTACTATTGATGACCTATCCTCAGGCTGTATGAGGATACAGTGTGCACAGTGCTGTATGTCTATGGCAAAGCAGCCGCAAACAGGAAGAGGGACTGCACGGGGGCACACTATGTGCGCCGTCTCCTCATACAGCGGATCGTTGGGGCGGGTGTCGGACACCTGCCGATCTGATATTGATGACCTATCCTAAGGATAGGTTGTCAATAATAAAAGCCTGGAAAACCTCTTTAACCTCAAAATATTGCCAGATTTGAGATTTTGTTTTATACCTTCTAAAAGAAGCCGAATACAAAGTGCCCCAAAATGGTACCAATGGAAACTACAAGTTGTTCTGTAAAAAAAACAAGCCCTTATATAGCTTAGTTGACCAAAAAAATGTTCTGAATCTTTAAATGCTGCAACACAAAAATGATTAAAAAATGTTTTTTTTTGTTTTTTTAAAGTAGTAAAAGTTTAATATATTGATTTAGTATTGCCATACTGACCTGCATAGTCATTTATACCAAATGGTGGACACCGTATAAAAGAAACACATTATATTTATATATAATTTTTTTTTCCCATTTGAGAGAGTGCATGCCACCAATTCCATCATATTTTTATAAGTGCCATAGAAAATATGTTCCACAAAGAAACAACCCAGCATATGGATTAGGCCTGATTCACAGGACTGATCGTTCCGTGTGTCGGCCACATCTCTCAGACCAACTGCGACTCCCCTGACTTGACTGTATCATGGTGTTTTATGATAGTCAATATCTTGTATGTTGTGGTATCGGCATGCTTTAGATTTGTTTGGTATGGTATGTTTTTACTCTGAATGGCTTTGGCTCTGCTTGAGCTTCCATTTTTCTATTCCTATGCTGGAACAATTAAAAAGAGAGCCCAATTCCTGTGTGCACACCGCCTTACTAGTACTGCTGGTGATCAGTAATTTGTATTAAAGGGGTTCTGCAGTTTAAGGATAGATAATCAGTTTAAACAAACTGCAGAACCCCTTTAATGTTACCAGTCTCCTATGACTAGCACTCGCTGTTTGATTTCATCATGGTCTATCATGACTTGTTTGTTCACCTGTTGTACAGCACACCAGAACAAGCTGGAAGAGATGATCAATGAACTTGCAGTGGCCATGACAGCTGTGAAACACGAGCAGGAATACATGGAAGTGCGGGAAAGAATACACAGATCAAGTGAGTATAATTTTGTTTTTATTTATTTTTGAAATTTCCCTAAAATTTCATCTAATTTATCTTTAGTTATAATTTTTTCTATTTGTTACAGATGAGTAGTAATTTTATAGGAGAATTGGGGGGAGATTTGTGAAGGCTTTGACACCACAAAATTAGCTTCAGAAAGTTTCAAGTTGGCAGGAGGAGGCAGGGCTTAGTGGGAGGGGCAGAGCCTCTGCAGCTTGCCAAATTTACAAACTTGTGTGTATATATATACACTACTCACAAAGTTAAATTTCGGGTGAAATTTACGGAAAACAAAGTTCACGCTACAGTGTTATATAGCGAAAGTAAGGCATTTAAAGGGGTTGTCAGTTATGATTTTTTTTTTATAGCACTGTAAATCTGATGGGCAGCAATATATAACTAATCTAAGTAGGTTTTATGCAAAAAAAAAATAAAATATAGATTTCCTAATTTCCCTGGTTCTCTTCTGCCTCTTTGTTTACCTGCAATAACAACAATCCTGCAAAGGGAGTGAATACAAGTGCTGCCCTGAGTGACATGTCTGCCTGCTAGGATACTCAGCAGTATGTTGTATTTGTAGGACTACAAGTCCCAGCTGTACAGTGACACTGCTGATACACACAAGATCTTCCCCCTACCTTTCTGTTCTTGTGCAATGCTCTGCAGAACTCCTGTCAGCTCCTGTGCCCAGCATTTGTCTCCTCACTGCCTGCAGCTACTCAGTAAAGCCTTCAAACATGAGTCTGTGCAGCTGAAGGGGTTTTCCCTCAAGAATCCGGGGAGAGAGCAATAAGCAGCAGCCAGCAGTGCAGTGTACAGGCACATATCTTCTCTCTCAGGCTTGTGCATGAAACATCATCAGAGCAGGGAGAGAAGGTGACATCACAGGTCATGTGGCCCTCAGTGAAATCTGAGAAAGCAGCAACTGGAGAATAAAGTAAGTGAATTGTAAAGTCCCTACATTTGCCCAGTTAGAAACATACAAAGAACAAAAAAATAACTCGGACAACTCCTTTAAGTAGAAGTATGCAATGGTGATTTCCTCATCTCAAACAATTTATTGAAACAAAAGCCAAGACCAGTGGTGGGTATACCCCCACAAAAATGTCTCACTAACTTGTCATGTGGCCTTGAGCATCAGTTACAGCTTGACAACGACATCTCATTCTGTTCACAAGTCGACTTATTGTCGGCAGAGGCATGGCAATCCCACTCTTCTTAAAGGGTGCCCCACAGGTTACTGAGATTCTGGGGTACAGAGTTAAGAGCCTCTAAGTTTTCAATGTGATTCAGGTCTGGAGAAAGTGCAGGTACCCCAGTCTCCAGCAGCCTTTCCCTAATGATGCGACCTCGATGAACTGGCGCATTGTCGTCCATGAAGATGAAATTAGGCCTGTGGTGTTCATGCAGAGGCACAATGACTGGATTAATGATGTTATTCAAGTAGTATGGACTTGTCATTGTACCATTCAAAAATTGTAGGGCAGTTCTGTATTGACTAGACACACCTGCCCACACTAACACCACCACCACCAGCTCGTCTGGTGACAGTTAGTGCTCTCTTTGACGTCTCAAAATCGTTGGTGGTCATCATTTCTGCTCCCCATGAACAGACTTTCATCAGTGAACAGCACTGTGGCCCACTGGTCCCTAGTACAGTGTAGATGCATCCTTGGCCCATGCAAGACGGTGACGCCTGTGCCTGGTTGTGAGGTCTGGTACACTTGCAGGTCGTCTAGCACGCAGATCACGCTGATGTAAACAGTTTCTAATGGTCTGAGGTGACACTTGGGTGCCTCTCACCTCCCTTAAATGTGCCTGGAGTTGTGTGGCATTCATCATCCGCTTCCGCAGGGCATTGTTTACAATGAAGCACTTCTATGCCTTTCTGTGACTCTTCTAGTCTTTCTGTATCTCTGTTGCAACCTGCTGATGACTCTCTGTGACACTCTAAGCTCAGTGGACACTCTGTCTGAGAACATCCTGCTTGAAGCCTCACAATGGTGAGGTACTGTTAATCAATTGTTAGATATTGTCTTGGTCTCATGATATCAAAATGGGAACAGCATGATGAGGAGGACTGTTTAAAGGGACACTGACAGGGCCAAAAAGCATATTTAGGTATATATGACAGTACAGGTCTTATAAAGTGTATTAGAATCATCTAAGTATCCCCCCTGTCCACCTTATAACTACAGTAAAATGAAGTTTTATAAACTGCTTGAATCGTCTTCAATCTGCCCAAGGGGCGGCGTTTCATCTCAACTTGCGCCCAGCCAGCCTCGCCCCAACTACCGTTTGAAGCGCCGCCCAGCTCATCAATATTCACTTCGCTGGGCGGCTACTAGTGTCCCAGACGCAAGATCTGGCGCATGCGCAGTACAATCCTATGGGCATCGGCCTCCGGCTCATCTTCAGCGCATGTGCCCGGCACCCTCACTGGCCGGGATCACATCGCGCCTGCGCACAGTCTGCATCTCAGAGGCCGATGCAGCCTCTGCTTTATGCGCATGCGCCGGGCACAGTTCAGAGCAGCGCTTCAGAGTAGCCGCCCAGCGAAGTGAATATTGATGAGCTGGGCGACGCTTCAAAATGGCAGTTGGGGCGAGGCTGGCTGGGCGCAAGTGGATATGAAACACCGCCCCTTGGGCAGTTTGAAGACGATTCAAGCAGGTTATAAAACTTCAGATTACTGTATTTATAAGGTGGACAGGGGGGATACTTAGATGATTCTAATACACTTTATAAGACCTGTACTGTCATATACACTGCTCAAAAAAAATAAAGGGAACACTTAAACAACACAATGTAACTCCAAGTCAATCACACTTCTGTGAAATCAAACTGTCCACTTAGGAAGCAACACTGAGTGACAATCAATTTCACATGCTGTTGTGCAAATGGGATAGACAACAGGTGGAAATTATAGGCAATTAGCAAGACACCCCCAATAAAGGAGTGGTTCTGCAGGTGGTAACCACAGACCACTTCTCAGTTCCTATGCTTCCTGGCTGATGTTTTGGTCACTTTTGAATGCTGGCGGTGCTTTCACTCTAGTGGTAGCATGAGACGGAGTCTACAACCCACACAAGTGGCTCAGGTAGTGCAGCTTATCCAGGATGGCACATCAATGCGAGCTGTGGCAAGAAGGTTTGCTGTGTCTGTCGGCGTAGTGTCCAGAGCATGGAGGCGCTACCAGGAGATGGGCCAGTACATCAGGAGACGTGGAGGAGGCTGTAGGAGGGCAACAACCCAGCAACAGGACCGCTACCTCCGCCTTTGTGCAAGGAGGAACAGGAGGAGCACTGCCAGAGCCCTGCAAAATGACCTCCAGCAGGCCACAAATGTGCATGTGTCTGCTCAAACGGTCAGAAACAGACTCCATGAGGGTGATATGAGGGCCCGACGTCCACAGGTGGGGGTTGTGTTTACAGCCCAACACCGTGCAGGACTTTTGGCATTTGCCAGAGAACACCAAGATTGGCATATTCGCCACTAGCGCCCTGTGGTCTTCACAGATGAAAGCAGGTTCACACTGAGCACATGTGACAGTTGTGACAGAGTCTGGAGACGCCGTGGAGAACGTTCTGCTGCCTGCAACATCCTCCAGCATGACCGGTTTGGCATTGGGTCAGTAATGGTGTGGGGTGGCATTTCTTTGGAGGGCCGCACAGCCCTCCATGTGCTCGCCAGAGGTAGCCTGACTGCCATTAGGTACCGAGATGAGATCCTCAGACCCCTTGTGAGACCATATGCTGGTGCGGTTGGCCCTGGGTTCCTCCTAATGCAAGACAATGCTAGACCTCATGTGGCTGGAGTGTGTCAGCAGTTCCTGCAAGACGAAGGCATTGATGCTATGGACTGGCCCGCCCGTTCCCCAGACCTGAATCCAATTGAGCACATCTGGGACATCATGTCTCGCTCTATCCACCAACGTCACGTTTCACCACAGACTGTCCAGGAGTTGGCAGATGCTTTAGTCCAGGTCTGGGAGGAGATCCCTCAGGAGACCGTCCGCCACCTCATCAGGAGCATGCACAGGTGTTGTAGGGAGGTCATACAGGCACGTGGAGGCCACACACACTACTGAGCCTCATTTTGACTTGTTTTAAGGACATTACATCAAAGTTGGATCAGCCTGTAGTGTGTTTTTCCACTTTAATTTTGAGTGTGACTCCAAATCCAGACCTCCATGGGTTGAAAAATTTGATTTCCATTTTTTTATTTTTGTGTGATTTTGTTGTCAGCACATTTAACTATGTAAAGAACAAAGTATTTCAGAAGAATATTTAATTCAGATCTAGGATGTGTTATTTTTGTGTTCCCTTTATTTTTTTGAGCAGTGTATATACCTAAATATGCATATTGGGCCTGTCAGTGTCCCTTTAAATACTAATTCTAATGGAACCAGGAAATGTATTGGTCGATTCATAGATCAAATACCTGTTGTGAATTTTGCTATTAAGCTCCTTGTTGAACAGCAAGTTGTGCAAAAAGTACTGAAACATTGAACAGTTTGGATATGTGCATTCAAAGGTTAAGAGAAGGTCACACTAAGTTCATCTGTAAAGGTTAGAGTGCATTTTAGGGTCCTTCTGAAATGTCACCCACAAGCCAAATACCTAATATATACATTTATTCTGTGTGCACCTTGTCCTCTTTGTACTCATTTTTCTGTCTTCTCTCAACAGTTAATGACAACACGAACAGCAGGGTGGTGCTTTGGTCATTTTTTGAAGCCCTTGTACTGGTTGCTATGACTCTGGGACAAATCTACTATCTGAAGAGATTTTTTGAAGTCCGACGAGTTGTTTAGGAAGCTGTGGGGATTTTCTTTTTGCCCAAAATAATGATCCCAATTTTATCCCCAGATTTCCCCCTTGTTAACTTGGCCAGACCAACTTTAAAATTTAATTTTGCCATTTTTGTTTTGGAAATGCTGGTTGTAGCACAATGAATATCCTGCTGCATTTATTACCTTCAGGAAAGTCCTCTTGACATCAAACTGGTGTGACGTTTTTTGGGAGATCCTAGGGTGCGGTCTGGGTAGTGCTACCCATCCGGATTGGCAGTACATCTAGTTACATTTTTCTTACCACTTTACTGTTGCAATTTTTTAAAATAAAGACTAAGAGCCAAAGGGATTCATAAGTATAAAAAAAAGGCTCAAAATAAGCCACAGAAACTTAACCTGTAATATCAATCCCAGACAAATGTAATTCTCTGAATTCCTAGAATTGTTGTGCTTTGTCCTATGTATTTTCTAATTCATTACCTAGCAAGTTCTGCCTGCTGGAGAGCCTGACACTTTGTATAAAGATTGCTCAGCAATGCTGATTTTTAGTAACAAATTCAGTGTCTGTATGGTAATCGTCACACATATTGGTGTAGATTTATGAAAACAGGAGCAGATGAAAAGTGGAGCAACCAATGGAAGGGGTTGTCCAGGACTCCAGAAGCATCACCACACTTGTCCATGGTTGTGTGTTGGTATTGTGTCTCAGCCCTATTCTCTTCAGTGGAGCTCACCTGCAATACCAGCCACAACCCATGGACATGTGTGGCGCTGTTTTAGGAAGAAATTGGCTTCCATTTTCCTAGTCCTGGCACCCCATTTTGTTGCTTTCTTAGATCATTAACAGCTGTATTCAAGACTTCTGTTAGTTCTGTGCTCTGCCCTATAGTGGTTTAATCGCTTCTTGTCATCACCCGCTATGCAAAGAAGGTAATTTTAACTTTTCTCTTTGTTTGCTTAGTGTACAGGAAAAAAATGCATTTAGACTTTTGACATATATAAAGCTTTTCATGTTTAGTTTCCCAATCTTATCTTCTTTCCAGAGTATAAGACCTTTTGGTAAATGAAACGTAGCCTTTTTAGTAGTCCTCATCCATTAGTGAATAGTCCGGTGGGGGTCTTGTTGTTGTAAGATATTATTTTAATGATGGTTGATTACCCAACAATAAAGACCATTGACATGTCATTGACATTAATATGCACATTGGTTGAGTTCCACCTTATTTCTATAGATGGGGAGATAAGTGTCTACCAGGCACATCAGCCAGCATAATAAAATAGCCACGCTATAAAGCTGCGTGGAGCAAGAACTTCATCAACACGTAAAGCTGGCCATACACATTCAACAGCTGTCTCTCTCGCCCCCCTCTCGGCTTTCCCCACACATAGTACACGTGTGTGCTATGGGGAAAGCGAAGAGACGCTTCCAGAGAGTTCTGGCTGTGTCCCATCTTCCCAGAGAACTAAAAGGGTTGGTCGTAAATGTTTTTGCCCCATCCTTGTCCCCCCCCCCCCCCCCCCCCGAACACTCTGCTGTTTCCGTAAGGCTGGCATTAAAACAGCCGCCATCTCACCATGGAAATGGCTAGATGAGACAACCCCTTTAACATCTTTTGCAGGCAGCTACCATAAACTATCCATAGGTATTCCCAGGAGTATGGATACTGTGCATAACATGTTTCTTCCAAGGCTCTGGAAAGAGGGTGATTGTAAGGATCTGATAAATATGCAAGAACTGCTTGAAGTTAGCGGTATAAACTATTATCCCACAAGTTGTTTTTTTTTAAAAGGAATCTGCAGGTTGTATATTTGGCCGTAAAAACATAATAGAACCTGTCAAAGACGAAGAAGCCACCATACTGTGTAATGTATTTGTAACCCATTTGTCTCTAATTGTTATTTCCCCTTCCTTGTAACTTATATGTTCTCCACCTTGTTTGGGAAGCATTACTCTGTGTGCAATGTGTCTGCTGAAATAAAACTACTACATTCTAGGAAGTGTGGGGAAATACTCCGATATCAGCTTAATGCCACTCCTGCTTTACGTTTTCTTTAGCTTGGAAGACTTGTGGAAATACACACGCTTTTTTTTTTGTTTTTTTTATTGGGCATTTTGATAATGGGATCGTTTAAATTGGTTTCTGGTGTTGGTGCGGATCAGGATTAGGCTGAATCGACATGTTCCGGATTCTCCACGGCCATGGTGTGCCCAGAATGCTGCCAGAAAGTGTGCCCACATGGAGACTGGCATGCCTGCAGACAATCACTTTAAATTTTATTAGTGAGGTGGCATTTCTCTGCACTTAAGGGGTTGTCTGGGAATACATAATTTCTAACAGGTGCTGGCAGCCTGCCTCCTCTACTGAAAGAGTCATATCTGCGCTCTCCTGTTCCAGTCCGCCTGTATTTCCATCTTCTGGTCCAGAGGTATTTTTACCTTCTTCCCCAGCATGGGCATGGTCACCTGCTCCTCTTAAGTCAACCACTGGCTTAGGCCTCATGCATACGACCGTTGTTTGGTTCCGCATCTGAGCCGCATTTTTGGGCTTGCAAACGTGGCCACAAAAGATGTGGACAACACTCCGCGTGCTGTCCGCATCCGTTGCTCCATTCCGTGGCCCCGCACAAAAAAATTCAACATGTCCTGTTCTTGTCCGTTTGGCAGACAAGAATAGGCATTTCTATTATGGGGGCCCGTTCCATTCAACAAATTGCGGATCGCACATGGGCAGCAAATTGTGGATCTGCAAAACACGGGACGGTCGTGTGCATGAGGCCTTAAGCTGTGATGCTGAAGTGAATCCAGGGACCCTGCCAATGCCGGGGAGGAAGAAAACCAATCCCTGGACCGGAAGATGGAGAAGTGGGAGGTAGCGCGGAGTACCAGCAGCTAGGAGCAGGTAAGTATGATGCTTTTAGTATTCTAGACAGGCTGCCGCCACCTGTTAGAAATGACATTCCTGGGAAACCGCTGTCCATACACTTGAGATAACGGTTATCTGTTGGCCTGGCGCTCGTTTGCCTATCTCTCCCAACTCCCCCGGCCCTATATTCATGCGTGAATGAAAGAAAGCTGCTACCAGACCTGAAGGCCTCCATGCACAACTAATATGTATGGCCATCTCCACTGCATGGACATTAAAGATGAAAGTGTTGGCACATTTTTCAGCCGCATCCTGAGTGCACATCTGCCGTGGTGTTTCCGGAACGTGTGAATCCAGCCTGAAATAGTGAATTATGTAAATTAATTGCTTGTTATTTGTTACTTTTGGTTTTGTCTTTCTCTTTCTTCCTCTGAACGCAGAATGAATCTCTACAAGCAACAACACTATTTTGTACAATAAAAGGTAGTCGGTCACCTCTGAATCAGTTTCCAAGTAAGCGTACTGCCATGTAGGGAAGGTTCACTGAAACATAACCATATATTTCTGATGGAAAGCCGGTCCTTTAAACCCGAGAAATACTATTTTATTTTAATTTCTATACATGTAGGGTTTTCAGTGCACCATCAATCTGCTATAACACCTCCCGTGCCGCCTCCTCTTGTTGGATTGATGGTCCCTGAGACACAAGGGACAGCATGTGCACTGAACCACGTGACTCAGCCCATGGTGCACTGGGAACCTTATTTGCATAAAAATAATCATTTCTTAGGATTAAAGGACAGGATTTTCACAAGAATAGTATGGTTATGTTTTGGGGCACATATGCTACATGGGTGTAGCCTTACTTTAAGGCCTTATGCACACGGCCGTTGTGCTACCGTTCCGTGCATTGGGGACCGCATTTTGCGGTCCCCAATGCACGGGCAACGTCCGTGCGGCGGCCCCGTCCGCACCGCAGAAAAATAGAACATGTTCTATTTTTTTTTTTTTTTTTTTTGTGGTGCGTAGGCAGGGACGAAAACACCACGGAAGCACTCCATAGTGGTTTCGCACCGCAGCTCTGGTTTGCAGACCTATTCAAGTGAATAGGTCTGCATCCGTGATGCGGGGAGCACACATCCAGTGCCCGCATATTGCAGCAATGCAACCGGGCGATGGCCGTGTGCATAAGGCCTAAAACTGATTTTGGGGGGAACACTCCCTTTTAAGTTTTCTTATGGGTTTCTGTCTTTAAAGAACATTTTCAACCCTGGGCTACCCTTCTGGCACAGCAGGTTTCTAGCACTGATCTAGTTCTTCTGTTAGGACTGTTGCTTGCCAATTTTGTTGTTTTCAGTTTCACTTTTAAATTTAGTTCAAAGGTGTACATTTAAGAAGAGAATGCTTGTCTAAATATTACCCAGGTTCAGTGAAAAATAAAACCTTGTTAAAAAAAAAAAAAGTGTCTAAATCTGCATATATTTTTTTTGTGTAAATGTATTAGGATGGATTTGTAGATGCTGTGTTTACAGAATTTTTTTTATGCAGTTTTTGAGCCAATCACAGGAGTGTATACAAAGAAAAGGTTATCAGTTTTCACTTTTCCTTTTAGATCCACTTCTGCCCCGGCAAAAAAAAAAAAAATGCGTCAACAAACTGAGGGCAAGATCTATCAAAACTAAGAAAACTGGCTTGGTTTCCACCTTTTATTTTTAAGAGCTCCAATGAAAGGTGGAATCTGATTGGTTGCTATGGGCAACTAAGCCAGATCTACTTTACACCAGTTTTATTAAATCTCTCCCCTCTGTTTGTTTTAGAGAATTTAACTGCACAAATCAGAGTTCTAAGGGAAGACACTCCAGTATTATTTTTTTCAGAATACAAAACGTGCTGATTTGTATATACTGACATTTTTAGCGCCCATATCCACATGTGACTGAAATGCTGCAAATCTGGTGTTGTAGACTTTTGTGTGGCAAATCCACAGCATTGAATTGCATTGCGGATTTGAAATTTGCAGCATTCCATTTATTTCTGCGGTTTCCACCATGGATCTGTGGCAAAATCCGAAGCTGACTTGTGTATTTTCCATCTTGTCTGGATGTACCCTAAGGCCTCTTAGACATGAATGATATGGAATGTGTCAGGGTCTGTTCAGTGAAAAAACAATGGTTTTGCATGCAAGTTGAATCAGTTCTGTCTGCAATTGTGTTTAGTGTTTCAGTTTTTTCCATCAGTATTGCATCCAAACCTAGCAACCATCATTGAAAAAACATACTGCATCTGGATGCCATGCACATGTCAGTTTTTTTTTTTCCCCCCACTGACCCATTGACTTGAATGGACAGATGAAGATAGAAAATGCCATGATTTTTCCTGAATGGACAGATGGTCAGTGAAAAACAATACGTGCACATACCCATTAAAGATAATGAGTCGGGGTTAAACACGAAAAGCACCTGGATGGAGAAAACTCGCTCATGTGAAATTAGTCTGAGGTTTCCTGCACACGACCATATGGGGTCCTCAAATTGTGGATCTGCAAAATGGAGATGCGTTCCGTGTGCTTCCCGCACTCTTTTTGGGCCCCGTTGTAGAAATGCCTATTGTCTGCAAAATGGACAAGAGCAGGACATATTCTCTCATTTTAAGCTTGGCCACTCAGAAATTAAAGGGGTTATCCAGTTTCTGAAACATTCTCCCCATGGGCCGGGCCCCTTAGGTAATATACTTATTCCACTCCTGGTCTGTGCACCGCTGCTGCTGCTTCTCCCTGCACATGGATAAAAGCATTCAAGGGGGGCTGCAGCCAATGGCAGATGGGGACAAGCCTCCCTAGTGTCACCCGCGATGCTAGGGAGGCTCGTCCCCGCCTGCCGTTGGCTGCCCCCCCCCCCCCGACACCGGTTACTGTATTACGCTGTGGTTTATCTGCACTGTATGCAGGAACCCTAAGGCCCCTTTCACACGGGCGAGTATTCCGCGCGGATGCGATGCGTGAGTTTAACGCATTGCACCCACACTGAATCCTGACCCATTCATTTCTATGGTGCTGTGCACACGAGCGGTGATTTTCACGCATCACTTGTGCGTTGCGTGAAAATCGCAGCATGCGCCTCTGTGCGTTTTTCACGTAACGCAGGCCCCATAGAAATGAATGGGGCTGCGTGAAAATCGCAAGCATCAATAAGCAAGTGCGGATGCGGTGCGATTTTCACGCACGGTTGCTAGGAGACGATCGGGATGGAGACCCGATCATTATTATTTTCCCTTATAACATGGTTATAAGGGAAAATAATAGCATTCTGAATACAGAATGCATAGTAAAACAGCGCTGGAGGGGTTAAAAAATAATAATAATTTAACTCCCCTTAATCCACTTGATCGCGCAGCCCGGCTTCTCTTCTGTCTTCTTCTTTGCTGTGTGCAGGAAAAGAACCTGTGGTGACATCACTCTGGTCATCACATGATCCATGTGATGACCGGAGTGATGTCACCACAGGTCCTTTTCCTGCACACAGCAAAGAAGACAGAAGAGATGCCGGCTGCACAATCAAGTGGATTAAGGTGAGTTAAATTATTTATTTTTAACCCCTCCAGCGCTATTGTACTATGCATTCTGTATTCAGAATGCTATTATTTTCCCATATAACCATGTTATAAGGGAAAATAATACAATCTACAGAACACCGATCCAAAGCCCGAACTTCTGTGAAGAAGTTTGGGTACCAAACATGCCAATTTTTCTCACGCGTGTGCAAAACGCATTACAATGTTTTGCATTCGCGCATGTTCCCGCAACGCACCCGCACCTTTTCCCGCAACGCCCGTGTGAAAGAGGCCTAAGGGTATATTCAAATGTTGCAGAAATATCTGCAACTGAAAATTGCCTAGATTCATCTGAATGGGGTTTTGTTGGCAAACACATGAACCTTATGGCTTTTTAAGGTCTAGTTTCTACTTGGATGATTTTTATCCAACATTTTACACTGAGCAAAAATATAAACGCAACACTTTTGGTTTTGCTCCATTTTGTATGAGCTGAACTCAAAGATCTGAAACATTTTCTACATACACAAAAGACCCATTACTTTCAAATATTCAAGGTGTTTGTTAGACAGCAGGAATATTGCACAGGTGTGCCTTAGGACACTCTGAAATCTGCAGTTTGATCACACAGCACAATGCCACAGATGTCAACGTTTGAGGGAGCGTGTAATTGGCATGCTGACTGCAGGAATGTCTACCAGAGCTGTTGCCCGTGCAATGGATGTTCATTTCTCTACCATAAGCCGTCTCCGAAGGCGTTTCAGAGAATTTGGCAGTACATCCACAGGCCTCACAACCGCAGACCACGTGTAACCACACCAATCCAGGACCTCCACATCCAGCAGGTTCACCTCCATGATCGTCTGAGACCAGCCACCCGGACAGCTGCAGCAACAATCGGTTTGCCTAACCAAAGAATTTCTGCACAAACTGTCAGAAACCGTCTCAGGGAAGCTCATCTGCATGCTCGTCGTCCTCATCGGGGTCTGGGCCTGACTGCAGTTCGTCGTCGTAACCAACATGAGTGGGCAAATGCTCACATTCGATGGCATCTGGCACGTTGGAGAGGCGTTCTGTAAACAGATGAGTCCCGGGCAGATGGCAGACAGCGTGTGTGGCATCCTGTGGGTGAGCGGTTTGCTGACGTCAACGTTGTGGACCATGGTGGCGGTGGGGTTATAGTATGGACAGGTGTATGTTATGGACAACGAACACAGGTGCATTTTATTGATGGCATTTTGAATGCACAGAGATACCGTGACGAGATCCTGAGGCCCATTGTTGTGCCATTCATCCACGACCATCACCTCATGTTGCAGCATAATAATGCAGAGCCCCATATTGCAAGGATCTGTACACAATTCCTGGAAGCTGAAAACCTCCCAGTTCTTGCATGGCCAGCATACTCAGCGGACATGTCACCCATTGAGCATGTTTGGGGTGCTCTGGATCGGCATATACGACAGCGTGTTCCAGCTCCTGCCAACATTCTGCAACTCCGCACAGCTATTGAAGAGGAGTGGACCAACATTCCACAGGCCACAATCAACAACCTGATCCACTCTATGCGACGGAGATGTGTTGCACTGCGTGAGGCAAATGGTGGCCACACCAGACACTGACTGGTTTTCTGACCCCCCCTAAGGCAAAACTGTGCACATTTCAGAGTGGTCTTTTATTGTGGGCAGTCTAAAGCACACCTGTGCAATATTCATGCTGTCTAATCAGCACCTTGATATGCCACACCTGTGAGGTGGGATGGATTATCTCGGGAACAGAGAAGTGCTCACTAACACAGATTTAGACAGATTTGTGAACAATATTTGAGAGTAATGGGTCTTTTGTGTATGTAGAAAATGTTTCAGATCTTTGAGTTCAGCTCATGCTAAATGGGAGCAAATCCGAAAGTGTTGCCTTTATATTTTTGCTCAGTGTATGTTTCCAGATGCTCTGTTGAACTAGAACTTACAATTTAGTCATTCAGACCCCTCATGGTATTCATCTAGGGAGGGTTTTTTTTTTGTTTGCTATCCAATTAGTGCACAAGTAGGCAAATTTATAATGAAAAAGGTGACGTTTATTAAATTATTATTTATTATTAAAGCACTATTCATTCCATAGCGCTGTACATATGAAAAGGGGTATACATACATAATACAGACAATTGCACTAAGCATGAACAAGACTAGTTACAAACTGGTACAGAAGGAGAGAGGGCCCTCCCCGTGAGGGCTTACAATCTACATGGTTTGGGAGAAGGACACAGTAGGATAGGGTAAAACTGGTCATGGCGGTATAGAGGCAGCAGGGTCACTGGTTGTAGGCTTGTCTGAAGAGGTGGGTTTTCAGGTTTCTTTTGAAGGATTCCACTTTAGGTGAGAGTCTGATATGTTGGGGTAGAGAGTTCCCCATCATTAAATGGCAAAAGACAAGAATAAAATTAATGAGGTAATGATCAATTCGAAAGAAAGCCCAGGTTTTGAGGGGCATGTGTCGCAATGGTAAGTTGTATCTTTGAGGATGCCCCTCTTTGAACATATGAGATCTCTGTTTTTTGTGGATGACTTCTTTTTTTTTTTCTATTGCGGGTATTTCACTTGCTGTCCCATTACAATTCTGTGTGCTTCACTTTCTGAAGTTATGCTTCCTGCTGGTCTCTAAAAAGTTAATTTTTAATAAACATCAATGTATTCCAGATACCTTGAATGATCCCCAGCACATCGCTACAAAATAAATGAATTAAGGAGGGCCATCTCAATTAAGTAGAAGCATTTTTATACCAGTCTGATCTTTCCCATGGCACAGTATGGCTTTATTATTTAATCCAACCCCTCCCATATATTTATTGTACGCCTGTAAGCATACTGGATTAGATACAGTGGCACTCCCTAACTGCACTCTGACCGGGATGCTAGTGTCATCATGGACTGAGGTAAGCATCAGGATGTAAGCCGCGTACCGGGGTGGGCTCCCCAGGATACAGTGAAGTCACGAACGAGGAAAGCAACCCTAACACCAGCTTTTGCTAAAACAGTATTTTACTTAAACGTGGCAATGAGCACAACCACAAATGCTGGGAACACACAATACATTTACATACACCCCAGCTCGAAGGTTGAGACCTTTGTGCTGCACAGTGTAATAGGCTGATGCAAACAAGCGCTGATTAACTTTTTTTTTTTTTTTGCAGTGACAATGCGGCCGCCAGACCAAAAAAGGTTGTGCACCCCTGGTCTACAGTATTCCCCCTCCTATAACTGGTCTAGTAGCACATGCCTGAGTATTCCTCCTGAGCAAAACGCCAGCCTGGCTTGAGTTTATGGGGAAGTTTATCAGCTCTCCAGACTCCAGTGTGAAATGTCACTTTAAATTTTTGAGTCCTTGCAATGAACAGTAGCAACACTTGTGGCCTGACACAAACAGAATCCCTATCTAACTAACTACAGGCCTGGTCTCAGTCTCTAGGATCTTAGGCGACAACACTGTGATGAGGTGTGTGCACGATCTTACCGATCCGGATCTGCTATGCATGACTGTGAACCGAACAAATGCCTCTCCAACAAGCATGCGGTACCGCAGTGTATGTTGCTTTGCTCCTCAGCTCTCTTCAGGGTTCCTGGAAGCAATCCTTGTTCCTCTGGACAGGATCAGGGTCTTGGACACGATCAGCTTCACTTAGCTGCAGCTCTGGTCACTGAGGTATGCTCCCACACCTGGATGTCGACGGAACCTCTACTCACACAGTTCCTCAGTCTCAGCTTCCTCTAAGATGGCTGCTCCTTTTTTTCTACAGGCTTTGTAACTCCACCTCTCATGAATATGGAAATATGCAGTCTGTTAGCTGTGTTTAGGAAACAGCGGCATCTTGTGGCCAAACAGCAGATCGTCAGTCCAGATCATTTAACTTGATTTACACAGTGTTCAGACAATGAGAGCTGTTTCCCCATCTCACAAGGACGTCGTTTTTTTAGCCCTGAATTTTACTAGGAGCACAATTTGATTGTATAGTGCCCTGATTTTGGAAACAGACAGTTTTTCAGTTTTGAATAATTTGAGGGGTGTAGTTTCTAAAATGGGGTAATTGAGTCTTTTCTATTAAGCAAGCCGCTCAAAGTCACTTCAGAACTATATTCTGGTACTGGAAATTTTCTTGATTTAGTAAAATTGCTGCTAAAATTCTAAACCTTTTTAACATCCTAAAAAAAATAAAGGGGTACTCAGGTCATCTATATTAAAAGCCCGAACTTCAGGATAGGTCATCAATATCAGATCGCCAGTGGTCCGATACTTGGCACCCCCACTGAGCAGCTGCATGAAAAGACGGCGCGCGCGGTGTGAACGTGCCTTCTTGCGTCTCTCTTCCTGCTCGCTGCTGCTATGTCATAGGCATAGCAGCAACAGCAGGAAGAGAGACAGGAGACGGCATGTGCACAATGTGTGCGCCTTCCATTCATACAGCTACATCAGCTGGGGTGTCGGACCTACGGCCGATCTAATATTGAGGACCTATCCTGAGGACCAGTCATCAATATTAAAAGCCTGGAGAAGCCCTTTAAAATGACATTCACAAAATTATGCCAACATAAAGTAGGCATGTGGTGAATGTTAACTAATGTTAACTATTTTATAAGGTATCACTATGTCTTAAAAGCGTAGAAATTGACATTTAGAAAATGCTAATTTTCCCAAATTTTACTAGGGGCAGTCCAGGCAGCATGCTGAAGACAGGGCTGGTTTGGTGCTATGGCCCACATCTCACATCCTTAGCCCCTTGCTCCTTAATTAAAGACAACTGGAGGAGGACAGAATGTGGCAGCTAGTGCTGGTCACGACCAAATCACAGCTTCTGGTGAGGTATTTTTCTGCTCCACTGTGGCATTATTTCTGCAGAGGCAGTGTTTTGTGCTGCACTGTGGTATTGGGTTCTGCTGGGATGGTACTTTGTGCTGCACTATGATATCGCTAACCCTGCCTACTTGTGTTGGTCCCATCTACCTGTGTTGGCCTTGTCTACTTGTGTTGGCCTTGTCTACTTGTGTTGGCCTTGTCTACTTGTGTTGCCCTGTCTACAGCATGGGGGCCACTTTTAGTTTTTTCCACGGCCGCTTTTAAGATCCCAGTCTACCCCTGGGCTCAACACAATTTTGAAAAAAAATGTGCTCAAAGAAATTCTAATTTTCATGCATAGTACGTATAACAGTAATCAGGGGCGAACTGGGAACTTAAAGTGGCCCTGGAAAGAAAGCTAAAAGTGAATCCATGTTGTAGACAGGTCTAAATTGACAGAAGTAGGTGGGACCAGCAATACCATAGTGCAGCACAAAATACCACCCCAGCAGAACAAAATACCACAGTGCAGCACAAAATACCACCCCAGCAGAACAAAATACCACAGTGCAGCACAAAATACCACCCCAGCAGAACAAAATACCACAGTGCAGCACAAAATACCACCCCAGCAGAACAAAATACCACAGTGCAACACAAAATACTGCCCCAGCAGAACCTAATACTGCTGTGCTGCACAAAATACCACCCCAGAAGCAGATCTTTTGTGGTGAATGACCCAGCTGCCACGTTCTGTTCTCCTGTTGTCTCTAATTAAGATATGGAGCAGGGGGCTGAGGAGGTAAGACTCAGACCACAGCACCAGGTCAGCCCTACCTTCAGCAAGCTGCTTGGTCTTTCAATGCCACCAAACATACAAGAGAATTCAGACTACACGCCTTGAACATTCAGTGGTGTCTCCTGTGATGTACATCTTCTCATCTCTCATCTTTTCCATTCAGACCAGGTCACATGATGATTTCTTTCAGTCATATATTGTCTGTATAGTTTGCCACACAGACATCTTTAACCAGCTAGGTGATACCTGGGGGACCCACATGTTGGGACTTAAAAAATGCTGAACAGAGTACCGGCTGTCTTTGGGCGGAATCACAATGCTTTAACCAGCTAGGTGGCACCAAGTAATACCTGGTGGACCCACATGTCAGGGCTAGGCATTGTTAAATGGTGTGCCAGCTGTCTGTGGGCAGAATCACGGTATTTCAACCAGGTGATACCTAGCAGAACCAAATGTTGGGGCTAAGCATAGGTGAGCAGCATGCCAACTGTTTGAGGGCAGAATCGTGGTATTTCAACCAGCTTGGTAGTACTAGGTGATACTTGGTGGACCCACATGTCGGGACTAGGCATTGCTGATGAGTGTGCCAGCTGTCTGGGGAGGGACATGGCTAGGCAGCATGTCCCTTATGGGGGTCAAGGAGCTGCAGGTGGCCAGCAGCTAACCCAGAAACCCAGTTTCAGATGAGGCAGAGTGGCTGGCAATGAACTTAGTGGAGAATCTGGCTTTGAACACGAGGTCCGACTGTCAACGGAGCTGGTTGAGGTGCCACAACTTCGGCCAGGCTCTCCTAAATGGCGGCAATGCAGATACTTAGCAAATAAACAAAGTGGTGCTTGCCAGAGTTTTCCGCCAAACCTTGTGTCATGTTGTTTTTCTCTCAGGTATGGGGTGTAAAGCTGAATTTGTATTATGTAGGGAGAGGTTAGCATGTGTGCTCTTTATAAAGGGCAAGCTGATCTAAATAGGCTAGCAGTGCCCACCAGCCTGCCCTCAGACTCTCAGGAGATACTGTCCTGGAAGACATACAAGGAACCAATAAAGAGACAAGGGGGCGAAGACCTCATGCACTGGATGTGAAACGCATCACTGTGGTTCCTCCTAGCATGACATCCACCAAGCTTGGCAACCATCGCCACCCCCACCAAACAATAAACTCAGCAGGGAGAAGCGTGGGCCAGAACGAGAACTGACCACATACATCACACCTCCAGGCAGGAAAAGGGTGCCAGAGCAGCAGAGTTGCCCCAGCATCCTGAAGTCACGCTGGAGGAGGAGGAGATCCCAGACCTGCACCTACAGGACAAAAAAGAAATTGGTGGGGTATTTAATTATTAGGGGTTCTTTAAAATATTCCTGAGTCCTGCTGCTGTACAGGGGCCAATAACCCCACTACGGTGCCGCTAAGGGACGCAAGGGAATGCTTACATAACTAAAAAGACAGTCTCTTACATCAATACAGTCTGGCTAATCGCATTGAGGCAGGAGACTGGCTTTTTATTTATTTATTTATTTTTTATATTCTTTTGTTTGGAGTAATCCTGCTACTTTCATCAACTGTATTCATTTGAAATCTATAAACTGGATTGTTGCCCGTGTACTGCACTGCTCCAGCTATCCATAATACAATAGACCTCTGGAACCAATGCAGTCAGCAGACCAAAGATCATCACGGAGCACACATACAACTTTGTTCACCTGCCGTTACCTATATCGTGAGATATTGTCAGAGTCACCTTATAATAAGGAACACTTCCTTTATAGGATTATCAATGCTCAAGTGTGGTCACTAATTTAATGGTGCTATAAGGCTACTTTTACACTAGCGTTTTTGCTGGATCCGGCAGGGTTCAACAAAAACGCTTACATTACTGATAATACAACCGCCTGCATCCGTTATGAAAGGATCCGGTTGTAATATCTTTAACATAGCCAAGACGGATCCGTCATGAACTCCATTGAAAGTCAACGGGGACTGGATCCGTTTTCTATTGTGTCATAGTTAAACTGATCCGTCCCCATTGACTTGCATTGTGGGTCATGATGGATCTGTCTTGCTCCGCATCCCATGACGGAAAGAAAACCACAACATGCTGCGGTTTACTCTCCGGTATGAGAATGCAACCAAACGGAACGGAATGCATTTTGGAGCATTCCGTTCTGTTCAGTTACGTTTTCTCCCCATTGACAATGAATGGGGACAAAATGGAAGTGTTTTTTTCTGGTATTGAGACCCTATGACGGATCTCCATACTGGAAAATAGAAACGCTAGTGTGAAAGTAGCCTAAGAAAGATATTTGCACATTGCGCTTTTTGGACTAATTATTGACTGTCCCACAACAAACTGTGGGTCATATATTTTTACTCAGACTCTTGCCATTTTTATGGATCTATATAACTATATATATATATATATATATATATATATATATATATATATGATGCTAGGACCGCAGTATAATTGCATATATTTCTGGACTACAATTTTTGTTGTGTATCAATTGTATCTAGGATATTACTACATTATATTTAGAGATGAGAGTTATTAGAGATGAGCGAATTTCACGTTATGAAATTCGTTCACGCTTCATTTGGTGGTAAAAGCAGAATTGCGTTATGGATTCCGGTACCACTGACCATAACGCAATCATATCATGGAATGCATAACATTCTGTCATAATAATATAAGTCCCCGTTTCCGTTATGCAGGGGAGTCCTCTTCTAAAAAACGGATACGGGACAGATCCGTTATGCAGGCCATAGACTTCTAAAATGACAGAATGAATAATGGAATGCCTCTAAAGGCATTCCGTCATAGAATTGCGGTCCGTGAATTATGGTCCGTGGTAACAGAATCCATAACACAATTCTGCTTTTACCACCAAATGAAGCGTGAACGAATTTCATAACATTAAATTCGCTCATCTCTAGCAGTTATATTATGAATGCTTTATTTGTTAAATATAATTTTTTTTATAAACTCCTTGAGGCACTCGCTTTCTACATTTATAAGAATAGGACATGTTCTATAATTCTGCAGACGGCACAGATGCGGACAGTGCACGGAGTGCTGTCTGCATCTTTTGCTGTCCGACTGAAGTGAATGAGCCTGCATCCGACCCGCAAAAAAATGCAGATCGGATGCAGACCCAAACCACAGTCGTGTGCATGAGCCCTTACACATTAGTGAGAACTGGTGTAAACGCAAATTGGCTTAGTTGCCCATAGCAACAAATCAGATTCCACCTTTCATTTTTGAGAGCTCCTTTGCAAAATGTAAGTTGGAATCTTATTGGCTGCTATGAGCAACTTTGACAGTTTTTCTTTACACCAGTTTTGATAAATCTTCTCTGTCCTCATTTCAAAAAGTTGTTGGCAGCAAGCAATGCTGAAGCAGGGCATGTACAGAGAAAGCTTCACCTCATATCTCGTTTTTTATGTACATCCAACATGCACGGTTTTACATAAAAGAAAAAGGGCCAAAACTTGGTGTGTAGATTGATTCCTACAGACATGACACACACTTTTTTCATTGGCTATTGTGCGCTTGTTTGCATACGTCACATGTAGACGTTTGTAATTTTTCAAATGAAGAATGCATACAAATGAATCAAAAAAGTATACCACATATACGCAAATAAAAACTAAATGTATGGTCAAGGAGGCATATGTCTTTGCCAAATTTTCAGCATACATGTTTGAGTAACACCCCAGAGTTGTGTTACTACACGCCTCTACCCCGCTACTATCTTCTAAGAGCCTTTATACTGTCATCTGATATAATTTATATTATGACCTCCATAAAACTATCTTAAATGTAATGGTTCATGTAATTAGCCTGTTTACCAGCGGGTGGCAGCAACTCATTGGCAGGGACAGGTTAGTGTTTAGTGTATCTGAGCTGGAATGGTTTATTCCAGCTTAGCTCCCCCTCTGTGGAGAGGTGGGCTGGTCCCACATCCTGCAGTATGGGTGGGTAAGGACCTTTCCCTGCTAGGGGAAGGCTGTGTAATAGTGTTCAGGAGAACCCCTTCTTGGGGAAGACAGCAAGGACATAGTCTCGGCTGAGGTATGTCCATTTATATACCCAATCTGAGCACCTTCAGCTCTGCTGGATGAACAGAGCAGAAACTACAGCCAAACTCCAGGAAGAAAGCATTCCCTGAGAATCCATCTGTAAGATAAGTCCAGAGTCCTAGGAGAAGCCTATTCCTCCTCAACTAGTCTGTCCCCGCACAGAAGTTACAGATAAGTGCAGAAGCTAATCCTGCCACAGTTACAGAGCTACCAAGCAGAGGTTTATCCTGCAAGCTCCACATTTAAAGCAGAAGTACTCATTCCTGCCAATCATTGCCAAAACCTGCTGGGACCAAGACACCAAAGTTGTATACTGCTTGGATGCAAGTTATTTCAAGTAAAGCAACGTTTGAACTTCATCTAAAGGTCTGGACATCATTTATTCTGCAAATTTCCTCTATTACTCCTACTATCACTACACTCAAATTTATTGCAAGTGAGCCAGGAGTCCGGCCGTACCCAGGTAGGAGACACTGTGACACAACTACCCCAAAACTACAGAGACATTATAGACCATTACACCACTCTGGCATTCCTCATCTGGGACGTGCGTTATAACACCTTGGAAGGGCCCTGGGATAGCACCCTGCGCACGCTGCAATTGGCGTCACGACAAATACAGAATATTATCCACCCGTACCTGGCCACTGCATTTGCATATACGACCACTGTATGCCCAAAAAATATTTGTGAACTAAGCCATAGATAGATAGATAGATCACCATCCCAGATCTAGAGGGGATGTCCTGGATTTTGTTGGCTGTCTGCTATACCATTCCCCAGCCTGTACACATCTCAGCAGGCAGCAGATGAGGTGACGTCATCGAGCCTGCTGTGCGGAGCAGGACAGAGCACAAGTCTCGGGGATGATGTGCTTCATTCATCGGGGGAATTGGGCTAGGTGAGTGTTACTTTTTTATTTTATTTAAATTACAAGGGCTTCATTATTGCACGGGAGCACTTAGGGGGTAGCACTATTATAAACGGGAACACTAAGGCCTCTTGCAGAGGAGCATGTCCGGATTAGGTCCGGATGCGTTGCGGATGAGTTCAGTGATAACTGCGCGATCGCGTTCAGTTTTTATCACCCGGGTGCAATGCGATTTAATGCGTTTTGCACGCGTGTGATAAAAAACTGAATGTATACAAACATCTCTTAGCAACCATGCGTGAAAAATGCGTGATTTTCACACAGCTCCATTCACTTCAATGGGGCCAGCGTTGCGTGAAAATCGCAGAATATAAGATGCTGCGATTTTCACGCAACGCACAAGTGATGTGTAAAAACCGACGCACATGTACACAGCTTCATTGAAATGAATGGGTCCGGATTCAGTGCGGGTGCAATGCGTTCACGTCACGCATTGCACCCTCGTGGAATTCTTGCTCGTGTGAAAGGGGCCTAAGGGGGCAACACTTTTGTAAAAGAGCCCTAGGGGGAAGCACTATTGTGAGGGGACACTACAGGGACATAACTGTTGTGTAGGGGCATTAAGTGGACTGGGCGCGATTGGGCAAGTATAGATAGTCAGTAGGCGGAGTTGGAGGCGTGGTTTAGCAGACCTCCCAAGTGTCCCTCTTTTGGAAGCAAATCCCTCTGTCCCTCTATTTGATCTGAAGTATAGATTAGCATTATTACATTTACAATAATGATCAAGAAAGTGTTTGCCTGGTTCCTATCTGTATATTTGACCCCACCTTGTATATTATTTCATAATTTAATGCAATTTGGATTTTAGAAATTTCTATGTTCAGATCATTTTTGCACTATTAAAGTGTATAAATATACAGGAAAATGGACTCTTACACAATGAATTATAAAGCTAGGGCTACTCGGCAACCTGGATTTCTTGCGACTGTTCATTTGGGAGCGCCGCTACTCAGCGATCCTGGCAGTGTCGCCCTGTAGCCCTAGTCTAAGTGACCGTCTTTGACCGTCCAAAAAGTTGGGAGGTATGGTTTAGTGCAGGGATGCCCAACCTGTGGCCCTCCAACTGTTGCAAAACTACAACTGCCAGCATGCCCGGACAGCCTACAGCAGGGCATGATGGGAGTTGTAGTTTTACAACAGCTGGAGGGACGCAGGTTGAGCATGTCTGGTTTAGTGTACTACAATCATTAGCTGCTATGTGCGCCACTGATATTGTTCCTCCTTTGGATTTGCAAAGGTTGGGAGGTTTGTATATAATGACATAGTTATTACATTTCTCTCTACTACAGAACTACTGCGAATTACAGCTAACTGGCAGCATTATGAACATGGCGCCCCCTGCAGGCACTTAACTGTATTCTGTAAACGTGTAATACCTAAGGGGCAATTACAGTGGAACAGCACAGAATATTTTAATTGCTTTATAAATCTAGTTTAGGATTAATAACAATGCCACATTCCCGCTTTCCATTTATTTCCGCTGCGGTTTTACTCTTTATTTTTAATATATCCGGAACCTGTTTCTTGCTCTCAGTTTTCCAAGGGGACTTTTTAACCGGGTGCACACTGGCTTCACGTGCGAGGCTGTGGCTGCAGGAAGATGGAGAACGTTACAGAAGGGACTTGGGACTCTTTGCCGGAGAAGCTGAATGACCAGATCCGCCAGACTCTGAGGGAGCTGCGCTTCACCCACATGACGCCGGTGCAGGTATTGCTGCTGCCCGCCCTCCATCTTGTCTTCTCTGTGATCGGGCATTGTGCGCTGATATGCTCCTCACAGATGACACTGGAGGCTGCACATGGGACATGTGGCGACTTTTTATTTATTTTTTTAAGTAATTTTTTTAATGTAACTGCAGTACCCCGGAAGGACAACTGCAAAGTGTTAAAGGGCTAGGACCCCCACTGATCGTGAGAACAGGGCCCCGTACCTAGTGGAGCCCCCGGAAGTGGATGGAGCTCCTGGTCAGAAATGTCTGCTGCTTCATTCATTTCTATGGGAGTTCCGGAGATAGTGGAGCGCTGTACTAATACTTTCACACTGCGTCGTTGGATACCGGTGTTCTAACAAAAAACCTTACCCTGTGAAAATCCCTTACCCCTCGTCACTTCCGGTGACGTGGCCGCATCGGACATTACGAAGGTCAGCTGGAGGAGGGGGTGTGCGCATCAGCACAAGCGCACTACCACGGGTAAGGTAAGGTAAAATTACAGAGAGCGATGCGGGAGAAGCGGCCACCAAATGCGCATGCGCAGGGAGAGACCGACCTGATCGAAGTCAGCCAGCAATGCATCTGAAGCGCTGTGTCCACGCGTGGACACAGCGCTTCAGATGCATTGCTGACTGGCTTCGATCAGGTCGGTTTCTCCCTGCACATGCACATTTGGTGGCCGCTTCTCCCACATCGCTCCCTGTAATTTTACCTTACCCGTGGTAGTGCGCTTGCGCTGAGGCGCACACCCCCTCCTCCAGCTGACCTTCGTCATGTCCGGTGCGTCCGCGTCACCGGAAGTGACGAGAGGTAAGGTTTTTTGTTAAAACACTGGCAGGCAGTTACATTGCCGGAACTGCCTGCAGGATCCGGAAATCTGTGTGCAAACGGATAGCATTTGTTTCTGGATCCGGATGCGGATCCGTCTGACAAATGCATTGAAACACCGGATCCGTCTCTCCAGTGTCATCCGGAAAAATGGATCCGCTATTTATTTATTTTACATTTTTTAACCTCTTACGGACACAGGGCATACAGGTACGCCCTGATTTCCTGGTACTGTACGCCCTGTGTAGTTCCGTTTACCGCCGGGCGGTGATCGGAACTGGGTGCCTGCTGAAATCAATCAGCAGGCACACTGGGTCAATGCCGAGGGGGGTCCTGTGACCCCCCCCCCCCCCGTATCGGCGATCGCTGCAAACCGCAGGTCAATTCAGACCTGCGATTTGCAGCACTTTTAGAAGTTTCTGATCCCCCGCGGTCAGTAACTTCAAAATGCTTTTTTTTTTTTTTTTTTTTATGTTTAAACCCCCCCCCCCTCTCTCAGGATGTCCAAGCTTGTAAAGCAGAGTGTCAGCACATTGCACATGGCTATAAGGGAAAATAATAGCATTCTTAATACAGTCCGTAGGGACCGCTGTATGGAAGAGGTTAACAGGGAGGGAGCTCCCTCCCTCTCCCATCAGGGGCTGCTGTGCCTTTTCAGCCCCCGATTCTTGACGGGATCACAGAGGGAGGAGGCCCCCCCCCCCCATCACCTGCTGCTCTGTTGTGGCAGCGAGTGATGGTTACCATGGCAACCAGACGCCTTCACAGGCTTCCGGCTGTCCATGGTGCTGATCAGACTTCTGCTAAAGGCAGAAGTCTGATGAGACTAAGTAAAGTGAAAATACAGTACAGTACACTATATAGTGTACTGTATTGTATTATACAGACATCAGACCCACTGGATCTTCAAGAACCAAGTGGGTCTGGGTCAAAAAAATGTTTAAAAAAAAGTGAAAAAAATGTAAAAATAAAAAAACACTTATCACTGATTAAAAAAAATAATAATTCCCTACACATGTTTGATATCACCGCGTCTGTAACGACCTGATCTATAAAACGGTCATGTTACTTTCCCTGCACGGTGAACGACATAAAAAATAAAAACTATGTTGAAAAAAACTGTCTCTCAGACTAAAACATGATTTTTTTGTTTCAAAAATGCTTTTTTTGTTAAACGTAAAAAAAAAAAAAGTTGACATATTAGGTATCGCCGCGTCCGTAAGAACCTGCTCTATAAAAATACCACATGACCTAAACCCTGAGGTGAACACCGTAAAAAAAAGTAAAATAAAAACGGTGTCAAAAAAGCCATTTTTTTGCCACCTTACATCACAAAAAGTGTAATAGCAAGCGATCAAAAAGTCGTATGCCCCCCAAAATAGTGCCAATCTATTTGTCATCTCATCCCAAAAAATGATACCCTACCTAAGACAATCGCCCCAAAAATTAAAAAACTATGGCTCTCAGACCAAAACATGATTTTTTTAATTTTTTTTTTAAATGATATTATTGTGTAAAACCTAAATAAATAAAAAAAGGTATACATATTAGGTATTGCCACGTCCGTAAGAACCTGCTCTATAAAAATACCACATGACCTAACCCCTCAGGTGAACACTGTAAAAAAAAAACTGTCATAAAAGCTATTTTTTTGCTACCTTACATCACCAAAAGTGTAATAGCAAGCGATCAAAAAGTCATATGCACCCCAAACCCGAATTTTTGGTAAATTTTGTATTTTTTTCTATAAATAAAAAAGATTTTTTTATTTTACTCCATTTTACCAGTGTCATGAAGTACAATATGTGACGAAAAAACAATCTCAGAATGGCTTGGATAAGTCAAAGCGTTTTAAAGTTATCACCACATAAAGTGACACTGGTCAGATTAGCAATAAATGGCCTGGTCCTTAAGGTGAAAATGAACCCCGTCCTTAAGAGGTTAAAGGTCTGCGCATTCGCAGACCGGGAAACGGGATCCGGTTTTCCGGAACACTTGGTATCGGAACCGGCATTAATTTACATTTCAATAGAAATTAATGCCGGATCCGGCATTCAGGCAAGTGTTCCGGAGTTTTGGCCGGAGAAAATACCTCAACATGCTGCGGTATTTTCTCCGTCCAAATACCGTAAGGCTGCGTTCACACGGGCGAGTATTCCGCGCGGGTGCAATGCGGTAGGTGAACGTATTGCACCCGCACTGAATCCTGACCCATTCATTTCAATGGGGCTGTTCAGATGAGCGGTGATTTTCACGCATCACTTGTGCGTTGCATGAAAATCGCAGCATGCTCTATATTCTGCGTTTTTCACGCAACGCAGGCCCCATAGAAGTGAATGGGGTTGCGTGAAAATCGCAAGCATCCGCAAGCAAGTGCGGATGCGGTGCGATTATCACGCATGGTTGCTAGGTGACAGTCTATGCACTGTATTATTTTCCCTTATAACATGGTTATAAGGGAAAATAATAGCATTCTGTAAACAGAATGCTTAGTAGGTGATCAATTGAGGGTTAAAAAAATAAAAATTAACTCGCCTTCTCCTCTTGTTCGCGTAGTTCCCGGTCTCTTCTTTACTTCTTTAAAGATGAGCTATGGGCTAAAGGACCTGTGGTGACGTCAGATCACATGCTCCAATCACATGGTCAATCACCACGGTACCGGGAACTACGCGAACAAGAGGAGAAGGTGAGTTAATTTTTAAAAATTTTTTTAACCCTCAATTGATCACCTACTAAGCATTCTGTTTTCAGAATGCTATTATTTTCCCTTATAACCATGTTATAAGGGAAAATAATAACATCTACACAACACCGAACCCAAACCTGAACTTCTGTGAAGAAGTTCGGGTCTGGGTACCACAGTCGGTTTTTTATCACGCGCGTGCAAAACACATTGCACCCGCGCGATAAAAACTGAACATCGGAAAGCAATCGCAGTCAAAACTGACTGCAATTGCATTCCTACTCGGGCGGGTTTGCCGCAATGCACCGGGACGCATCCGGACCTAATCCGGACACGCTCGCGTGAACCCAGCCTAAAAGTGACTGAACTAAAGACATCCTGATGCATACTGAACTGCAGGTGTGAAAGTACTCATAGCTATCTCAGGCGTTTCCCTCAAAATGAATAGAGTGGCGGTGCGCATTTCGGACCAGTCACTCGGTCCATTTCAGGGGTCTCCATGGGGTCTGTTCTCTTGATCGGTGGGGGTCCCAGCGGTAGGACTGAAATCTTATCTAATAGTTATCCCCTATCCTGTGGACAGGGGATAATTTTCTCTAACTGGAATATCCCTTTAATTACCATTGACAAAGTTAATGCAACGGTTATTGAGTTAAATGCTGCAATTTGCTTTGTACATGCACAAGGGGTTTTCTGACTTTTTTCTTATACTGATGACCTAGCCTCAGGATAGATCATCCGTATCTGATCGGTGGGGGGGCTGACACTCATGTCCCCCACGCATCAGCTGTTTGTGAAGGCTTCGGCACTCCCCCTCACAGCTTACCACATTGTTTAGTGGCTGTGCTTCGTATCGCAGCTCAACGCCGTTCACTTCTATGGAGCTGAGCTGCGCCTAGGCCTTGTGACCGGTGAACGTGACGTCACTGGCCTAGGGTAAGCTGCGAGAAGGCCGTGGCGCTCTTCGGAGCACTGTGACCTCCTTAAACAGCTGATCGGCGTGGGACCTGTGTGCCGGATCTCCACCGATCAGATACTGATGACTAGTGTTGAGCGAACTTTGTGTTTTAAGTTCGGCGTCTGAAGTTCGGGTTTATGTTATCGAAGTGTCCCGTTATGGATTCCGCTACCACAGACCATAACGGAATTTAGAATCCATAACGGGATACTTAGATAACCCGAACTTTAGACGCCGAACTTAAAACACAAGTTCGCTCAACACTACTGATGACCTATCCTGAGGATGACAATTGGTGACCAGGCAGCCTCCATACTTTAAGAAGGATTGGCCTCCTGTTTCTAAATTTCCGCACCCCTCAGTTCAGGAACTGCGAAAGACTTATGCCTCATGCACATGACCGTATACGTTTTGCGGTCCACAAAATCGTGGATCCTGGCCCGTGTGCATGCTGCTATTTTAGAATAGGACATGTTCTATCTTTTTTTTGCGGGGCTGCAGAATGGACAGCCGCTTTGAAATGAATGGGTCCACATCCGATTGCAAAAAATGTGGATTAAATGTGGACAAAAAATAGTCGTTGCATGAGGACCTCAGTCGGAACCTTCTTGCAAGCCTGTGATTCTGCTGCTGAGAGACTGCAAAGTGTTTGTTTTTTGTAGAGAAAGGGGAGTACTACACTGCTCAAAAAAATAAAGGGAACACTTAAACAACACAATGTAACTCCAAGTCAATCACACTTCTGTGAAATCAAACTGTCCACTTAGGAAGCAACACTGAGTGACAATCAATTTCACATGCTGTTGTGCAAATGGGATAGACAACAGGTGGAAATTATAGGCAATTAGCAAGACACCCCCAATAAAGGAGTGGTTCTGCAGGTGGTGACAACAGACCACTTCTCAGTTCCTATGCTTCCTGGCTGGTGTTTTGGTCACTTTTGAATGCTGGCGGTGCTTTCACTCTAGTGGTAGCATGAGACGGAGTCTACAACCCACACAAGTGGCTCAGGTAGTGCAGCTTATCCAGGATGGCACATCAATGCGAGCTGTGGCAAGAAGGTTTGCTGTGTCTGTCAGCGTAGTGTCCAGAGCATGGAGGCGCTACCAGGAGACAGGCCAGTACATCAGGAGACATGGAGGAGGCCGTAGGAGGGCAACAACCCAGCAGCAGGACCGCTACCTCCGCCTTTGTGCAAGGAGGAACAGGAGGAGCACTGCCAGAGCCCTGCAAAATGACCTCCAGCAGGCCACAAATGTGCATGTGTCTACTCAAACGGTCAGAAACAGACTCCATGAGGGTGATATGAGGGCCCGACGTCCACAGGTGAGGGTTGTGCTTACAGACCAACACCGTGCAGGACGTTTGGCATTTGCCAGCGAACACCAAGATTGGCAAATTCGCTACTGGCGCCCTGTGCTCTTCACAGATGAAAGCAGGTTCACACTGAGCACATGTGAGAGACGTGACAGAGTCTGGAGACGCCGTGGAGAACGTTCTGCTGCCTGCAACATCCTCCAGCATGACCGGTTTGGCATTGGGTCAGTAATGGTGTGGGGTGGCATTTCTTTGGAGGGCCGCACAGCCCTCCATGTGCTCGCCAGAGGTAGCCTGACTGCCATTAGGTACCGAGATGAGATCCTCAGACCCCTTGTGAGACCATATGCTGGTGCGGTTGGCCCTGGGTTCCTCCTAATGCAAGACAATGCTAGACCTCATGTGGCTGGAGTGTGTCAGCAGTTCCTGCAAGACGAAGGCATTGATGCTATGGACTGGCCCGCCCGTTCCCCAGACCTGAATCCAATTGAGCACATCTGGGACATCAAGTCTCGCTCTATCCACCAAAGTCACGTTGCACCACAGACTGTCCAGGAGTTGGCAGATGCTTTAGTCCAGGTCTGGGAGGAGATCCCTCAGGAGACCGTCCGCCACCTCATCAGGAGCATGCACAGGTGTTGTAGGGAGGTCATACAGGCACGTGGAGGCCACACACACACACACACACACACACACACACACACACACACTCACACTACTGAGCCTCATTTTGACTTGTTTTAAGGACATTACATCAAAGTTGGATGGAGGCCACACACACACACACACACACACACACACACACACACACACACACACACACACACACACACTACTGAGCCTCATTTTGACTTGTTTTAAGGACATTACATCAAAGTTGGATCAGCCTGTAGTGTGTTTTTCCACTTTAATTTTGAGTGTGACTCCAAATCCAGACCTCCATGGGTTGAAAAATTTGATTTCCATTTTTTAATTTTTGTGTGATTTTGTTGTCAGCACATTCAACTATGTAAAGAACAAAGTATTTCAGAAGAATATTTAATTAACTCAGATCTAGGATGTGTTATTTTTGTGTTCCCTTTATTTTTTTGAGCAGTGTATAACCACCATCATTGTTGCTGTCCCTATGCTGCTGTTGAGAGAATATTGCACTGTGAATCCTACTGTGGAATTGTGCTTTGCTGCTATTTGTACTGCTACCCGTACCGCTATCATCCACTTAGACTTTATTTATAGCAACTAATAAGCCTGATCATTGTCTCCACTATCCATTGGTCCTGTCTTGCACCCAGCAAGTCATCTAACATCAAAGCCCCCCCAACCAACACCAGGCAGGAGCCACAGTATCAGGGTGTACCCAGAGGGAAGAAAGGGTGCAAACTCCAGCCACAGCATGGCCCTCAGGAGCCGAAACTACTACTCCTATCCTCCACCCACTCCTCCTGGGCTGCTGCATAACCCTACCTTCAAGTACGGGATCTACCTCCAGTAGGCAGTGCCACCAGACCCATCTATAAATGATAGTGCCAGCAACACCTCTGGCAGCCGAGTGCCCTCCACATAATCAGCGCCTGCATAGTCTGTATTTAGAAATAATGTAAAAAGCAAATCTGAATTCTAACTTGTAAAATGGCATTCCCAGACTGTACCCTGATCCTATTATGTACCTGTCATGCAGGCCGCAACCATCCCGCTATTTATGAGCAACAAAGATATCGCCGCAGAAGCTGTGAGTATCGCAACCTTCCTTACACCATGGACCCTGTTCACACTTTGTTTCTTGTTAGCGAGAATGTCTATGTAAGAAATGTTCTCTGATTTACACCTAATTGAAACTGAAACCTCTGATGGATCCCAGTGCATAGGCTTAAGTTGGCATATGGAAAAAACGTAGACTGACTTTTCTTCTTTCTTTTACTGTAACCATCTTTGGGCCTCTTGCACACGAAAAAAATGTTTTCCGTTTTTGCGCATTCCGTTTGCGGAACCATTCATTTCAATGGTTCCACAAAAAGAATAAAACGGAATTTACTCCATATGTATTGTATTTCCTTACATCCATTCCGCTGAAAGATAGAACTTGTCCTAATATTGCCTACAAATAACAATCTGTTGCTCCATTTAAGTCAATGGGTCCGCAAAAAATACGAAATGTATACGGAACACATGCGTATGTCATCCGTTTTTTGCGGATCCATGCCCACTTTGCCCATGTGTATACTGTTAAAACACATTACTGTACATTACATTAATGATTAAAAATTGGAGATTTTTTTGTGGAAATACGGAACAGAAACAAAAAACTTAACGGATCCGTGAAAAACGGACCGCAAAAGCCATACGGTCGTGTGCAAGAGGCCTTATAGGAAAGTACGGCAGTCTACTCTGCACTTTCCTATACAGTAAAAAAAATAGTCCCAGCCTATCCTAAAAGGAAGCTCTTTTGGCTTATGCTGGATGCATGGGACCGTACTGATGCATTTGGCCGAAGTGTGAACAGAGCCTTACAGTTGTCAGTTCTGTTTGATAAGTGTTTGTTCTAAATCGTATTTTGGTCCCAGATTACTGGAAGTGGGAAGACTCTGGCCTTTGTGATCCCATTGTTAGAAATACTTTTGAGAAGAGAAGGAAAACTAAAGAAGCATCAGGTAATATCATTGTCAGTTCATGGATCTTGCTTAGTGCAGGAATTGTGTGTCTAAGGCTACTTTCACATTAGTGTTTGTTGCGGATCCGTCATGGATCTGCAAAAATGCTTCTGTTACAATAATACAACCGCATGCATCCGTCATGAACAGATCCGGTTGTATTATGTCTATGTCCTATGATGGATCTCAATAGCTGAATTGAAAACCCTAATGAGAAAGTAGCCTAACATGTGAGTACTACCTACCTGGCCATCTATGACATCCTTCACTCTGCCGTCTTCATTCCTGACCTGAAGCTGTTAATAGAATCCTAATATAAGGTCACCATGTTAGAGCGCCGTAATCTCGCGGCATGTCAGTGCCGGCATAGTGTTCCTTCCCTGTGCTGGCATCAGCCTCAGGGAACGAACTGCGCATGCGCTAGTTGCGAGATTGTGGCGCTCTAACTTGGTGACCTCGGGAGCAAGGAGGAGATTCGGAGGATGCAGGCGGTGCTGGACTCCTTCAAAGTGAGGGTGGCTGGGCTCCAGAAATGTTAGTAACAGCCCCTTGGGCTCCTTACTTGCCTTATATATATATATATATATATATATATATATATATATATATATATAATATTATTTTTTATTTTTTGCCTAAATAAAAGCACACAGTTATGGGGACTGTATATTGCGGATGTGCTAGCGGCGATCTAGCAGCGCATGTCCGTAGCTCTATAGGCAAAATCCAGGTGACAGAATTCCTTTAAAGGGCTTCTGTCACCCCACTAAACAGTTTTTTTTTTTTTTTGGTTACTTATAATCCCTATACTGCGATTTATCCATACATACTGTAATTAATCATTTTGGTTCAGCAGATTATGTTAAAAACGTACTTTTATAATATGTAAATTACCTGTCTACCAGCAAGTAGGGCGGCTACTTGCTGGTAGCAGCCGCATCCTCCTATCCTGACGTCACATCTACACCCGGCGCAGGCGCATTGAGGAAGGAGCGGCCGAGCGAGCGTCCACCTCTCAGTGTGCCTGCACCGACTGAAGACAGGTACGGCTCAGGCGCCAGATTTTGAATGCAAACAGGGCCAGCAGACGGGATATTTCTCTGCTGGCCCTGTCAATCAACATGCGGAGGGGGCGTCTTTAGGATAGGAGGATGCGGCTGCTACCAGCAAGTAGCCGCCCTACTTGCTTGTAGACAGGTAATTTACATATTATAAAAGTACGTTTTTAACATAATCTGCTGAACCAAAATGATTAATTACAGCATGTATGGATAAATCGCAGTATAGGGATTATAAGTACACAAAAAAAAAAAAACTGTTTAGTGGGGTGACAGAAGCCCTTTAAGACCAGTGTCTAAAACGCTGGTCTTAATAAATGTGCCCCTTGGTCTGGTTAAAGAGACAGTGCTCTGCTAAAGGGCTCATGCACACGAACGTGGTTTGGGTCCGCGTCCGAGCCCATTCACTTTAGTAGGGGACACAAAAGATGCGGACAGCACTCTGTGTGCTATCCACATCCGTTGCTCTGTTTTGTGGCCCAGTGAAAAAAAGATAGAACATGTCCTATCCTTCTCCCTTTTGCGGACAAGAATAGGCATTTCTATAATGGGTAGCCCGTTCCGTTCTCCAAATTGCAGAACGCACATGGATGGCATCCGTGTTTTGTGGATCCGCAATTTGCAGACCGCAAAACAGGGCTCATGCACGCGGATGTGCTGTAAGTCTGCATCCAAGGCAGTGCACTCATCCAGCCAGAATCCTACTCTGTACTAATGAGAGACAGGCAACCCAAATTAGCTGTCTGCAGATGGATATTTGGCTTGGCATTTTTCCTTGTCATATCCCAAGGTTTGTTAAAAAGCCAGATTTTAAATCATAGGTAGCTACTTCCACAAGGTGGCGCTACTGAGATGGTACTCTTTTCTTAGGAGATACTTCTTTGCATAACAGTACTGTACCAAAATGACAATTTCTTAATAAAATCCCCTCCTACTGCGGGCCTGCATATTCTGTCCCACTACTCTTCAGCACCCAACCCCAGCCAGGAGCAATTCCTCTGAATAAGTCCTTATTATCTCGGTATTCACTGTCTTTCTACTCGCATTCAGTCCCTCAAGGGTCTGTGTGCTGAAGCACTTAGGAGTCCCTTAGGCCACATGCACACGTTGTGGATTATGTGCAGTTTTTCCATGTAGTGAATTACAGTACCAGCAAAGAGATTACACTAATGTCATGTACACTTAGCGGATTTTTTCAAATTAAATAGCAATTATGTCAATTACGTTTGTGGTTTTAGCTGCGGACTTCGCCCTTTTCAATGGAAAACTGCATCAAATCCGCAATTAGACATTGTGGATTTTGGTGCGGATATGCTGCTGAAACGCACAAAAATCCACATGGAAATTAGTGCGGATCTTATGTGCGTGCAACCGAATTCATGTGCAGGTGGCCTTAGGAGCTGACAGGTTCCCTTTAGGCTGCCTGCACGCAGAAAATCTGCACACAAATTAGCACTATTTATCGCGGTTTTGTGCTTTTTTTTTTTTTGTTTGTTTTTTTTGGTGCGGTCTTTATGTGGTTTTTGGTGAGTATTTTCTGTTTATGTTAATAACCTCATTGAAGTCTATGGGGACAACCACTATATAAAAGGTGTCGAATAGCACAAACCATTGCTATGCTGCAGATTTCCGCATTTAAACAATATGCAGAGTGTACATAAGATTTGGCAAATCTCATTCACTTTGCTGGTACTGCATTACGCTCTGGTTTTTCTGCAATGAAAAAAACGCATGTAACCTGCATCGTACCCTTAATGTGGATCCAACCAGAGCTTCTTATTATGCTGTATAAGGTGTAATACCTTTTCTTTTTACTATCACGTAGGTTGGTGCAATAATTATCACTCCGACCCGGGAACTTGCAATGCAGATTAACGAAGTGCTCTCTTACTTCACCAAACATTTCCCCCAGTTCTGGTAAGTCCTAATTCTTCAGGGGTTTTTCTCTTGACTAGAGGCACTTTTCCACCTCATGGCACTGGCTCCATCCTACTCTTTTTGCCACTACTCCATTTTGGTAGCTGGTAGTTTGTTTTCCACTGTGGATATAATATCCCCCCAATATAGCTGGTTGCAGTGTCCTGTCGATTTTCTCAGACCATTTGGTGGTCAGCAATGTGGTCACGTGACTTTCATGCCACCGGCTTGGCTTGCTTGGAACCTCCTTGGGTGTGCCGTACCAAACAAGTATTATCTGCAATTTTGGCCTAGTGGAAAAACTGGGCAAAGTGGAGTACAGCAGAGCTGGTTCCATGCAGTGGAAAAAGGGGTTAATAGACCTCTTTCTTCTGGTTCTAGTATTCTTTCAAGCATTTGTTATTATCTTGACCATGTATTACATATTTAATTTGCGTAGACACTAAACAGTACTACATCCCGCTCTGAGGCAGCAGCCAGGGTATATGTAGCTGATGATGATTGCTGGGACAGCAGGAGGAGGTCTGTCTTCTTAAGATAACTCCTTTTAATATTTTTTTTGCAGAAGTAAGGCTCGGTACTGCTGAGAAACATTATTTTTTATTTTATTATTGTACCAATTTTGGGGAAATTGAGTGTATGAGTTAGGGTCTTATATGATATACATCATATCATTAGCATTAACAGAAAGTTGAATGAAGTGATTATATCTCTTATTAACCCCAACCAAAGCTGACTTTATGCCGAGCAAGTCTGGGTTTAAAAACGGCTTCAAATGGGTAAGAGAACAGCATTCCTTGGGCACTGGCTTCTTTGGGGCCGTGAAGGCATTTGATTCACTTTTTTTTTTAAATCAATTCGTTTTTATTGAAACAATAAATACAGCATATTACACCAACCACTTCGTTGTTTTTTTTTTCTTTCTTGCATTATCCACCATGTGAAATCAGAGTACAACAGTAACCGTACCAATAATGACACACAGTTTATCCAATATCAGTACAAATGTGTATACATGCTAAAACATAGATTTGAAACAAAGGATCATACATATCAAATCCCCCCCTAATCCCTTCCCCCCCCCTCCTTGCCTAACTCTCCCTTCCCTTATAACTAGTCTTGATTTTGACGAGCCTATATAACCACATGAGTGTGAGATAACCAATCACTCCACAATTTTTCAAACTTTTGCGGACATCCTCTCTTCACATACACCCCTTTCTCAAATATCATCATGTCATTCACCTTCCGTTCAAACTCACTCAGTGTAGGCGGACTTCCCTGGATCCACCTCATGGCAATCAGTTTCCTGGCCACATATAGCAACCTCCCCACAGCTACCTTGACCGACTCATTTCCTCCAATCTCTGACACATATCCTAGTACACACACCTTTGGGTCCATTTGGATTCTCAATGTCATTCTACTATTAATCATATTTCTTACCTCCTCCCAATAATTACCAATTACTGGGCACGACCACAGCATATGCAACAGATCCGCTCCCTCTTCCATACATTTTGGACACCTGTCATCAATTCTTACTCCAACCTTTTTTAAAAACACCGGTGTTTTGTACACTCTATGTATAATAAACAGCTGGGATAATTTGCCCTGTTCGCTCAAGGACACCTTGGGGACTCCTTCCAATATATCTTCCCACTTGTCTTTAGACATAACCCCCACGTCAGCCTCCCATTTTTTCATTCTTGTGAGCGGAAACCCCTCCAGGAATTTTCCCAATAAAAGAGCATACATCTGTGATATCAGCCCTCTTTTCCCTCCTCCTGACGGGAGAACAAGCTTATGAACCACCTCCATTTGAGCAATTGCACATCCTTTCCGCAGTGTGACCCCAAGGGCATGCCTCATTTGGAGATATTGATAAAACCATCCCTTAGGAACATTAAATTCCTGCTGCAGGTTTTGAAATGTCTTGCATACCTTATCCTTGATTAATTGGCCTATTCTCGTCACCCCATAAGATTCCTAAGTCCTGGTATGGCAAAAAATTCGGGCAACAGATGATTCTTTCCAATAGGGGAAAGTTCACTAATTCCACCTACACCTCTTATCTGCTTCACCTTTGCCCAAACTTTTTTCATAAGTTCAATAAGAGGGAGCTTTTCTCTCCCAGCATGCATTCCTGAGCCTTCCAGAATGCCCATGAGGTCACGACTGCCCAACCAGTGTTGCAATATCTGCCCTGTCATATCTGGAGCTTGTAGATCAATCCATCCCTTAAAGTGTTGACATTGGGAAGCCAGAAAGTAAATCCATGCATTAGGGACAGCCAGGCCCCCTTCCGACTTAGGATATTGCAATGTCTCCAGTTTAATCCTAGCCTGCCCATATTTCCAAGTAAGATCCCTAAATATAGAATGAATTTTCTTAAATCTATCCTGGGGTATCCAAACGGGAGCATTATTCAGTACATAAAGCAACTGGGGCATCATAACCATTTTTAAAAGGTTAACTCTACCTACAACCGAAAGAAAGTCTACACCATGACCTCACTTTAAGCCTGAAAGTAGCTAGCAATGGGGATAGATTAAGGTCTTCAAAATCCGATAGTCTCGGTGTTATATATAGTCCCAGATATTTAAATTTATCCACCCATGGCACCAGGCTATTTGCTTGTCTACCTGACAAAGCCTGCCCATCTATTGGCATCAAAGAGGATTTTTGCCAATTTATCTGAAGTCCAGAGAATCTACCAAATCTGTCAATCAATGCCATGGCCGCATCCAGGGACGCACCAGTATCGCCCATAAAAAGCAGAGTATCATCTGCGTACATAGCCACTTTATTGTGCAACCCACCATATCTAAACCCCACTATATTCGTTGATAAGCGAATATGCGCCGCAAGCGGTTCTATTGCAAGAGCAAACAATAAGGGCGACAATGGGCATCCCTGTCTGGTGCCCCTGGCCAGGGCGAAACAATCTGACAACCCTCCATTAGCCCTAATTCTCGCCTTAGGACCAGAGTATAAGACTTTTACCCACTGACTGAATCGTGCTCCAAAACCCATATTTTCCAAGACCCCCCACAAGTAGCTCCACTCCACACTATCGAACGCCTTAGCAGCGTCAAGGGCAAGCAAGGCTCTGTCACCACAGTTATCCGCCGGAATATTCAAGCTAGCATACAGCCTACGGAGATTAATAGCCGTCGATTTCCCAGGCATAAAACCCGTCTGGTCCGGGTGCACTATAGTCAGAATTACTTTGGACAGCCTGTTCGCCAACACCTTCGCCAGGAGCTTAACATCCGCTGTGAGAAGCGAAATTGGTCTGTATGAATCCGGTATTTTAGGATCCTTCCCAGGTTTAGGTATAACCACAATTATAGCTTCCTGCATCGAATGTGGTAGCGAACCTGCCTCCAATGAGTGCTCAAGCACCTTAAGTAATTCCGGGAGTAATATCCCTTGCAGCTTTTTATACACCTCCACTGGGAGTCCGTCTGCTCCAGGCGCCTTACCATTCGCCATACCCCCAAGCGCAGCTTCCAGTTCCTCCAGTGAAATCGGCTCTTCCAGCCTTACTCTATCCTCTTCTGACAGCCTCGATAACTGTGCCTCCCCTAGAAATTCATTCAGAGCCACCTCAGAACTAGAGCCAGTAGAAGCATACAAAGATAAATAAAAGCTTTTTAGAATATCTAATATTCCTTTCGTATCCTGGCTATTGTTCCCTCTGCCATCTCTCAGTTCCTGAATGCAAGAGGAGCCTCTCTGAGCCTGTGATACGACCGACAACAGATGACCTACCTTTTCACCTTCTTCAAAGGATCTCTGGCGGTAGAAACTTCTCTTTCTCTCAGCCGCCTGCACAAAATGACACCTCAGCTGCTCCTGAGCAACCGCCAGCGCCTCACTGTTAATCAGGGTGGGGGATCTACCAAACTCTCTCTCCGCCTCAGCCGCCAGTACATGCGCCTTAACGTCAGCCTCCCTAGACCTAGATTTATGCTTATTAATTTCTTTTATTAAGACTCCCCTTAGGAATGCTTTCATGGCGTCCCAGACACCCGGTACCGTGGCTGTCCCTGTATTAATAGCAAAAAACTCCTTAATTTCAAGAGATATCCTGGACAGACCTCCCAGCACACTTAGCCAATGTGCGTTACACTTCCACAGCCTCGGTCCCTGTCTGAGCACCCCCAGGCACAAGTCAATCTGCACCAGAGAATGGTCAGACAACGACCGAGGATGATAAACAACATCCTTGACCAGTGGCAGCATTATATCATTGACAAGGGCCAAATCAATACGCGATAGCGAATGATGCGTGGCAGATCTGCACGAGAATTCACGCTTATCAGGGTTACGCAGTCTCCATACATCATGCACACCTATTTCACCCATAATATTTCTAAGAGCCACACTCCCCGGTAAACCCCCTGCTCCTTGCACCCGGCATCTATCTAGGGAGTCCTTTAGCGTGCAATTAAAGTCCCCAACCAGTAGCCACGGCAGCCCAGGGAAGTCCGCCACAAAATCCATAATCTCTCTTATCAATGGGGAAGCAAACGGTGGAGGCACATACACCGACACAAGCACCACCTGTATCCCATCCACCTTACAGACCACACACACATATCTACCATCCGCATCCACACATTCCTGCATATGTTCATACCTAATGCTACTATGCACAATCATACTAAGGGCTCATTCAGACGGCCGTATGCTGTCCGCAAAAATACTGAATGCTATCCGTTTTTTTGCAGATCCGTTTTTTTGCGGATCCGCAAAAAAACGGATAGCATTCAGTATTTTTGCGGACAGCATACGGCCATCTGAATAAGCCCTTACCCCTCTAGAGTGAGAAGAATGGGTTGAATGTAACGCATATGTCACCCAATTTTTACTTATCCAGTGTAAATTTTCACCAATCAAATGCGTTTCCTGAAGACAACATATAGCCGGCTGAAACCGCCCCAAGTATTGAAAAACACACTGTCTCTTTCGTGCATCTGCCATTCCTCTCACATTCCAGCTTAAAACTCTAATCACCTGTGACATGATAGAACTTCAGACCATACTTGGATCTCACATCCCATTCCCACTTCCTCAGCTCATACTTCAAGACCATATCTCTTCCCCCCAACTCCCTACCCAACCTACCGCCCCCCTCCCCCCCTTTCCCAATCAGATTACTATAACTGGGGAACATTTTCCCTATGGTATCAACCTTACATATTAAAACTGGGCCATATGAAAGCAACTTACCCCCCAACATATAATAATCATAACAGATTATAACAACATCTCTCAGGTAGAGAATCCTCTCCACATCTGAGAAGTCCATTTTACTCTCAACAGCCAACTCCCTCCACAGGATCTACCTTGTGGTAGCATTACATAATACACTTCTTAACTGGCGCAACCTTTATAGCAACCTTAGAGTGCAAATGCAAATAAACATTGAACATAAGAAACTATATCTTAGCCTCCTTCAAGTGTTCGGGGCCCCGCTTCTCAATTGCTGCTCGTGGACGTCCAGCCACTGCGTTGCCTCCTCCGGATCTTCAAAGAATCTGGTGGATCCCAATGCCACCACACGCAGTTTAGCAGGAAACAACATAGCATACTGTACTTGTAGACTTCTCAGCCTTTTCTTTATATCCATAAATCTGCTTCTCCTCCGCTGTACTTCATTGGAATAATCCGGAAATATGGACACTTTCACCCCGTTCAGGACCATCTCCTCATTGTCCCTTGATTGCCGCAGGATAGTGTCCCGGTCTTTAAAGTGCAGGATCTTCGCCAGCATAGGACGAGGTGGTCTGCCTGGCGGGAGCGGCCGCATGGGGACTCTGTGCGCCCGCTCCACCGCATACAGGGAAGATAGACCTTTCTCCTTAAATAACTGATGCAACCATTTCTCCACAAATTCTGTAGCGTTATCTCCCTCCGTCTGGCATTCCATTTTCTGGCATTCCAACAATCCGCAGGTTGTTCCTTCTGGACCTGTTCTCCAGATCGTCAGTTTTAGCGTATAAAGCAGCTATGTCTTTAGCGGTTGTTTTTGCCGCCATTTGCAGAGGCCGAACATCATCTTCTATATTAGACACCCTTTTCTCTAGTTCAGAGGTGCGTTCAGATATCTTATGTAGGTCGTGTCTGATTATAGACACATCTGACCTCAGGCTACCAACTTGTACAGAGAGCACCTTCAGGGTACTGTTGCAGCTAGCGACAGCAGCCATAATATCTTTTAATGTGGGCTCTTCATTAGCCGCATCTTTGGGGCCTGCCGTGCTTGTGGCTGGACGTGTAGGGGTTAATGGCGGCCACTCCGCCGCATCCAGGGTCTCCCCCTCCAGGGATCCGTCCTCATGTTCAGAGGAATTCTGCATCTCTGGCTCCTTCTCCTCTGCCCAGTCTCCCGCCCCGCTATCAGCGCGGGCGAACTTGCTTAACTTTGCGGCCGCACTCTGGCTCAGTTTGAACTGGGAGGCCGGCCCCTCTTCCTCCTCGGCGCCATGCTGGCTCTCCTCCGGCCTATCGTATCGCGGCCCTTTGCTTGATTTTCGCGGCATGCCGGGATCCTCAAATTCACCCCCGCACTCTCCGGTCTTCACTCACCCACCAGGTAAGCAAAATTGCTTGAAATAGACGCTGCTACCACATATAAATCAGGATACCTGCAGGAGCTGTGAGCGTTGCGTCCTACTCCATACGCTCTCAGGCCACGCCCCCATTCGATTCACTTTTTAATCGCCTGCCTCCAGGCAATATCGTTTAAATGGGTCCAACTCAATTATGTGGCTTCCATGGCCAATGTCTGTGTCTGTTACATACCATAAAACGGTTTTTAGCTCTGTCGGGCCATTCTGCAGGGCTGCCCCCCTGTGACCAGCCCTATTTCCATTCATCTCTGTGGGACCTGATGGAAATAGCCAAGCGCCATCTCCGGGAGTCTCACAGAGATGAATGGAGTAGCGCTACGCATGCTCAGCATGTCTCTCTGTTCACTTTGGGGTTATGGGTTCCCCCATTGTCCTGATCAGTGGGCATCCCAGTAGATTGGCGCCTACCAATCTAATATTTGCCCCTTTTCCTGTGTATAAGGAGTAACTTCAAATTACTGGAATACCTACGTTTACATGGTCACAATTACTTTTAGTCAGTATTAGTAAGTCTTTTGTGTCTTATTTTGAACCAAAACATGTTGATTTTATTTTTTAGATATGAATCTTTTTTTACCTATATGCAAAATTATCACAGCTCTCTAGGACGTACCGTTTCTGAGATATTCCCAAAAAATTACCTACATTAGCCAATACAAGCCTGCAAGTCCGGTCACATGTCCCTTATCATCCAATAGAAGCTCGCAGGTCCTTAGTCTCCACATACACACAGTTTTACTCCAGGTTTCCATAACAACCCAGCCATTTTTCTTCACTGCTGTAGGTCAGCTTTAGGCTAGGGCTACACGACGATAATAAGTCACACGACACATAGGGCACAACTACACTGCTACATGTGTCACACGTTTTTCTAATGATAGTCTATGGTGTTGCACTGCGACATGTGACATACTGTGACGCAATAGTCGCAGAAAAATTATTCTCGCTCACCGTTAAAGGGGCGGGCTACTGTGAAGGTCAAAGTTAAGGGGATGGGCTGCTGTGGAGGTCCCATTTTAAAGTGGCGCGGCACTGTGGGGGGGGCAGTATTAAAGGGTGGGGGAACTGTGGAGTTCACTGTTAAAGGGGCGGGGTACTGTAGAGGTCACTGTTATGGGGGATACTGTTGATATCTTTTAACGACACACACACAAACATTAAATGAAATAGATGAAATATACCCGTGCGAAGCCGGGTCCTTCTGCTAGTGTTTATATATATATATATATATATATATATATATATATATATATATATATATATATATATATATATATATACACGAATGCAGTGACTTTGTATTTCATCGTACTGTTTATAATCCATTGTATATGATTTATAAAAATAAATAAAATAGCAGTAAGTAATGTAGAGTTTAAGTTCAGGGTTTTGCTCTTTCAGTCAGATCCTCCTTATTGGTGGAAGTAATCCTGTTGAAGATGTGAAGAAATTTAAGGAACAAGGGTAAGTAGACGTGTTTTGTATTCTAAAGATGTGCTGGACTTATAGGCCTAGCTCAGCCCAATGTAATGATACCCTTCACTTAGCGATCCCATTGCTTCATTCTGGAGAGAAAAGTACTTTTAATTCATATGCCAAGCAGTTAAAGGGATTCTGTCACCTCCCCTAACCGAAAATCCGATTTTAAAGCAGTCATGTAGCACAGCTTACCTTGAATTGGCTGTGCTCATTTATCTTGTAATCCGTCCAGTAGTTTATGATAAAAACGACTTTTATGTTTATGTAAATTAGCCCTGAAGGTGCCCAGAGGGGCGTTTTGTTAGCTTTAGTGTGCCCAGTAACGCCCCTCTTACGGTGCCCAAAACGCCTTCCTTCCGACGGCCTAACCGTCCACAGCCTCTCATCCCTCTCATCCCCCTCCCTCACGGCCGAACTAACTCTCGCGCAGGCGCAGTACCCACTGAGGGCTGCGCCAGTGTGATCTGCAGGAGACTGAGGGCAGGAGCTTCATCTTTGTCACTGGGCATGCGCCGAGCCCAGTGACGTCAGATGCTCGCTCTTCCCTCAGTCAGCCTGGTGAGGAAGCGCAGAGGATTGCCGATCGGCTGCTGCACCCTGCGTTTTCTCCAGCCTGTCTGCCTGCCAGAGTGAAGCCAGCCAGCGATTTCTTTCCCCACCCTCCCTCCTGGAAAGAAATCCTTATTTTTTTGGAGAAAATAGGTATTATTATACGCAGGGTGCAGCAGCCGATCGGCAATCCTCTGCGCTTCCTCACCAGGCTGACTGAGGGAAGAGCGAGCATCTGACGTCACTGGGCGCGCATGCCCAGTGACAAAGATGAAGCTCCTGCCCTCAGTCTCCTGCAGATCGCACTGGCGCAGCCCTCAGTCGGTACTGCGCCTGCGCGAGAGTTAGTTCGGCCGTGAGGGAGGGGGAGGAGAGGGATGAGAGGCTGTGGGCGGTTAGGCAGTCGGAAGGAAGGCGTTTTGGGCACCGTAAGAGGGGCGTTACTGGGCACACTAAGGGGAACATAACGCCCCTCTGGGCACCTTCAGGGCTAATTTACATAAACATAAAAGTCGTTTTTATCATAAACTACTGGAGGGATTACAAGATAAAATAGCACAGCCGATTCAAGGTAAGCTGTGCTACATGAATGCTTTAAAATTATGGGATTTTACTAGTTTATGACGTAAAGTCATGATTTTATGAAAGACACGGAGGCGAGTATTGCATCATCTTTACTGAAAGCCACAGCAGCAAAGAAAAACTGAAAACAAATTTACATATTGCCATAGCAACCGTCCCTCCCACCTTAGTCCTGTATATAATGTCCACAAGCCCCTAACACTTCCTCTTTCTTGGCGGATGCCACTCCAACCGGACCGGACACTGTATACTCCAAACTGAACCGCATGAAACCGGAACCATACGAACTTGAAACATCTCAGAAGAGACAACAGCAGTCTTCTTCCGGAACCTCTGGAAAAAAGGTAGACCTCTGATCCCGCAACCTTAGAACTGGAACAGGCCGAAGCTACATAACAGAAACGAGCGGGAATAATCCATCAGCGGATTCATCCTACAAAGAAAAGAAAATATGTGAAAGAGAATGCTCCATCTGGACGACACGTGCAAGCACGACAAATCAGCAAGAAAAAACACAATAATACAGAATATCACAAAAGAAACTGTACATCATAATAAACAATAACCCAAGGGGGGGAAAATACCTAAAAGGTAGGGCAATACTCGCCTCCGTGTCTTTCATAAAATCATGACTTTACGTCATAAACTAGTAAAATCCCATAATTTTATTTCAAGACACGGAGGCTCTTATTGCAAGTTTAAAGCTGTAAAATAACCGAAGAAAAAGCATGTAGAGACGGGCGAAAATAGAATTCCTTAACAGTAGAAGCCCGAGACCAGTCGGCGATCTTCATGATGTCCTCTAGACGAGCCCCAGACACCAACATAGAGGTGGAAGCAGCACTCCTAGTAGAATGGGCTGTGAAGACAGAGGTATCCACACCTGCTAGGGACATAGTCCATTTAACCCAACGCGCCAGCGTAGGAGTAGAAACCGGGGCAAACGGACGTCGATATGAGAGAAACAACTGAGGGATCCCCGCAGATCTATGCAAGGAGGTCCTAGCCTCATACTCCCGGAGACAATCGACCGGGCAAAGGTTCGGAAAAGCCGGAAAACTGGGATAAGAAACTGAACGGATATGTTTCTTGGTCCGACGGGAAATATTGAAAGTGACTCCCTCCGGTGAAAAAGACCTGGCGTCAAAATCTAAAGCCCTGACATCTGAGACTCTCTTGCAAGAGATAAGGCAAAAGAGGGTAACCAGTTTGGCCGAGAGCTGGCGAAGGGAAAGTTGAGAATTAGATGGCCAAGTAGAGAAAAGATCTAAAACCAAGGAAACATCCCAGGTAGAAGAAAAACGAGGCCGAGGAGGCCGAGACATACGAGATCCCTTGAGGAGACGGCATACCAGGGGATGTTGACCCGCAGGACGTCCTTCGAATCCCTGGTGGAAGGAAGAAATCGCAGACCGGAAGAGATTTATCGTACGATACGCCTTACCTTCCTCAAATAATGATGTCAAAAACTCTAGGACGTGTGATACAGGAGCTGAAAGGGGATCCACACCTCGTGCCACGCACCAACCAGACCATGATCCCCAGGCCGCTCTATAGGCCCTCCTGGTGCCCGGAGCCCACGACTGTTCCAAGAGTCTATGAGCTGCATCCGAAAGATCCTCGCTTTGGCTGAGGCGCCCGATATTCTGCATGCCAGCAGGCGGAGAGATCCTTCTAACAGTAGTGGATGTCGCGCGCCTCCGGAGTCTAGGAGAAGATCTGGGTAGTCTGGAAGAAGAATCGGTGGTAGGATGAGTAGGTCCAGTAGGTGAGGAAACCACAACTGGGAAGTCCAAAACGGCACAATCAGCACCAACTCCGCTTGTTGATACCGCACCTGAGTCAAGACCCGGGGAAGCATCGCGAACGGTGGAAAAGCGTAGAGGAGAGGTCCGCGCCAATCCTGCAGGAATGCGTCCACTGCCTCTGCATCCGGTCGCCAACTGAAGAAGCGCGGTAGCTGAGCGTTCATTCGAGAGGCAAATAGGTCGATATAGAATGGACCCCAGATGGATGAGATTTATGAGAACACCAGCCCATCTAACTTCCAATCGCTGCCATCCCTGAGGTAACGAGAGTTCCAGTCCGCTTGGACATTCTGCAGACCAGGCAGATACTCCGCCACTACCGAAATTTCCTGGTTGAGACAGAAAGACCAGAACTCCTTGGCCAAATGAGACAACATGCTGGAGTGGGTACCTCCCATGAAGTTGACATACCGGACAGCAGACACATTGTCCATACGAAGGCGAATGCAGGCACTGGCGATGTCCTTGGCAAAACTGCGGATGGCGAAAGATCCGGCTAACAGCTCCAGGGCGTTGATATGGAGTGAGGCTTCCTCCTGAGACCAACGTCCTCCGGTGGAGACTCCGTCGCAATGGGCCCCCCACCCGAGCAGACTGGCGTCTGAGTCTATCGTGAAGTCCGGGCGCGGACCGCAAATCGCCTTCCCATTCCAAGCCTGAAGATTCGAAATCCACCAATGCAGCTCGTCCCGAGTTTCCGAATCCAGCGAGATCGTGTCCGCGTATGAGGCACCGGATTGAAGGTGTGTGTGTTTCAGGCGCTGAAGAGCCCGGTAGTGGAGGGGGGCCGGAAACACCGCCTGAATTGAAGAGGAGAGGAGTCCTATGATCCGAGCCAGATGGCGAAGTGTAATACGGGGGGTAACCAACGTCTTGCGTAGTTCTTTGCGGATGGACTGGAGTTTTGACTGGGGAAGGCTGAGAGTCTCCGAGATGGAATCCACTGAGAAACCGAGGAATTCCATAACTCTGGAGGGAGTCAATAAAGACTTCTCGTGGTTGATGAGGAAACCCAATCGAGATAGAAGATCCATCGTCACCTGCAACTGAGAAAGAAGAACAGAAGGATCCTGATCCATTAGAAGTATATCGTCCAGGTAGATGATCAACCTGATTCCACGACTGCGGAGCCAAGCGACTACCGGACGCATAAGCTTGGTGAAGCACCAAGGGGCCGACGACAGGCCGAAGGGGAGGCAAGAGAAACGCCATATCTGCCCTTTCCAACGGAAACAGAGAAGGTCCCTGGAGGGAACAGCGACCAGTACGGTGAGATAGGCGTCCTTCAGATCTAATTTCACCATCCAATCTCCCTTGAGGAGCAGATCCCTGAGGAGGTGAATACCCTCCATCTTGAAGTGCCTGTAGCGCACAAATCTGTTCAAGGGTTTGAGATTTATGACGGGGCGCATCTGTCCCCCTTTCTTCCGTACGAGGAAGATACTGCTGAGCAGGCCCACTGAAGAGAACGGGACCTGCTCGATGGCGTTCTTGTGAAAGAGCTCTGTTAGTTCCTTGTCTATGGCCTGAGACGTGGCCCCGGAGGATGGGATAGGAGGGGGAAACGGGATATGATGTGGGACCTGGACCAGTTCTATCTGGAATCCCCGTATTGTGGATAGAACCCAACCGTCTGATGTGATCGACTCCCAGGCATGAGAAAAAGTTGGAGTCTGCCCCCTACACAAACTGGAGAAAAAGGAAGAAGAGGGAGACTTACCAAGGGGACGACGGAATCCGGAACCTCCTCTGAAAGGCCTGCGGCTAGGTGCACCTCGGGAGGGGAAGAAACTTTGCGACTGCCTGGAGTTCTGGAAGGAGGGTCGCTGAGAGAAAGGTCTTTGACCGTAAGAGCCTCTACCCGAACCACGGGCGTGGAATGAAGAGCGGCTGGCCGAACGGCCCCTGTAACTGCCGGCCCTTAAGGAAAAACTGCTCTGGAACACTCTCCTCATGGACGACTGTGCCTTGTCCAGAGCAGTAAAGGCACCCACGAATCTGCCCATGTCCTTAATGAAGGGCTCTCCAAACAAAAGACCCTGTGCTTCACCTGCGGCCTCAGTGAGGGCAAGATTGACTAGTTTTGGTTCAATTTTGAACAGAATAGCTTTACGCCGTTCTATCGACAGGGAACTATTGGCATTGCCCGCAATACATATGGCTCGCTGGGCCCATCCCCGGAGTTCTTCCGGATCTATGGGCGTATTAGCCTCTCTGGCGATTTCCGCCATCTCAAAAATTTTTGTCAACGGACCAAAGACGTCCAGGAGCTTGTCCTGGCACGCTTTAAGGGCCGATTCCAAACCCCTTCTAGGGTTCCACCCAGATTTTGCTAAAAACTGGACCATTTTGGGGTCCACAGATGGGGTCTCGCAGACCTTGTTTGCAATAATGGGTCTAGGGCACTCGGCCTTCAGCTTGTTACGCACCTCCTTAGACAGAGGGCAACGTACACGTGCCTCCAGGTATTGGGCTACGTGATCAAGCGGGAGCCATTCGGCGGATCTGGGGTGGTGGAGACTGTCAGGGTCAAAAAGGGGATCCCCTAGAGGGTCGATTAACACACCAGATGGTCCTTGAAAAACATCCGCAGATGAAACGCCAGGAGGCGTCGGGATGGGAGCCGAAATAGGATCGGCCGGGGCATAATCAGACAGTTCTCCATCAGGGTAATCCATATCCTCACATCTAACCTCCTCCTCAGAGTCGACAGAGTCGATCTCTAACTCAGTTTGTGCTCTGGCGCACTTCCAATTCCTCGCCCGTTCTGCCTGGCGGGATGAGGCTCTCTTGCGCGAGGTCGCGCTCTCAGCGGTGGCATTGGACTCACCAATCAAGTTTGTTCTGGAGGCGTGAGGTACAGGTAAATCGGGCTGCGCCGTGTCACTGAAGACAGTAGGGCGAGCATAGAGGGCATCCGAGATGGATTTGGTAAGGGACGTGGTAACGGAGCCCATAGCGGCCATGATGGCCTCAGAGACAGAACGCTGGAAAGCATCCGCAGAAAAAGCGGAGCCACCAGGTGCAGGATTAGGTGAGGAGACGGAGTCTCTTCCTGCTGCCAAGCTCTGTGAAGGGGTATGGCCAGAGGGATGAGACATCATTGCAGTGTTAATGATTCACTATCAGGCCTATAATACAATGAGGGGCAGTAAATCCCAGGGGATAACACACCTAACCTGAGGGAAGGAGAGAAAAACTCAGTGGGTAGTCACCCAGCAGTGAGAAGGAGCAGGGAGAGAGCAGGAAGAAACCAGACTGAGAAGCAGGGGGGCGTGGCTAAAATCGGAACAAGAAGAAAAACCAGAGGGAAAAGGTAATAGGCAGATGGATAGAAAAACAAGAGATAGGCTACTACAAAATGGCCGCCAAAATCTCGTGGCCGGCCGAGATCCCGCGATACTACGGGACTAAGCTAGCAAGTGGAGGCAAGAGGATGACAAAGCAGAGAGAGAGCTCGGATTCCCCCCCCCCCACTGGGTAAGTGAAGGGGAGAGAGGAAAAGAGAGTGTGTGTCCCAGAAAGAACAATCAATAAGCCCCCTCAGATCCCGGATAGTGCGGCAGGACAGCAAAATATTTCCCTCCCCCATTCCCAGGGAGGGAAAGGGAGACAGAATAACGGCACCTAAAATAGGGGAAAGATACTGAAATGCCTGTAGACAAATAAATCTAAGTGCCCCAATAAGAAAGGGTGGGCACCCAAAACGAATAAGATCAACAATATATATATACATATACCATACAATAACTCAGAAATATGCTGCTAGACAAAACAGGTACTTAGCTCTGTGGCAGCAGCAAAGAAAGAGGAAGTGTTAGGGGCTTGTGGACATTATATACAGGACTAAGGTGGGAGGGACGGTTGCTATGGCAATATGTAAATTTGTTTTCAGTTTTTCTTTGCTGCTGTGGCTTTCAGTAAAGAAAGATGATGCAATAAGAGCCTCCGTGTCTTGAAATAAAATCGGATTTTCGGTTAGGGGAGGTGACAGAATCCCTTTAAAGGGGATGTCCGCCTTTTTATATTGATGATCTATCCTCAGGCACACGGCTCTTTGGGAGTGAGCCTTTGAATTTGCCTGAACTTTCTTTACCTGTACAGTACTCCTATTCATTACAATTATCCTTGTTCTCAATAGTGGAAACATTATTGTGGCTACTCCAGGGAGGTTGGAAGATATGTTTCGGAGACAGGCAGATGGGCTGGATTTGGTCACTGCTGTGAAGACCCTGGACGTTCTGATTTTGGATGAAGCAGACAGACTTCTGGATATGGGGTTTGAAGCAAGGTGCTGGATCTTTATATTTATAGATTCTGATCTGTTTCTTGGAATAAGACGCTACAGTCTAATATAATGACAGTGTACGACTGCATTGTACATGCGCAAAATGAAATGTATTTTTTTTTTTATGGAGATTTCTTATGAGTGGAAATGCTGTGAGCCTTTGTTGGTAGTGACAGTTCATAAAATGGCAGCCATTTAACTAGGCTTCAGAAGTGTTGGATTTCTGCTTTTTTTTTTTCTCGCACTTGCCCTATAATCTTACGATTTATCTAATTGCTGCTCCTAAGAATTTAGATACTGTTCCTCTAGTGTAATTCACCCACCCAATCTGACATAAGGCAAGGAGGCCCACAACTGTGTGACACCCAGTGTGAGAAATGGACAACAATTCTCAGAACTTTTATTATCTGTGTAGGTTTTATACCTGTCGTGTGATCCCATATATGTTCATGCTATTCTGTGATTGTATGTGCCTTTCCATCTGGGCCTGCAGGTGGAATATGCACTGAGCTTGGAGGAAATCGCTTGAATGTTTAAAAAACGGGCCCTTTACAAGTGTTAATGAAGGTGTTGATGATAAACCATAAAATGTTGATATTAAATATTTGACTGTCTTCCATATTGATATTGCTGCTCAGAGAAATATTGACAAATGCTCCATCTACTGTCTCGCCCTTAGCATAAACACAATATTGGGCTTTCTGCCCAAGCAACGAAGGACCGGTCTGTTCTCTGCCACCCAAACTCAGGAAGTAGAGAATCTGGTCCGGGCTGGGCTTAGGAATCCAGTACGTATCGCAGTAAAGGAGAAAGGAGTGGCGGCCACCAGCACCCAGAAAACGCCAACACGACTTCAGAATTATTATATGGTAAGCTTGTGAATAACAGTTGTCATTCCCGACTAACATAACTGATAACCTTAACCCTTAAGATACCTGTTTTTATTTTTTTTATTTTCGTTTTTGCATTTTCATTTTTCTGACCTATCTTCCTTGAGCCATAACTTTTTTTTATTTTTCTGTTCACTCAGCTGTATGAGAGCTTATTTTTGGCGGGAAAAGTTGTATATTCTAATGCCACCATTTAATATGGCATACAGTGTAGTGGGAAGCGGGGGGGAAAAATTCCAAATGTGTCTTATTTATATCACCATATTCTGACCCTCATAACTTTTTTTTATAGTTCTATCTACTGAGCTGTGTGGGGGCTCATTTTTTGCGGGACAATCTGTAGTTTTTATTGATACCATTTTGGAGAGAGTTACTTTTTGATAACATTTTATTACATATTTTTGGGTAAGAGAAGAGATGAAAAATGGCAAATTGGATATTTTTTTTTATATATATATATATATATATATATATATATATATTTTAATTTTTTATATATTTTTTTAAAAAAAATTAACTTTTTTAAATGATTTTAAAGCTTATATTTGAGGCTACAAAATCAATTTTTTTTTATATCTATTAATTGTTTAGAATTGCTAATTTTTTATGTTGGCCTGCTGCTGGCCAAAATAAGAATTGCAGCTTTAAAGGGGTAGTCTCATTTCAGCAAATAGCATTTATTATGTAGAGAAAGCTAGTACAAGCCATTTGCTAATGTATTGTGATTATCCATATTGCCTCCTTTGCTGGCTGGATTCATTTTTAAATCGCATTACAGACTGATCGTTTACCTGGTTATGACCACCCTACAATCCATCAGCTGTGGCCGTGCTTGCACACTATAGGAAAAAGTGCCAGTGTATATTGACTCCCATAGTCCTGGCCACCAGAGTGGCCAGTACTTTTTCCTATAGTGTGCAAGCAGGACCACTGCTGCTGGATTGTAGGGTGGTTGTAACCATGGAAACCAGCAGCGTATCATGTGATGGAAAAATTAATCCAGCCAGCAAAGGAAGCAATATGGACAATCACAGTACATTAGTAAGTGCCTGGTATTAACCTTCTCTACATGATAAATGCCATTTGCTGAAGTGAGACAACCCCTTTTAATTCCCTGGCTCTCTTCAGTGAGATCCAGCGTATTGAAACCAATTGGCTGCAGAGGATGCTAGTTTTCACCCTTTAGATGCCGTGATCTCACTTGAGATCTAAATGCTTTAATGACAACGATCAGCATTATTGCCAGTCGCGGTAATTAGGACGAAATGATTTCCCTAATCTCCCGATGGGATTTATCATAGGTGCCAATAATTCTACACGTCAGTGGCCATCCAATAGCCCTTAAGAAGGGTATTCCAAAAGGGCAGTACCTGAGAGCCCAGAGGAACCGCTCTGAGCTGGCAGATTTCAAGGTGGCAGCCCCGGGTCCTCAAATTCGGTTCAGGAACCGAGGCTACCCACAGGAAACTATGAAAAATGTGTATCAGCATGCTTTGAGTAGCAATCAGCAAGAACTCTTATGCCCTAAAGTGAGAAATGAGGACGATGTGACGTGTAGAATTATTGGCACCTATGATGAATCCCATCGGGAGATTGGGGAAATCATTTTGTCCTATTGGGGGATTTAAAAAATCTGACCCTGATATTGGGCATTTGTTGACGGAACATCCCTCAATCGCTTACCGGCGTATTCGCAACTTAAGAGACCATCTAGTTCACAGTTTGTACCAGGCCCCGAAACCACCAACGAAATCTTGGCTAAGAAATGATGCCAAGGGTACATTCCCATGCAGCACATGTTCCTTCTGTAAATATATTCAGAAAGGCAAATACTTCAACAGCACAACCACGGGGATGACATATGGACTGAGGTCCTTTGTGAATTGCAAAACGGTTGGAGTGATTTATCTCCTCACATGCGGCTGCGGCAAGCAGTAAAACATCGGTAAAACAAAGCGAGAATTTACAAAAAGGATAGGGGAACATCTATCGGACATCCGCAATGAGGCAGAAACACCAGTAGCATGGCACGTGAATGAATGCCATACTGGAAAAGAGGGGGTGAAATTTCAGGGGATCGAACACGTCACGTGACCTATACGTGGTGGTGACGTGGATGTTGTTTTGTTACATAAAGAAACCCAGTGGATTTTTAGAATGCAAACTGCGAGGCCACTGGGAATAAATGACAACCTCTCCTATGCATGTTTTATTTAGGAGGTTATAACCGAGAGCCTATAAACCTGAAGTTTAGCCATGATGTTCACATATATGTGACACTTATATGTGACATATATCCCCATCAATCTAAGGGGAACATTAGTCTGGCTATTTAGAGGTGAAGAGGAGTGTGGACAATTTACCGATTTATCTCTGGGAATGTCCAAGTAATATATTAATATATATTAATAAATATATATATATATATATATATATATATATATATATATATCTCATCCTTCCCCTATAATAATTGTAATTCCATCCATATAACCTGGTGGACCATTGTGAATGGTTTCCAGCGTATGTCCTTAGTACCTAACTATCCTACCTGTATCCCATTACCCACTGGATACCTATCTCTATTATGCTCATACAGGGAAGGCTGCCAAATTTTGAGTAGGACCACCCACTGGACTCCTAGGCATAGAAATAGCAGAGATTATAATTTATAAGTTATACTGAATCTTTTTAGATTAGGTTCTCATCTGCAGCAGAGGTTCTGGGAAAAAGCCGGCGAGCGTCCTTCCCTCACCGCGCCTGCGCCAGATACTGATGAGCGCGAGATTTCCCCAGTGCACAGGGGCGGCAGGAGGATTTCGAATGCTGCCTGGCCCTGTCAGTCAAGACTTGTAGGGCTTGTAATGAGGTGGAGAACGGAGCCTCTAGGAGCAGGAGCAACGCCCCCCCCCCCTTGCTCCTAGAGGCTAATTTGCATATTATAAAAGTAATAATTCTGCAGTAACGGGGGCATGAATAATCAAAAGAATAGCACATTGCTAATGTCAGCCAGTTTAATAGTGAAAATTCTAGTGACAGAAACCCTTTATTCCAGGCAAATTGCTTGTTAGGGTTGATCATGCTGAATAAATTGATACCTCAGGGCTCGACAAATCCCGGGCGCCAGGTCGACCAGGAATTTGGTCCTGGCGCTTGGGTATTTGTCAGCCCGTTTTCAAAGATGCGCTCTCGGCGCGCACTATGGTTTCCTGAGCCGGCACAGTGGAGAAGGAGAGGAGTCCCTCCCTCCCCACTGTGCGCGGCTGCCGCTGGCCACTAAGAACAGAGTAGGAGGAGGAGGGGAGGGACTGTGGCCACTGCGCCACCAATGAATGTGCCGGCCATATCCCAGCCCCTATGACTGCACGCTGTGATCCGCAAGATTAACCCCTCAGTTGAGGGGTTATTCGCGCGGATCACAGCGTCCTGTCAGAGGTCGGGTGCTGGGAATGTTCTTCAATCTCGACTCTCTGCATTGGTGGCAGTGGGCAGTTCCGATCGGAGTCCCAGCAGTGTAATGCTGGGGCTCCGATCGGTTACCATGGCAGCCAGGACGCTACTGAAGTCCTGGCTGCGATGGTATGTTAGTGAGCAGCATTATACTCACGTGCGCCGTGGCCGCCGGGCGCTCCTTCTTCTGTCTGTGCGGCTCATTGCTAAGGCTTATAGCCTTAGCAATGCGCCGCACAGACCTATGAGAAGAACGAGTTCCCGGCGATCACGGTGCACGTGAGTATAATGCTGCTTACTAACATGCCATCGCAGCTGGGACTCCGATCGGAACTGCCCACTGCCACCAATGATGGGGGGAGGAGGAGGAGGGGGACCCTGTGGCCACTGCCACCAATGATTAATACTGGGGAGGGAGGGGGGGTGGGTTTGTTACTGGAGGGGCTGATCAGAGGCTGGAGGGGCTGATCAGAGGCTGGGGGGGGGGGGGGGCTGATCAGAGGCTGGGGGGGGGGCTGATCAGAGGCTGGGGGGGGGGCTGATCAGAGGCTGGGGGGGTGGGCTGATCAGAGGCTGGGGGGGTGGGCTGATCAGAGGCTGGGGGGGGGCTGATCAGAGGCTGGGGGGGGGGCTGATCAGAGGCTGGGGGGGGGGCTGATCAGAGGCTGGGGGGGGGGCTGATCAGAGGCTGGGGGGGGGGCTGATCAGAGGCTGGGGGGGGGGCTGATCAGAGGCTGGGGGGGGGGGGGCTGATCAGAGGCTGGGGGGGGGGCTGATCAGAGGCTGGGGGGGGGGCTGATCAGAGGCTGGGGGGGGGGGCTGATCAGAGGCTGGGGGGGGGGGGGGCTGATCAGAGGCTGGCTGCCATGGTCATCTCCTGCTGCCGTTGTGTGCACAGGGCAGCAGGGAGAGTGTAAAGTCCTATTCACGCTAATAGAGATCTATGTGTGTGAATATGACAAGGGTTCTAGCCCTTAAGGAGGCTAATAGTTATTAAATAAAGTAAAAAAATAAAAAAAAAGTTTAAACACCCCCCCCCCCCCCCAAATATAGAAAACAATATATTGCGATATACATGCTTAAAATTATATCGCAATATAGATTTTATGACGCGGCTCCGCCTGGCTCCTAACTTTTTTAGCTGGCTCCTAGATTCCAAGGAAATTTGTCAAGCCCTGTGATACCTGTCTTTCTCTCTAGAGTGATCTTCTGCTGAATTATCTTCGTTCTCGCATCTGTGCTGTGGCTCAGTAATGTAGCAGTCACTGGTGGTCCAGCATTGTGTAATTATTATTATTATAGGGTCATTGCTGTCAGTGTGTTAGTAAAACCATGCATGGTGGGGAATCGGGAAGTGGAAAAATGGGAGCAGCAGATGATTGGTAAGGTGAGCATTACCAGTACTCTTTTACACCATTCTGAGCACTTTTAAAATTAATTTAAAGGGCCGGACACTCCCCTTTAATCCCCCACCTTCCAGCCACTGATTGGCAGTTTCCTTTCTGTTGCTGGGCAAATCAGACATTTATGGCATATACTGTGGGTATGCCATAAACCTTTTATAATGGGAATACCCTCTTATCCTTTGTTCTCCGTGAGGCCTTAGGGTACTTTCACACTAGCATTTTTCTTTTCCGGCGCTGAGTTCCGTCCTAGGGGCTCAAATCCAGAAAAGAACTGATCAGTTTTATCCTAATGCATTCTGAATGGAGAGTAATCCGTTCAGGATGCATCAGGATGTCTTCAGTTCAGTCTTTTTGACTGATCAGGCTTTTCAGAAAACCGTAGCATGTTGTATTTTTACCTCCGGCCAAAAATCCGGAACACTTTGACTGAACGCCGGATCCGGCCTTTTTCCCATTGACTTGCATTAACTCCGGATCCGGCGCCGTGTGTTTCGTCAAAACGGACCCGGCTATTGCATGTTAAACCCGAAAAATGTGAAAAAAAAGTTAAAGTCCATAAATGGCAGATCCGTTTTTTTCCAATGCATGTTTTCATTGTGATCAAAATCCTGATCAGGATTCAAATGTAATCAGTTTTCACACGTTTTTCCGGATCCGGCGGGCAGTTCTGTTGACGGAATTGAACGCCGGATTCAAACAACGCTAGTGTGAAAGTAGCCTTAGATAAATATGGACATTTTTCTCCAAATGTTTGCTTTTAACAGATGTGCAAAGCTGATGAAAAGTTCAACTACCTTGTGAGTTTCCTGCGCCAAAGGAAGCAAGAGAAACATCTTGTGTTTTTCAGGTAATGCCTAGTTGTGGGTAAAGTCCTGACCAGGTTCCTGATTGATCTGTTATTACAATGCCATTGTCTGCTTGCCTCTGCAGCACCTGTGCCTGTGTGGAGTACTACGGGAAAGCACTAGAAGCTTTTGTGAAGAATGTGAACGTCATGAGCATTCACGGGAAAATGAAACACAAGCGTAACAGGATTTTCACCGAATTTAGAAAGCTGGAAAGGTGAGCCGGTTGGACTGGTCTGCTGCAGATAAGCAGGCAGCATCTTGTTGGCTCATTGAGTATTCATGAATGGAGGAAGCTGCTAAAGCGCTGTACATTATATCAGGAGTGTGCATATGAAATGGCATTCGAGATTTTGTTTTAGTGTGTTGGATGTTAATCAGTTGTTATCCCTTTTGCTACAGTGGCATTTTGGTGTGTACCGATGTCATGGCAAGAGGTATCGACATACCAGAAGTAAACTGGGTTTTGCAGTATGACCCTCCCAGCAGTGCAAGGTAAGTAGTCTTTCAGTTTGTGAGCATTTTTTAAATTTGTAGAAATTTCACTAATATTTCTAGTTTCTTTTGTATTTGTTTTCTGCACTATTGCTGAACTCAAAATAAAAAAATAAAAAAGCCTGCTGCTACATGGTTAATGGTCACTAATGTACAAGGTTCTGATCAGCCAGCATAATAATTCTTCTCCATAAAGTAATGTTTTACGGCCATTGTAACAGATGAACACATTGCACGAAGATGTAAAACTCATCTGAAAATCTACTCCATCTACCGTATTTTTCGCCCTACAAGACGCACTGGCCCATAAGACGCACCTAGGTTTTAGAGGAGGACAATAAGAGAGAATATTTTTCATTAGACCTCAGATCAGACCCACAATGTTAATAAGAGCACAGTCAGACTTCAGCTCAGACACCAATGTGAATAAACCCCAATCACAAGTATTCAATTCGGTCAGTGGACCGACAAAAAATCCCTGTAGGGGTCCTAAACTAAATAACTTTATTGTAACATATCTAAAATCTAAAGACCTACAGGGATAGGTTAAAACTATCAGGAATGAGAGGGGGGTGACGGTTCCTCACTTGCAATTGGTGCCACCTCACACTTAATGGACCATTTGGTTCTTTTATGGGCGCAGAGCCTGTCACAGAACTGAGGATAGCTAGACTACATTAAGGATCAGGTGTAGTTTACATGTGTGGTACTGCCGTGCGAGACTGAGAGTTCATTAATAAACAATTAGGTGCAATCTAGGTTGCTACCATTGAATGTGATCTTAGTCTCCCAGAATCTCGTAGCAATTAATTGCCAATGGTATTGGAATTGTTTAATTCGTGCAACTCACATTTGATCAATTAGCATTCAGACCAAGGGTACTAATCAGTTCTGTTGTATAGGTACTGTGGCTCAGTACCAACACACAAAACTTAATTCCTGTCCCTAAAAGCTATATCTCTGTATTGTGTATCACAGGCCTAAGATATCTACCCCTGTAGAAACCATGATGGTCACACACATACACGGGTCACATTCAACCTTCATTCCTGGCTAAAATGCTGCGTCTAACACTCCTCCACCCGACCTGTTTCACCGCGCCCCCAATCAGACCTCAGATAAGAGCCCCAATACAAATAAGACCTCCCATTCAGACCTCAGATGAGCCATTGCCTCATATCAGCCCCTATGCCACAGAGCACATAAAATAAAAAAAGCACTTACCTCTCCTGCTCCGGACGCTGCCGCTCCTCACCTCCAGCGCTCACTTTTCTTCCTGCCATGGCTGTGCTGTGACCCGAGGCGCACAGCGTGAGGTCACAGAGCGCCCTCATGCTCTGCGCAGCCACAACCGACAGCCGAGGACCAGGAAGCGGTGAGTACAGAGACTTTACCGCTTCCCAGTCCTCTGGTACTAATGAGCGCTTCCATAATGGAAGCGCTTATTAGTATTCACCCCATAAGTCACAGATTTCCGCCCCACTTTGGGGTGGGGGGGGGGGGTTGCGTCTTATGTGGCGAAAAATATGGATTTCTAAAAGCCCAATTCAGAGAAGCAGACAGTTGCAGAAATTTCTGTAATGGATCTGCCACCTGTGAATATACACTTAAAAACTTAACTAAAGACATAGTTGCCTACATTGTCAAATTGTAAACTTTACTCAGTTTCTAGAGACCCAGAAATCGGAGTGATTATGTCCTAAAAGAGTGAACCTAACATGGAGGCACATTTAGTGCATTACCCAAAAATTAAAAGGGTTGTGCAGTGAAATAATATTATTTACCTATCCTCCGTTTGGAGGGGTTGCAGCACTTTGCTGAGGTGGTGCAGTATAATTACAACTGCCTACCCCATTCATGTGAATAGTATTGAGCTGCAACACCAAGCATGGTCGACATACAATGTACAGTTCTGTGCTTGATATCCTATGAAGAGGTCGCAGTGCAGGTCTGTTCAGACAGCTGATTGTCGGGTGTAAGACCCCGATCAATCAGATATTGATGACTTCTGGTGGCGTGGCCTGACCGGGTATGTGAGCGGACGTGCGGCTCAGAGCTCCCGGCCGAATCTCCTACAAATATCCTGATTACCCGCTGCAGTAGCGGACAACCGGTATTTCACGGCGATATGACACGCCAGAGGGCCAAGGAGAAGGCGACGCGCACGCTGCAAAACTCTGCGATGTGGCGGCGCGGCTGGAGAAATTCACCTGCTCGTCAATTCCACTACTGTACGCTCTGGGTCCGCAGGATGTTAGAGGTGGAAAATAATACTCCTGATCTGGTGTCAGAAGTGGAGAAGGAGGTTAGTGCAGCACAGGACGGAGGGTCAATTCTGGAGGCAGAGCCCACCATCAAAGATGTATATGCAGTGTAGCATGGCGCTCACCACATTAATCTCTCACATGGGGGGCCTCAAAGAAGACATTCTGCTCAAACGACAAGATATGAGGCAAGTAAAGTAGTGTGTTGGTGAAATTGAGGGCCGTGTCAGTGCTATGGAGGATCAAATGCCACCAGTAAAAAGGGATTTACAGCGTGTAATACATAATGTCACACTGCTCATTTCTAAATCGAATGACCTTGAAAACAGGTTGCGGCGCAATAATGTCCGAATAATTGGTGTGCCCGAACATACAGAAGTAACGAATGCTGTGTCGTTCTTTGAAAAATGCTGACAAAATTGGGAGAGATTACCTCCCCCGGAGTGTATCTGACCACTCTCCCATCCTGGCACAATTGAAGTTAGGAAACCTGGGGCAAAATTGAAGACTTATTTGGCATTTGAATCCATTCTGGCTTTAGCTCGTGGATACTGGCGGTACCATCTATAATGCACTGGTGGAATTTTTTACTTCCAGTATTGGAACTGCCACTATACCGATAATATGGGATACAATAAAGGCATATATAAGAGGTGTCTATATTAAGAGTATTAGTGTCCACAAGACCAAAAGTAGGGCTCTATCTGTAGAAAATGCAGCTAATTGGAAAGAGGCGCAAGGGCTGTTAAAGGAACATCTAATGGAAAAAGCCGGGGATAAACTGTTTTTTAGGACCCAGAGGTATTTTATGGAAGGTGAGAGTGATGGTCATTTATTAGCCACTGTTATTAAAGGGATTCTGTCACCAGAATTAACCCTATTAAGCTAGCTGACATTAGTGATGTGCTAAAGTCAGCTAAACCTAACTAGCCTATTCCTACTTTTATCTATGCCCCCGTTATGCCCTCCTGTTCCTAGAGGCTCCGTTCGCCCACCGTTTTCACCTTCCTCCCAGTCCTGATTGACAGGGCCAGGCAGCGCTTGCATCTGTCTGCCAGCCATGTGCTCTAGTGAAATCTCGCGCCGTTCAGCATTCGGCGCAGGCGCGATGAGGGAAAGACGCTCGCAGGCTGCCAGCTTCCTCACCGCGTCTGCGGTTAGATTTCTGGCTTAACGGGGGCATTAAAATAAAAGTAGGAATAGGCTAGTTAGGTTTAGCTGACATTAGCACATCGCTAATGTCGGCTAGCTTAATAGGGTTCAATCTGGTGACAGAATCCCTTTAAAGCACAATCTGGCCCCTCCTGTGTAACTTCTATTAAGTATGTACATGGGGAACTAATTACTGGGGATAAGGATATTCTGGGGGTATTCCATGCTCACTTTAATGACGTCTATCGGTCTAGAGCAGGGGTGCACAACCTTTTTTAGTCTGGGGGCCGCATTGTCACATCGCTCCATTTCAAGGGGCCGCAAATAAATTTTAAAAATGTTGATCGGCGCTCATCTGCCTATTACACAAGTCAGTGCAAAGTGACTGGGGAGGAGTGAGTCATTCCGCCTTCATTTAGATTACACAGGGAGATGTGCTGCCGATAATCGGACATCTTTTGATCCTTATAAAATATGCAAATCAGCCGACAAATGAGCAATTCCTTGTTTATTGACTGATCAGCTGCACGATTATACCATCCAGATAAAAGATATGAGCGCTCCTATCAAATATTGTGCTGCAGATTAGCCTCTGAAACCGAAGAGTTATACTTACCTGCTCCCCACCGCTCTGGTCCTTCGCACTACCCCGCTGGCAGTGCATGGACATGGTCATACACCTCTCCAGCCAATGACTGGCTTAGGCGGTGATGTGGCCACAAGCAGCATGTCACTTCTGAAGCCAGTCATTGACTGGAGCCGTGCAAGTGACCATGGCCACTTTTCATTTGGGGGAAACTGTACAAAACATTTTTAAAAATTATATTTTTTTCAAACTATAGCACCTTATTCTTTAAATATGCAAACTGACACCAAAATAAATTATTATAATTAGTACCCTATTTTGTGTAGGCCGTTTTGTTATATAATATGAAAAGTTTCACGTGAATGGGGCGGTAATGGTGACGGTTATGGTTGGTTGCAGAATATAAAATCAGTGATACAGTCCTAACCTCAGTATCTGAGGAAAGGGATTTAGGGGTCATTATTTCAGAAGACTTAAAGGTAGGCAGACAATGTCATAGAGCAGCAGGAAATGCTAGCAGAATGCTTGGGTGTATAGGAAGAGGCATTACCAGTAGAAAGAGGGAGGTGCTCATGTCGCTCTACAGAGCACTAGTGAGACCTCATTTGGAGTATTGTGCGCAGTACTGGAGACCATATCTCCAGAAGGATATTGATACTTTGGAGAGAGTTCAGAGAAGAGCTACTAAATTGGTACATGGATTGCAGGATAAAACTTACCAGGAAAGGTTAAAGGACCTTAACATGTATAGCTTGGAAGAAAGACGAGACAGAGGGGATATGATAGGAAATCAACAAGGTAAAAGAGGAGAGAATATTTACAAGAAGAAAAACTGCTACAAGAGGACATAGTTTAAAATTAGAGGGGCAAAGGTTTAAAAGTAATATCAGGAAGTATTACTTTACTTAGAGAGTAGTGGATGCATGGAATAGCCTTCCTGCAGAAGTGGTAGCTGCAAATACAGTGAAGGAGTTTGAGCATGCATGGGATAGGCATAAGGCCATCCTTCATATAAGATAGGGCCAGCGGCTATTCATAGTATTCAGTATTTTGGACAGACTAGATGGGCCAAATGGTTCTTATCTGCCGACACATTCTGTTTCTATGTTTTTTCTTTTATGTAATATTTTTTTTCTAACTTAATATATTTCTGCTACAAATGTCCCCCAAGAGGTCATAAAAAGACCTTGGGGGACACTGTCACTTTTTTTAAATTTTGCACTTTTTCCTTTTTATTTTTTACTTCTATTTGAATTTTATTAATATTTTATTGTATTATTTTTTTATAATTTTATTTTTTTATTTTATTTTTTTAGAATTTTCTATAATTTTTTAAAATATACAGTACAGACCAAGTTTGTACACACCTCATTCAAAGAGTTTTCTTTATTTTCATGACTATGAAGGCATCAAAACTATGAATTAACACATGTGGAATTATATACATAACAAACAAGTGTGAAACAACTGAAAATATGTCATATTCTAGGTTCTTCAAAGTAGCCACCTTTTGCTTTGATTACTGCTTTGCACACTCTTGGCATTCTCTTGATGAGATTCAAGAGGTAGTCCCCTGAAATGGTCTTCCAACAGTCTTGAAGGAGTTCCCAGAGATGCTTAGCACTTGTTGGCCCTTTTGCCTTCACTCTGCGGTCCAGCTCACCCCAAACCATCTCGATTGGGTTCAGGTCCGGTGACTGTGGAGGCCAGGTCATCTGGCGCAGCACCCCATCACTCTCCTTCATGGTCAAATAGCCCTTACTTTCAAAGTTTTCCCAATTTTTCGGCTGACTGACTGACCTACATTTCTTAAAGTAATGATGGCCACTCTTTTTTTTTTTTACTTAGCTGCTTTTTTCTTGCCATAATACAAATTCTAACAGTCTATTCAGTAGGACTATGAGCTGTGTATCCACCTGACTTCTCCTCAACGCAACTGATGGTCCCAACCCCATTTATATGGCAAGAAATCCCACTTCTTAAACCTGACAGGGCACACCTGTGAAGTGAAAACCATTTCAGGGGACTACCTCTTGAAGTTTATCAAGAGAATGCCAAGAGTGTGCAAAGCAGTAATCAAAGCAAAAGGTGGCTACTTTGAAGAACCTAGAATATGACATATTTTCAGTTGTTTCACACTTGTTTGTTATGTATATAATTCCACATGTGTTAATTCATAGTTTTGATGCCTTCATTGGGCATCTACAATTTTCATAGTCATGAAAATAAAGAAAACTCTTTGAATGAGAAGGTGTGTCCAAACTTTTGGTCTGTACTGTATTTTTGCCACATAATATATCCCCCAAGGGGTCATAAAAAGACTGCTGTGGGACAGTGAACACTCTTTTATTAAGCACTTTTTCCTTTTTATTGTATTTAATTTTTTAAAATAATTTTCTATTTTTTTGTGCCACATAATATTTTATTTCTCTTTTCTTTTATTTATATTTTATAAAAAATTTATTTAGTTTTCAAAAAAATGTTAATCATTTTTTAACTTTTTTTTTTTTATTATATATTTTTACCACATAATTTGTCTCCAAGAGGTCACTGAAAGACCTTTGGGAGACAATAAGTGACTCTTTTTTTTTGTACTATTTTCACTGTAACTGGAGCATCCAAAGGAGCCCCAGTTACAGGAAAACCAGCCTGCTGCGGAGGCTTTGTACCAGGGCAGAGCGCTCCTCTGTTCCCGAGACACCTAGCAATCACGTGATTGCCGAGTCCACACTGCAGAGCGCTCATAGAAGAGAAGGCAGAAGCGCTAATAAAGCACTTCTGTCTTCTCCTCGGCTTCCCCGCTCTCACTAATAGCCGGGGACCCTTTCCGCTCCTGCTACAGTGCAGGAGCAAAACCTGTGATCCATCTGCTGTGCGGCGCTCTGTGCAGAAACACAGCTGATTACAGGATCAGCTGTGTTAATCCCCATTAGGACGGGGGCCGCAAACCATGGCTCTGGGGGCCGCATGCGGGCCGCAGGTTGTGCACCCCTGGTCTAGACTGACAGTCAGCCCGACAGATAGAGGGAAGAATTTGATGGACATTTCCTTGCCCATTTTAACTGTGGAGCATAGGGAGCTGTTGAATGGAGATATCTGTCTGGAGGACCTTGAGCTGACGTTGAGATCTTTTCCTAATGAAAAGGCACCTGGGGGGGATGGCTTGCCGGTGGAATTTTATAAGAAGCACCAGGAGTTTCTTCTCCCACACCTACTTAATGTTTTTATGGACTCATATCTGGCAGGTACTTTACCCAGTTCGAGGAGGGAGGCGATTGTGGTAGTGCTTCCAAAACCAGGCAAGGATCCTACACAGGTAGATTCTTATCGTCCTATTTCACTGTTAACGGTAGACGTAAAAATATTGGCGAAGGTTCTAGCTAATAGACTATTAAATGTTATTAGTACTATTATTCATGAAGACCAACCTGGCTTCATGCCTGGAAAATCTACATCCTTAAGGCTACGTCTATACGACAACATTTGTCGCGCAACATTTTGTTGCACTAATATCGCGCGACAATTTTTATAATGGCAGTCTATGGTGTTGCACTGCAACGCAACAGTCGCAGAAAATCCATTCGAGATGGATTTTTCTGCGACTGTTGCGTCGCAGTCGCAGCATGTTGCATGTTGCAGTGCGACACCATAGACTGCCATTATAAAAATTGTCGCGCGACATTAGTGCAACAAAATGTTGCGCTACAAATGTTGCAGTGTAGTTGTGCCCTATCTGACAATAAGTCGCGCGACAAATGTTGTCGTGTAGACGTAGCCTAAATCTTAGACGCCTGTTCCTGAATCTCCAGTTGGATGAGGAGGAAGGAGGGAACTGTGGGGCTGTGATCTCACTCGATGCTGCCAAAGCTTTTGATGGCGTCGAGTGTGATTACCTTTGGGCAGTTTTGTCCAAAATGGGATTTGGCGCGATTTTCATAAAATGGGTGCAGCTGCTCTATAACCAACCTAGAGCTAGGATTAGAGTAAATGGAGGGATTTCTCCAGCGCTGGCACTAGAAAGGGGGATAAGGCAGGGCTTCCCACTGTCGCCTCTCTTATTTGCTATAGGGATAGAACTGGTGGCTTGCCTCCTAACAGCCACACCGATTTTCCAGGGCCTTAAAAGGGGGGACTTGGAGGAGCATGTACCGCTATATTCAGATGATATGCTGCTATATGTAGGTGACCTGATCTCTTCCATAGACCCTATTATCTCACTTATCTCTGAATTTGGCAGGCAGTCTGGACTGCTTATCAACTGAAATAAGTCTGTGATACTCCCATTGTCCCCGGTCCCAGAAAATTTCTGTCTTGATCATACTAAACTTAGGGTAGTATCCTCATTTAAAGGGCTTCTGCAGTTTGTTTAAACTGATGATCTATCCTCTGGATAGATCATCAGCATCTGATCGGCGGGGGTTCAACACCCGGGACCCCCGCCGATCAGCTGTTTGAGAAGGCAGCGGCCTTCTCACTGTTTACCGCAGGCCCAGTGACGTCACGACTAGTATCAACTTGCCTGGGCCCGGCTAAGCTCTGTTCACTTGAATGGAGCTTAGCCCCGCCCAGGCTAGTGATACTAGTTGTGATGTCACTGGGCCTGCGGTAAACAGGGAGAAGGCCACGGCACTCCTGGAGCGCCGCTGCCTTCTCAAACAGCTGATCGGCAGGGGTGTCGGACCCCCGCCAATCAGATGCTGATGATCTATCCGGAGGATAGATCATCAGTTTAAACAAACTGCAGAACCCCTTTTAAGTATCTGGGAGTTGACATCTCCATCAATCCCCATAGATACATGCCAGATAATATACTGCCTCTACTAACTAAGTTTAAAACTAAGGCTGCCTTGTGGCATAAACTGCCCATATCCCTAGTGGGTACGGGTAACCTGATTAAAATGGTGCTGATGCCGTAACTCTTTTATATGTGCTCCATAACTCTCCAGTATGGATCCCTACGCATTATTTTTACAAAATACAGCAAATATTTTGGTTCCTGTTGTGGAAGGATAAGAGAAGTAGAATTAAATATTAAACTCTACAGAGGGCCAAGGATGCGGGTGGTTTGGCGCTGCCTAACCCCTTACTATACTTCCTTTCAGCTCAGCTGCAACACTTTAAGGGATGGAATATGGCGCGGGGAGTGGGGAGAGGAGGTAGGCTAGTTGCATGGGTGTCTGGTTGTTGTTCGCCACTTGCAGTCCTGGAGGGGGATGTAGCCCCTAGGTTTAAATCTGCTCCAATTCTGGGGCTTATGAGGAGGGTGTGGACTAAGGCTAGAGAGATCTTGGTTATCTCAGGACTGTTAAATATTGCTCCCATCTGGAATAATCCCCTTTTTACCTGAATTATCCCAATTAACGGGGTTCTCCTAATAGGGGAGGAATGGGATTTGGAATATTGGCCAGTTATACTCCCAGGGACTTCTAAAGCAGTTTCAGCAGCTGTGTCCTGAGTTTGGCCTCCCCTCCACGCATTTCTATAAATACTTGCAGCTGAGGCACGCATTGGATGCGCAATCCAAGCTTTCCTCACTACAGTACACGACTAATCAGACGCTTGATGCTGTGGTGGCAACAGGGTCTGTAAAAGATACTGATGACTTGTGGAATGATGATGTTGATATTTCCATCTGTTAGCTCATTTATTTAGTTGTATATTTTATATGTAAATTTCTCCAAAACCAAACATAAGATGGATAAACTACCTTTGATTGCGTTTACATCCAGCAATTTGTAGGTAGGTGACGTCAAATGCGTAAGCCCAACACAAATTAACCTTGCAATCTTGGGGGTTCCACCTAAATCCACCAAGGAAATCCAGCTTGGAAAAAGAGGTTTCAAGGCAACAACCAATGTAGTATAAGCTGCTTTATTTTGAGCACATAAGGCAAAAACACCCATGTTTTGCCACGCAAGCTTTTCTCAAGCTGTCTATTACACCACTCGCTCAAATCTCTTGTGCTGCATTAGCCACAACTCTGTCCCATTACATCAGTTAAAATGACAAAACCTTTTCAGGGACCTTCTTACTGTCTCTGGCGACCGTTGTTGTTTTGCGGTCCGTTTTTTATGGATCCGTTGTTTCGTATCTTGTTTTTTTTTTTTCTCTGATTTAAGTCCTCTTCCGTTCCGTTTTTCCACAAAACATATCCGTATGCGATCCGTTTTTTGCGGATCAGAAACAGTAACTTATTAATCACCAAACACATGAGCAATATGGGCTGGGCATAGCATTTCTACAGTATGGATTCATGAAATACAGATGACATACAGATGTGTTCCGTGTGCGTTCCGTATTTTTTGCAGACCCATTGACTTGAATGGGGCCTCGGACCGTGATTTGCAGACAATAATAAGACATGCACTACTTTTTTGCGGAACGGAAATACGGAAACGGAATGCACACAGAGTACCTTCTGTTGTTTTTGCGGACCGTGTGCAGTGAATAGTTCTGCACACGGTCCGCAAAAAAAAAAACGGAACTGAAGCAGAAAGAAAATCCGTACGTGTGCATGAGCCTTTAGGGTGCTGCCAAATGTTCAGTTTTTATGCCCTTTTTAAACCAAAACCAGGAGTGGACTAAAAAAAGAAGAGCAGTTGTATCTGTCCTTAATACTTTCTCTTCTGTTATGATCTACACCTAATTTTATCTTCAAAAAGCCTAAACTTGTGGCAACTTTAAGACCTTATTTGCATAGTCAGTATTTGGTCAGTTGCGAGCCGAAACCAGGTGCCGGGTCTACAACACAGAACAGGTGTAAGTCTTTCCATTATAACTTATCTCTGTGTAGCCTCCATTTTGACTCGCAATCACTGATGGCACCCTCTGACCAAACACTGATTGTGTGATTGAGACTAGGCTAGAGCTAATCGAGCTTTGAATCATAGATCCGAAGTCGATTCGTTCAAAAAACGTCATTTTTAATGCTGTTTCCATACAACATTAAACTGTATTGGCTCGGTGGAGCAAAACTTCATATTGCCCGAAGTTTCTTGAGCCTTTTGTGAATTACTACGGTATTCTTATTTGCGTCTTTAAAAACATTTTAAAATAGGAATCCGAAGTGGGCTTTGGTACTGACTGGTACTTCTGTCTCAAAGCCTACTTCGGATTCCTATAATGTTTTTTTTTTTTTTTTTTTTAAACACTTTATTAATTATCCAACAACAACCATTACATAAAACATGTCGTTATTAACATATATCAACATATTTTCCTTTAACCCCACAAAAACTCCCCCCCCCCCCCCCTTGCGATGCGTCTTCCTTTGCCACCACTCCTCCGTCCTAAGACCGAGGAGTAGTGGTGACGGGTGAAGTGCGAGGAAGCTCTATGAGTTCCAGTCTCCCCAGATTCCAATCCATTTTTTTTCTCCGAATTTCTCTGCTTATACAAAATATATTCATATCTCCTAGTAGTATTCACCAGATTTAGCCATGTATTCATAGTGGGACTGTTAGGTGAAAACCAGGCGCGTGCTATCAATAGTCGTTCCAAAAACATTATCTTAAATTAAAAGATTTTTTTTATGTTGCTGACAGCTCACCTTGGCCAACTCACCCAGTACCCAGCATTCCACGGAGAAAGGGATCCGCACCTTCAATTTTCCCTCAATATATTTATATAAATATAGTAAAATGTTTTTAAAGATGCAGATAGGAATACTGAAGTCTCGCACAACTTCAATCAATATGAAATTTGGCTCCACGGGGGCCAATACATTTTAATGCTGTACAGTAACAGCATTAAAAACAAAGCGGCACATTTATTAAGACTGGCATTTTAGACACCGGTCTTAATAAAGCCCTAAGCTGGCGGCGGATCCCCCGAAGTTATGATGAGGCGCAAGCCTCTATATAACTTCGGTGCATCCAGCGCCATTTTTAAATGTATGACCGCTTCTGAGCAGTCTTACATTTAGACCATTTTCTTTGCCTAAAAGAGGCGTAGAAAATGTTAAATGAGATGGACCTACTGGCCCGTCCCCTTCCGCTCCCATGCCGACAATTTTAGACTTGGTGTGAGCGGGGAAAAGTCGCACATAGTGGCTCAACTAACCGTTGCGCCACCATCTGAACGTGAAATAGGCGTATTTCATTATAAAAAATGACCCCCAAAGTTTTTGAGTGAATCGACTTGGGCTCTATGATCCGAAGCGTGATTCGCTTAAAGGGGTTGGCCACTCTTTAAATACCGTACTTTCCACTACTGTGTGGCAGGCAGGGAAAAAATAAAGTTCCTAATATACTTCATTAAACACATCTGCCTGCTTTTCTTTCAGTTATAAGCCACTCCCCCTTAGTCCTGCTCTACCTTGCAGCTGAGTTCGTCCATGGCTGCACGCGACCTGGAGGAGCTTGAGAGGAAGCTCGTCCAGGCGCATGTGCAGTCTGCTCCTGTCAGTGGTCGGCTCCCTGCTGCCCGCTCCAACTGTGACAGGAATCAGCTGCTTGTTCCCTCTCTACAAACAGCTGATTCCTGTCAGAAGCTGGCTGTGATAAAAACCTTCAGAGCCCCTACTGCAGAAGCTACTTAGTCAATTCCTCCCCCCCCCCGCACTACCACCACACAGCGGACCCGCTAAGCCACGCCCACCGGCTTCATTAGGCCACGCCCCCTGCAACGTGTGTGTATGTATATATGCATACATATTTAAATACAAAATATATACACACGTGTTTAATATATTTATGTGTATATACATTGCGGTCCGCAATGCATGGGCACTGACCGTATGTGTGTATATTGTATATGTATATGTGTGTATGTATCTATATATATGTGTGTGTGTGTGTGTGTGTGTATATATATATATATACACACACACACACACACACACACACACACACACACACACACACACACACACACACACACACACACACACACACACACACACACACCCATAAATATTGGTACATCGACACAATTCTAACATTTTTGGCTCTATACATCACCACAATGGATTTGAAATGAAACGAACAAGATGTGCTTTAACTGCAGACTGTCAGCTTTAATTTGAGGGTATTTACATCCAAATCAGGTGAACGGTGCAGGAATTACAACAGTTTGCATATGTGCCTCCCACTTGTTAAGGGGTCAAAAGTAATGGGACAATTAGATTCTCAGCTGTTCCATGGCCAGGTGTGTGTTATTCCCTCATTATCCCAATTACAATGAGCAGATAAAAGGTCCAGAGTTAATTTCAAGTGTGCTATTTGCATTTGGAACCTGTTGCTGTCAACTCTCAAGATGAGATCCAAAGAGCTGTCACTATCAGTGAAGCAAGCCATCATTAGGCTGAAAAAACAACAAACCCATCAGAGAGATAGCAAAAACATTAGGCGTGGCCAAAACAACTGTTTGGAACATTCTTAAACAGAAGGAACGCACCGGTGAGCTCAGCAACACCAAAAGACCCGGAAGACCATGGAAAACAACTGTGGTAGATGGCCGAAGAATTCTTTCCCTGGTGAAGAAAACACCCTTCACAACAGTTGGCCAGATCAAGAACACTCTCCAGGAGGTAGGTGTATGTGTGTCAAAGTCAACAATCAAGAGAAGACTTCACCAGAGTGAATACAGAGGGTTCACAAGATGTAAACCATTGGTGAGCCTCAAAAACAGGAAGGCCGGATTAGAGTTTGCCAAACGACATCTAAAAAAGCCTTCACAGTTCTGGAGCAACATCATATGGACAGATGAGACCAAGATCAACTTGTACCAGAGTGATGGGAAGAGAAGAGTATGGAGAAGGAAAGGAACTGCTCATGATCCTAAGCATACCACCTCATCAGTGAAGCATGGTGGTGGTAGTGTCATGGCGTGGGCATGTATCTCTGCCAGTGGAACTGGTTCTCTTGTATTTATTGATGATGTGACTGCTGACAAAAGCAGCAGGATGGGGGGGCGTGGCTAACTGCCGACATGAGCGGCCGCATCTGAGCTGAGCTCCGGCTCCCACACAGAATCCTGAGCAATCCTGAGCACTGACACGGTCTACCCACCATCAGAATAGACAAGCGACATCACGAAACCTCACAGAACCTCTCCATGGGTCCCAGCAAAGGTCAGGCGGCGGCTGACCGCCTGAAGGAATATGTGCGCCAGGACACCCAACATGGCGCCGCAGCGACCAGCACGCCCCGCACCCAACATACTCGTGGTCAGGCGGCCCAGCAGGCGAACAACGATACACAAGATGAGCCAGAGCTCTCAGCGAAAGAGGCACATGAACAACTCCTGACAGCAATCCTGGCCTGTCAAACTTCCCTCACGACCAAGATTGATGAGGTACGTGTGGATGTGGGCCTATTAAGACAGGACGTTCAACAGCTTAGGGAGCGGGTGAAGGGAGCTGAGGAAAGGATCTCAGACCTGGAAGATCTTACTCGCCCCATGCCGGCCAAGATTCATGCCCTGGAGGGTTCGGTCTCCCTGTGGAGGCAAAAATGTGACGACTTGGAAAACAGGGCCAGGAGAAATAATGTGCGTATTCTGGGCCTACCGGAGCGCTCGGAGGGACCGGATCCTGCCTCTTTCCTGGAAGCCTGGTTCAGATCTACCTTCCCGGAGGCAGCTTTTTCCATGGCGTACGCAGTGGAGAGGGCCCATAGGGTCCCAGCTCGCCCACCGCCACCTGGAGCTCCACCTAGGCCGCTGCTAGCACGCATGCTGAATTGGAAGGACCGAGATCTTATCCTTACACAAGCAAGGAGGAAGCAAACCATTATGTATGAGAATGCAAAAGTGTCCCTATTTCCTGATTTCTCTGCTGAGCTCCAGAAAAAGAGGGCGACCTTTGTCTCGGTCAAAAGAAGGCTACGGGACATGAATCTACCTTATTCTATGGCTTACCCAGCTAGGCTAAGGGTGGTGGATGGAGAAAAATCACATTTTTTTACTGACCCCAAGGAAGCGGATGATTGGGTCGCAAGGAAATCACGCAGGATGGCGCCATCTTGAGATATGGTATGGCGTTGATACCTCTTTTCGTCCCCTGCCTCTTTTCTTTCTCCTTGATCGGGGACTCTATCAGCGGGACTCACTGCTACTTGAGGGAGGAGAATGGCCATCTACATTATCTGGACATGTTCAGTTCTGGACTTTGTAGTACTCGCGGCCTCCCGTTTCCGAAAAGGTTTTGCTGATAAGTTGATATATCATTTGTTTATATGTCAGTATGCTATACAATATCATGGGAGCTGCTCAGTTACCTGCATAGTTGAGACACCACCTTGCAACATGCAGGTCCCTGAAACCGCAGCCACAGGGAAATTATTTTTTCACTCTGGGCAAAATGCTCGATATTACATCATTTGTTTATGGCATGTTTTGTTTTGCCTTAAGTTTACATACTCTGTTTGGGCATTATGTGGTACACCACTTGATACAGGTAGCTGGGTGAATATGTGGAATGATGTGATGGGAGGAGTCTATTCGGCATTGCAGCAGAAGTGTAGACTTATATGGATATGTGAGATACGAATGCTATGGCCACCTTAATTTTAATGTCCTGGAATGTGAGGGGACTTGGAGATGCGAGTAAAAGAATGTCTGTCTGTTTTTACCCATGTCCGCAGATATACTCCTCATATACTCAGCCTGCAGGAGACCCATTTGACACCTGAAACTGCTGGTAGACTTAAGAAGTCATGGGTTCAACATGCGTACCACTCGTATGGTACCTCCCACTCCAGGGGTGTATCTCTGCTAGTTAACCGCTCTGTCAGGTGGGAGTTGCATGCGACTGAGAGCGACCCGGAGGGTAGATATGTTTTTGTCTATGCACACGTGAACGGCACCCCGTATGTGATCCTGGGCGTTTACTGTCCCCCACCTGCTGATTTAACCATACTACAAACTGCAACCATATTTGCAGCCCAATACCCACATGCGAGACTCTTATGTGTGGGGGACATTAACATGGTCATGGACTCGCAGAGGGACCGCTTCTGTGCTCATCCTGCCTCGTCGGCTCGAAGCCACCCTTCATTGTTGAGGGCTTGGGCTGGTGAAGTGGGATGGATAGATTTTTGGAGGGAGAAACATCCAGATGCAATAGAGTACTCTTGCTTTACTCCTTCCCATGGAGCGCTGTCCAGGATAGACTATATATTTGGATCCCCTGATGCTTACTTAGATTTGTCCACTGTTATCTATGGCCCCCAGGGTGTCTCTGATCATGCGCCTTTGATTGCACAATTTAATGTTACTCAGGGGTTGAGCCCTTGTTTGAAAACAAGAATTCATCCATTTTGGCTTACTTTGCTGAAAGAGCAGGATAGGATCCCAGATCAATTACAGGTCTTCCTTGAAGTGCATGACGTGGATACGAGTGCCCTCCTCCTCTGGGAAACACTAAAGGCATACCTAAGGGGATGTCTTAAATCATCGATCTCTTATATTAAGAGGGACACCAGGAGAAAGGAGGACTCCCTTAACTCTAGTGTTAGGGAGGCTGAAGCTAGGTACCTGGCAGACCCATCGGAGACACATAGGCAGGACTGGTTGTTGAAAGGTAGGATGTACTTAGTCCATCTGCATGAAAAAAGTGACCGTAAGCTATTCTTTTATAAACAGCAGGCCTTTGAGATGGGTGATAAGGCAGGGAGACTATTGGCTCAAATAGTACATAAAAATGCCTCTGCCCCGCCAGTCCTGCGTATTCAGGCCATGGACGGGGAGGTCAAAGAATCTGTCCCGGATATGGTAGCATGTTTTGCTGACTTCTATCGAGAGTTATATCAGACACGAGTGTCATACTCAGAGATTGAACTTGAGAACTACTTAGATGGAGTATCTTGCCCATCACTCTCATTAGAGGACAGCAACCTAATGGAGGAAGATATTACTCTGGAAGAGATACAAAATGCAATTGCTGGTCTGTCGAATGGGAAGTCCCCGGGCCCAGATGGGTTGCCACTGGAGGTATACTCCAAGTATGTTGACGTCCTTGGGCCCCAATTGAGAGAGTTATTCAAGGAGGCGTGGCGTATTGGTAGGCTCCCGGACTCTATGTATGAAGCATCCATAGTAGTGATTCTTAAACCTGACAAGGACCCGTTGGATTGTTCCTCCTATAGGCCAATATCTTTGCTAAACCTGGATTACAAAATCCTCACGAAGGTCTTGGCCAATAGGTTAAACAAAATAGTGCCTAGCATAATCCATTGCGATCAGACTGGGTTCATACCGGGAAGATCAACTTCTAGTAATATCCGTAGGGCACAAATTATAGCCCAAATTGGGACTTGTCAAGGAAGGCAGTGGGCGATGGCTTCATTAGATACGGCCAAGGCCTTCGATTCTCTGGAGTGGCCATACCTGCTGAGAGTGTTGGGGAGATTTGGCTTTGGCCCTAGATTCCTACAGTGGGTCCGGGTACTATACAAAAATCCGAAGGCTAGTATCTCGATTAATGGTACGACCTCCTCCTACTTCAATCTGCAGAGGGGTACGAGGCAGGGTTGCCCTCTCTCCCCCCTTTTGTTCGCAATTGCCATAGAGCACTTAGCTCTGCGCATCCGCCATGATTCGATATTCAGAGGAGTTGGGCTGGGGGGGAGAGAGGACAGAGTAGGCCTTTATGCGGACGACCTCATATTATACATGAGTGATATGGACACTTCCTTACCACAAGCGATCACGATTATAGAGCAATTTAGTCACTTTTCTGGATTGCATATTAACTGGGCTAAGTCTGCCTTGATGCCGCTGTGGCGATCTGATTGGCCCGAAGTCTACCACAACCTCAGAGTAGTGGACCACTTTAAATACTTGGGGATAGTCATCACCAGAGTGCCGGGAGACTCCTACTCCAGAAATGTTGCCCCTCTAGAAGCTATATTCATTGAGAAGTTCAGGGTGTGGAAGACCCTCCCTCTGTCTGTCATGGGTAGGATCAATCTAATCAAAATGATCCTATTGCCTAAGGGTCTTTACATACTGGAACATGCTTGCACCCCAATATCACGAAATCTCTTGGACCGCCTACACTCCTTAATGATTCAATTCATATGGGGTAGGGCCAGACACAAACTTGCTATGAATACACTACAGAGAGCCAGAGGGCAGGGGGGGGCATCGCTACCAAATTTCCACTTGTACTTCTTGGCAGGACAAATGAGATTCTTGGCTGGTTGGGTTAATGGTGAGTCCCTGCAGAATATGGAATATTATTTGCAGCAGCACCTGGGCTTGTCTAGTTTATGGCCTGTACTAGAGAGATTGGGCTCCTTGTCGAGGCACCTGCTGCCAGTTCATAAGTTGGCACAGCAGGTTTGGAGGGACGCTAAATTGAGACAATTTCAGGATTGGGCCGACACCATGCCTTTATGGGATAACCCTTTGCTCCCCCACTTGCAAGGGATAGAAGGAACACATATATGGGCAGCGTCCGGGATCGTACTCTTGCGAGATCTGTATAGTGAAGGTACCCTACGCTCCTTCTCTCAAATTCAGGAACGTTTTGGAATAGTACGTACCCAATTTTTCAAATACCTGCAGATTAGACAAGCCTTTCGGGAACAGTTTGGGGATGGTAATAGGGCCATTTCTTCTTATCCCCTTATCGGAGTTATTAAATCACAGGGACCCAGAGGTATGGTGTCTGTACTATATACTCACCTTTTGGAGAACCACATGTCAGCGCAACCCATATTAGCTGAGGCCAGATGGAGAGGGAACATTTCACATCTCTCAGCGGAGGATTGGTCAGAGGCCTTAGAAGCAGTCACTAGGGTATCTCCTTCGATTAACAATAGATTGATCCAGTTATTTATGCTACATCGCAGCTATTTAACCCCTACTAGGTTACACAGGATGGGAAGGATCCCCCAATCCAATTGCTTAAGATGTGCACATAATAATGCAGACTTCTGGCATATGATGTGGGAGTGCGAGTACATCAAATCATATTGGCAAGCGGTATTGGGGGTACTCTCGTCACTGGGCTTAGGTCCTATTCCACTTTGCCCCAAGGTATGTCTCCTAGGGATCCTGGATGATGATAGCTGGACCCACTATGATAAGATATTTTTAAGCGAAACATTATTTTTAGCCCGCAAAGTTATTGCTCTCAAATGGATGGCAGATGATTTACCGACTCTGGGGATGTGGAAGAGACTAGTTAATCAAGTGATTCCTTATGAGAAGGTGTTATATGTCAATAGAAAATGCCCTGATAAATTCCAGAAGGTGTGGGGTCTATGGTGTGAGTCGCATCTGACGACTTCAGAGAGATCAGCGGTTTCTTTAGGTCCGTGACAGGACTAACACGTGCCGAGTCCTGCACTTCATTTTGTACGACCCAGTTTGTTGTATTAAATGCCGTGTCTTCTCTCCATCGAATTGTTTATGTATGTATCACCGCCACTCAGCGTGATCTGACCTGTAATATGTCTTTGTATTTTGTCCATAAGACTGTACCATGTATATGCCTTGTTACTCTTATTCAATAAAACGAGTTTAAAAAAAAAAAGCAGCAGGATGAATTCTGAAGTGTTTCGGGCAATATTATCTGCTCATATTCAGCCAAATGCTGCAGAACTCATTGGACGGCGCTTCACAGTGCAGATGGACAATGACCCAAAGCATACTGCAAAAGCAACCAAAGAGTTTTTTAAGGGAAAGAAGTGGAATGTTATGCAGTGGCCAAGTCAATCACCTGACCTGAATCCGATTGAGCATGCATTTCACTTGCTGAAGACAAAACTGAAGGGAAAATGCCCCAAGAACAAGCAGGAACTGAAGACAGTTGCAGTAGAGGCCTGGCAGAGCATCACCAGGGATGAAACCCAGCATCTGGTGATGTCTATGCGTTCCAGACTTCAGGCTGTAATTGACTGCAAAGGATTTGCAACCAAGTATTAAAAAGTGAAAGTTTGATTTATGATTATTATTCTGTCCCATTACTTTTGACCCCTTAACAGGTGGGAGGCACATATGCAAACTGTTGTAATTCCTACACCGTTCACCTGATTTGGATGTAAATACCCTCAAATTAAAGCTGACAGTCTGCAGTTAAAGCACATCTTGTTCTTTCATTTCAAATCCATTGTGGTGGTGTATAGAGCCAAAAATGTTAGAATTGTGGCTATGTCCCAATATTTATGGACCTGACTGTACATGAATATACATACACATGTGTAAATATACATATTTATATATGTATTTACACACACGTGTGCATATACATTGCAATGCATGGGCACCGACAGTGTGTCCACTGTCTGCAGACGTGAACCCATTCACTTAAATGGGGTCTGCAATCTGCATCCGACTGTACTTTTTCACGGTGCGGAGGCATGGACAGAAAACCCGTGGATGCACTCCATAGGTTTCCGATCTGCTTCCATTCCGCACCACACCGTATCTTTCGTATTTCAGACCCATTCACTTCATACGGTGCTCACACGGCTGGTGCCTGTATATTGTGGACCCCCTGTTCGTGGGCCACAATACAGACACAGGCAGGCTATGGTCATGTGCATGAGGCCTAAAGCCATACCTCCTTCCAGTATCCGGCAGGACAGTCCCGGATTTCAGTGGCGGTCCTGGTACAGGGGAGGTATGTCCAAAACAGATAAGTTTTGCCCTAATGCATTCTGAATGGAAAAGGATCCCCTCAGAATGCATCAGTTTGCCTACGATCATTCACCATTCTGCTTTGGAGGCGGACACCAAAATGCTGCTTGCAGGTGTTTTGGTGTCCGCCTGATGAAACTGAGCCAAACGGATCCGTCCTCACACACAATGTAATTCAATAGGGACGGATCCGTTTTCTCTGGCACAATAAAAAACGGATCCGTCCCCCATTGACTTTCCTTCATGGTTATAGAAGACATAATACAAACGGATCCGTTCATGACGGATGCATGTGGTTATATATCCATGACGGATACGCAAAAAAACACAAGTGTGAAAGTAGCCTTAGGGTACTTTCACACTTGCGGCAGGACGGATCCGACAGGCTGTTCACCATGTCGAATCCGTCCTTCCGCTATGTCGCCGGACCGCCGCTCCGTTCCCATTGACTATAATGGGGGCGGAGCTCCGGCGCCGAACGGCAGTGCACGGCGAGAGCCGCCGGACATGCAGGACCTTTAGTCCGGCGGCCTTTCGCCGTGCTGCGCCGGAGCTCCGCCCCCGTCCCCATTATAGTCAATTCTATTCTAAAGTTGGGAGTTATGATAAAGCACTGATGAAATGACACCTAAGGTGCTGTTGTCACTATGGCATCACAAGTAGGCAGAGATGTCATGTGACTGCTCCCCTGGAGACGCTTTGCTGTGATGCATGCTGGGATTTTTACTTTCACTTTGCAGCTGCTCCATCCACACAGCCTCTCATTAATGGGAGCATGCTATGCTAAATGCAGTAGAAAAATTATATATATATACAGTATATCTGTCATGATACAAATTCCTCTTGGCTTTAGTTATTGTCTGGGGCACTTTATTTGTTTTTATACTTATGGTGGCCAACTCCTTTAAGCCTAATTAAGACCTTAAGCCTGTATTACACCAGATGATTGTTGAGCCGATCATCACTAATGAGCGTTTATGGGAACTCTCGTTAGCGATGATCTGCCTGTATAATACTGCTGCTCGTTCATCGGGCAATCAGAATCTTTCAGCAAGTTTAAAAATTATCGATTGCCGGCGGCAGATCGTGCTGTTTAACCACAACCTGCTGCCAGCAAACAATGATTCTGTATGTGGACAAGCGATGGCATTAGCGATGCCCTGCTGCTGCTGCTTCTCCCCGTGCGCGGATAAAAACATCCGGTGTCAGGGGGGAGCAGCCAATGGCAGGCGGTGACGGGGATGAGCCTCCCTAGTGTCACCCGTGATACTAGGAAGGCTTGTCTCCATCACCGCCTGCCATTGGCTGCTGCCCCCCCTTCCCCCCCAACACTGGATGTTGAAGCGGCAGTGCAGGAAGCCAGGTAAGTAGAATCAGTGTGAGGGGCCCTGCATACGGGGGAGTATCTGTTAGGCCCCTTTCACACAAGTGAGTTTTTCGCGCAGGTGCAATGTGTGACGTGAACGCATTGCACCCGCACTGAATCCTGACCCAGTCATTTCAATGGGTCTGTGTACATGAGCGTTTTTTTTTCCCTGCATCAGTTCTGCGTTGCGTGAAAAAAAGCAGCATGTTCTATATTTTGCGTTTTTCACGCAGCCCTGGCCCCATGGAAGTGAATGGGGCTTCAGTGAAAAACGCATTGCATCCGCAAGCAAGTGTTGATGCAATGCATTTTTCACTGATGGTTGCTGAGGGCTCTTTCACACTTGTGTTGTCCGGATCCGTTGTGTACTCGATTTGCCGGAATTACACGCCGGATCCGGAAAAACGCGTAAGAACGCATAATTTTTTCTTTCCGGATGCGTCTTTCCGGCTTTTTTGGTAAGAGACGGCTTCAGGATTTCCGGATCAAACATCAACGTTTTTTTTCCGGATCAGTCGCACGGATCCGGTATGGGGCCAGATCCGTACGACGGATCCGGAAAAAAAACATTGATGTTGGCTTCAGGATTTCCGGATCAGTCTCTTTTCGCACCAGCCAAGTCCTTCCTACTTCCTGGCGCAGACGCAACTTCCGGATCCGTCGTTGCGTCGTAACAACTGAAGATGTTAGGACGGATCCGGAATAATACATTTCAATGGGCTATTATTCCGGATCCGTCGATGTGGCAAGTGTTCAGGATTTTTGACCGGAGCAAAAAGCACAACATGCTGCTGTATTTTCTCCGGCCAAAAAAACGTTCCGGTCCTGAACTGAAGACATCCTGATGCATCCTGAACGGATTTCTCTCCATTCAGAATGCATGGGGATAATCCTGATCAGGATTCTTCCAGCATAGAGCCCCGACGACGGAACTCTATGCCGGAAAACAAAAGCGCAAGTGTGAAAGAGCCCTTAGAGATGTTGTTTGTAACCCTTCAGGAATCAATCCGTCACGCTCGTGTGAAAGAGGCCTTAGTGTTGGATAACCCCTTTAACTACTGAGACTTTTTGTTTAATGCATCACTGGTTAAACCCCCGTTTGCCACCCAGCTTTCCTAGCAAATCTGTTAACTTGTGCAGCGATGTGAAAGCAGGGGATTAGTGCACAGCTAGATTTCTTTTGGGCTGTATATTCTGGGTGACTGCCTGCGTTGGCGCTATAATGGTGCCCTTATCAGTTGTCGCCCAGTTTCTCAATATTGTTTCCTTGCAGGCTGCTTATAAAAAAAACTAAAAATGCTCATAACATAGGACACAGAAATGCACTATTATTCTACATGTTTTAGTGCATTACCGTCTTTTAGATTGTCCTTCTATACACAGGTCTTGATATTTAGCTTCTCAACAATGTTAATTTTCCTTCCAGTGCTTTTGTTCATCGGTGTGGACGTACTGCAAGAATTGGTAATCATGGCAATGCACTTGTATTTTTGCTCCCTATGGAAGAGTCATATGTCAATTTTCTATCAATAAACCAAAAGGTGAATATACTCTTTATAATCTCTTTCATGGCAATGCTGTCTTTACATATCTAGTAGCTTTAATGAATGTTCTGCTATTCATCAAAGTAATTTATTATGCAATTAAATTATATTAAAGGGTTTTTCCGAATTTTAATATTGATGGGCTATCCTCAGAGTAGGCCTTCAGTATCAGAACGACGGGGGGCCGACACGCAGCAGCTCCGCCAGTCAGCTCTTAGGGCTTATGCACACAAACGTATTTTCTTTCCGTGTCCATTCCGTTTTTTTGCAGAAAGTATGCAAAACCATTCATTTCAATGGGTCCGCAAAAAAAAACCTGAAGTTACTCCATGTGCATTCCGTTTCCATATTTCCGTTCCGCAAAAAAATAGAACATGTCGTATTTTTGTCCGCATTACTGTTCTATTAGGGGCCAGCTGTTCCATTTCGCAAAATATGGAACAAACACGGACATAATCTGTATTTTTTGCGGACCGCAAAATACAAACGGTCGTGTGCATGAGCCCTTACCTTGTAGCTCTGTTCATTGTGTAGTGGATGGAGCTTGTAACTTCTGGAGCAGGGGGTTGTCCTTTCCTTTAGGCCTCCTGCACACGAACGTGTGCACCCCGTTGCCATATTGCAGACTGCATTTGCGGATCCGCAATACACTGGTTCCGTTTCGTGGGCATTCCGCACCACGGATGCGGACCCATTCACTTCAATGGGTCCTCAAATCCGGAGATGCAGAATGGTGTGGAACGGAAGCACTACGGAGTGCTTCCGTCGGGTTTCGTCCCGTAATTCCGTTCCGTTAAAGATAGGACATGTCCTATCTTTTTGCGGAAATGGCCGGATCGCGGACCCATTAAAGTGAATGGGTCCGCGATCTGCTGCAGCTGCTTCACGGACGGTGTTCGTGCATTGCGGGCCGCAGCACGACCACGGGGCGCACACGTTCGTGTGTAGGAGGCCTTACAAGTGATGGCCTATCTTCCAAATCGGCAATCAATATTAGATCAGCAGGGGTCCAAAAGTTATGGGTCTCATGGTGACGGAACACAATTTTTTACTTTTTTGAAGAGGTTTTTAACTTTTTAAGTTATTGAAGTAATTGAACATGAGAAAAACAAAAAAATGTGAGTCATATTCATACTGACCCGCAGAATGTCTTTCATGTAATTTTTTTTTTTTTTACCAAATGTTCAAATCGTATACACTGTAAAAATTGATTGTAAAAAAGTACGGTAATTGCTTATTTAAAAAAAAATTTTTAGCCCAATTTTAATTTTTTTACATTTTGGTAAAAAGCTTAAATAATAAAGTTATTGCCCATGGAATGTGGGGAAAAAAAATATAAAGTTTCCAAAATTGGCCTGGTCCTGAAGGGTTAAAAAATTGTGCAGATTTCCATAATTCTCCTTTTTGTCTGCCTTTTGCTTCTGCACTTGTAACATGCTACAGAATATGTTGGAAGCCTTCTGGAATAAATTCCACTTTCTGCACCTTTTGGACGTGCGGTCTCCATTTTTTATTTTTCTGGATACCTACAAGTTGCTTTACTAGGGGCTTTTTACCACCCCTCCTGGAGACGAGCACCCGAAACATTATTACTTAGGAGTGCTGTCCACCCATATTTTCGCATCTCTTGACATGTCTGTTTTATGTTCAGATGGATGTTACCAGTTGGGGGGTGTCCCTCCACAGTCTGGCACTCGGTGCTACCAGTGGCAGACTGTGTAGGGACACGCCCCCCAAATAGTAACACCCAGTTGAATCTAAGGCTACTTTCACACTGGCGTTTTGGCTTTCCGTTTGTGAGATCCGTTCAGCGCTCTCACAAGCGGTCCAAAACGGATCAGTTTGCATTCTAATGCATTCTGAATGGAAAAGGATCCGCTCAGAATGCATCAGTTCAGTCTCATGTCCGTCTGATGAAACTGAGCCAAACGGATCCGTCCTGGTACACAATGTAAGTCAATTGGGATTATGCATTACATTCACATTTTATTGTGGCCCCGTAAGTAGGAAATCTAGCATTCTAGCCTCCCAAAAAAAATTAAAACATTTTTTGCATGTGTGCTGTGTACAGCTAGTTCATTGCTCAGAAAGCCGCCAATAGGTCAGCAGAAACTTGACTTTAGTGTTTGTATTTGTTATTTTATAGACATTTCCTTAAAACTGAAAGCACAGCATTACCTTTTCATCAATATGATATGCACACCCCAGCTTTTTATGTCCAGTAAGGACTCATTCACACAACTGTATACGTTTTTGCTGTCTGCAAAACACAGATACTGACCGTATGCGTTCCTCATTTTGTGGATCGGATCGTTTTTCTCCTGTTTTTCTACAGTGAAGGAGTTTAAGCATGCATGGGATAGGCATAAGGCCATCCTTCATATAAGATAGGGCCAAGGGCTATTCATAGTATTCAGTATATTGGACAGACTAGATGGGCCAAATGGTTCTTATCTGCCGACACATTCTATGTTTCTATGTGTAGACATGCCTATTCTTGTCCACAATTACGAACAAGAATGGGACATGTTCTATCTTTTTTGCGAGGCCACGGAACTGAAGTACCATGTGCAGTCCGCATCCATTGAAATTAATGCAGACAGAAATATACGGTAGTGTGATTGGTCCCTAAGGCCCCTTTCACATGGGCGTTGCGGAAGAGGTCCGGATGCGTTGCGGAAAACCCGCGCGAGTACGTACGCAATTTCAGTCAGTTTTGTCTGCGATTGTGTTCATTTTTTTCCGCGTGAGTGCAATGTGTTTTGCATGCGCGTGATAAAAAAAATTAATCTGGTACCCGAACCCGGATTTCTTCACTAAAGTTTGGGTTAGGTTTTCTGTAGATTTTATTATTTTCCAGAATGCTAAGTAAAATGTCCCTTGAGGGTTAAAAATGATAAAAAATGTACTCTCCTCATCCACTTGAATTTTTTTTATTATTTTTTTAACCCTCAAGGGACATTTTACTTAGCATTCTGTATTAAAGAATGCTGTTATTTTCCATTATAACCATGTTATAATGGAAAATAATAAAGTGAATGGACCTCATCCCTATTTATTATTATCTCCTTCGCAACCATCCGTGAAAATTGCATTGCATCCGCACTTGCTTGCAGATGCAATTCGATTTTCACGCAGCCCTTTTCACTACTATGGGGCCTGTTCTTGTGAATATAGAACATGCTGCGATTTTCACGCACCGCACAAGTGATGCGTGAAAATCGCCGCTCATGTACACAGCCCCATTGAAATGAATGGGTCAGGATTCAGTGCGGATGCAATGCGTTCACATCACGCATTGCACCCAGGGCCGGATTAACGTAGGGGCGGATGGAGCTGCAGCTCCAGGCCCCTGCATGAAAATAGGCCCAGCAGCCCGCATACAGGGCCGCACTGGCACGGCCCGTTAGGCCGGTAGCCTTGACTGCTGCATGGCCGGCCGTGCCGACAGTGAGGAGGCTCCTTGACTGGTGCAGTATTACACAGAGGGACTGACAGAGAGAGGAGCCCATCCCCCGGCCCCGCCCCCAACAGCAGGCTCCAGCACGGACATTGCCCGGAGCCTGACTCCTCCCACACATGTGACTGATCACATGATCATGACATCACGGAAGGTCCTTCAGCCTGCTAGCTGCTGCTTGTGCAGAGCTGTCATCCGGCTGTTCAGGGCTGTGTATCAGGTAGGACTCGGAGGCTGAGTACAGAGTATAGTCATAGCACACATCCCCTATAACAGTGCATCATCCATAGGTCCCCCATAACAGTGCCAACCACAGATCCCCATAACAATGCCATCCACAGATCCCCATAACAGTGCCAGCCACAGATCCTCCATAACAGCACCATCCACAGATCCCCATGACAGTGCCATCCACAGATCCTCCATAACAGTGCCATCCACAGATCCCCATAACAGTGCCATCCACAGATCCTCCATAACAGCGTGATCCACAGATCCCCCATAACAGTGCCAACCACAGATCCTTCATAACAGTGCCATCCACAGATCCCAATAACAGTGCCATCCACAGATCCCCATAACAGTGCCATCCACAGATCCCAATAACAGTGCCATCCACAGATCCCCATAACAGTGTCATCCATAGATCCCCTCCATAACAGCGTGATCCACAGATCCCCCATAACAGTGCCAACCACAGATCCTTCATAACAGTGCCATCCACAGATCCTGTATAACAGTGCCATCCACAGATCCTGTATAACAGTGCCATCCACAGATCCTTCATAACAGTGCCATCCACAGATCCCCATAACTGTGCCATCCACAGATCCCCTCCATAACAGCGTGATCCACAGATCCCCCATAACAGTGCCAACCACAGATCCTTCATAACAGTGCCATCCACAGATCCCAATAACAGTGCCATCCACAGATCCCCATAACAGTGTCATCCACAGATCCCAATAACAGTGCCATCCACAGATCCTCCATAACAGTGCCATCCACAGATCCCCCATAACAGTGCCATCCACAGATCCCCTCCATAACAGCGTGATCCACAGATCCCCCATAACAGTGCCAACCACAGATCCTTCATAACAGTGCCATCCACAGATCCCAATAACAGTGCCATCCACAGATCCTCCATAACAGTGCCATCCACAGATCCCCTCCATAACAGCGTGATCCACAGATCCCCCATAACAGTGCCAACCACAGATCCTTCATAACAGTGCCATCCACAGATCCCAATAACAGTGCCATCCACAGATCCCCATAACAGTGTCATCCATAGATCCCCTCCATAACAGCGTGATCCACAGATCCCCCATAACAGTGCCAACCACAGATCCTGTATAACAGTGCCATCCACAGATCCTGTATAACAGTGCCATCCACAGATCCTTCATAACAGTGCCATCCGCAGATCCTGTATAACAGTGCCATCCACAGATCCTTCATAACAGTGCCATCCGCAGATCCCCCATAACAGTGCAGGGGTGTGGAAATTTAAAAAAAAACTACTTGTCGAAGGACTAAAGCGGGGGCTCGATCTACTTGTCCCTTATGACAACCTACTTGTCCTGATACAAAAAATAATTTTAAATCAAAACCTTATTTCAATGCACCGCCACGCTTTCTTATGCAGGGATGGGTGGCTGGCTTGCGTTCCAGCCTTTGTGGTGTGAAATGACTAAGTTTAGGCCTCGTTCACACCAGATGATTCTGTCCAGAATGCCTACATCGTGGCCGGCTCACTATGTTGTGGGGCAGGAGGGGGCGTGACAATCCATTGAAGTGAATGGCACCTTAGCCACAGGCGCAGGCGATCGGATGCACGGGATCGCAAGGCACAATTATGCCTGAGGTCCGGTCACAAGGCTGCTTGCAGCATTTTGTTTGGACTGGACCGCAGGCATAATGTGCCTTGCGATCCTGTGCAGCCAATCGCATTGCAGCCGTTGGGCATGGTTATGGTGCCAATCACTTCAACAGACCACTACACCCCTTCCTGCCTCACAATATAGTTAGCCAGCCGCAATGCGGTGCAGGGCATTCTGGACAGAATCAGGCCGGAACACACTGCCTGGTGTGAACGAGGCCTTAATGTGATCACTCTTGCTAATCTTAGCACATTACTACCCGTACCTCTAGGTGGTTTAGGCAAACTAGCTGCTGATGTGGCATGGAAAGGACCCCCCTCACCTTCCCAGTTTGACAACACATGCAGAAAGGGGGTCCTCTGAGGGGTGCTGGCAGAGGTGAAAGTTCTATCAATGCCCCTGGCTCTGTAACAGCTGTCACTGCTCCTCCCCCAGAACCTTTCTTTGCTCCACCCCTCCAGCTCTGTGATTTCTTCTTCCCCACGCTGTCACTACACCACGCCCCCCCTTCCCACTCTGTCACCGCGGCTGCGTCACTGCTCTTAGAGATGGGAAGTTCGGATCTTTTTCATGAATCGGATCTTCGGTTCACTTGCTGAGGCTACTTTCACACTAGCGTTCGGAGCGGGTCCGTCTGATGTTTCATCAGACGGATCCGCTCCTATAATGCAGACGTTCGCATCCGTTCAGAACGGATCCGTCTGCATTATAACTTAGAAAAATTTCTAAGTCTGAAAGTAGCCTGAACGGATCCGTCCAGACTTTACATTGAAAGTCAATGGGGAACGGATCCGCTTGAAGATTGAGCCATATGGTGTCATCTTCAAGCGGATCCGTCCCCATTGACTTACATTGTAAGTCTGGACGGATCCGCTCGCCTCCGCACGGCCAGGCGGACACCCGAACGCTGCAAGCAGCGTTCAGGTGTCCGCTCACTGAGCAGAGCGGAGGCTGAACGCCGCCAGACGGATGCATTCTGAGCGGATCCGCCTCCACTGAGAATGCATTGGGGCCAGACGGATGCGTTCGGGGCCGCTCGTGAGCCCCTTCAAACGGAGCTCACGAGCGGACACCTGAACGCAGGTGTGAAAGTAGCCTGAGTTGGCTCTCAAGTGAACCGAAGGTCAGGAGGGACTGGCTCCTGGCAAACACAGCTCTCCTGCAGTGAATGCAGTGGAGCAGACTGTGATGTAGTGGCTATAGTTATTGCAGGGACTCAGATAATTGTCTGAGAGTTTATTAGTTAAAAGAATGGTGTCACTGAGTCCCTACCAGGCTTCCTGCTCTGCTACACTGCTGCATGCACCCTGTACACACACAGCTCTGCTACATGCTATACTAGCTCTGCTACATGCTCCCCCCCCCCCCCCATGGGGGTTCTACAAAAGAGCTATTGTGGGGCAAAATTCATATTCGTGTTTTAAAATGAATGCTTTCTCCTATTATAAACAAGTAAATAAGGACACAATGCTGTGGGGCTGGTGTGCAACTTTTTCCAGGGCTGGTTTTTATCCCCAGTCCGGCCCTGCCCGCATAGGCCGCCTCGCTGAGGTTGCCTGGCGGCCGCCCCGCAACCCTTTAGTAGGACCGAACCGTGCTGACTGTCAGATGATGACAGGGCCAGCGCGCAAGGAGAAATCTCCCAGGCCAGCCCTTTACAGAACTCACCAGGACGATGACAGCTGACAGATCAGGTCAGGTGACAGGTCAGCTGTGCACGCCGCGCTGCGTCGTTACGTCAGACTCCTCCCCTGGGGCCTAGGCCATGCCGTAAAGTGAAAGACCGTGACGGCTGCTGCGCGCGGGAAGTTCAAAATTCTTCCTGCATGGAGTCAGGGGTGCTGCCAGCGGTGAGTCGCGTTCAGCAGCCTTCAGTGTACTGCCCAGAAAACAACTCATAGGCGGTAAGTAAATCAGCATTGGCTCACCTCACCTATTATACTGTATACTTTATACATGTCATTCAGGAGCATGGAAAAGCTGGGTGATGATTTTTTTCACCTAGCTTTTCCATGCTCCTGAATTGCATATCTGCTTATATCATATATATCTTTATAATAGCTGAGCCTGATCTATTATAAACAGATATGCCATTCAGGAGCATGGAAAAGCTAAGTGAGAAATAGTCACCTAGCTCTTCAATGAGTGGTATATCTGCTTATAATAGATCAGGTATTACAAACAGATATACCTAAAGGCAGATCTGCCATTCAGGAGCATGGAAAAGCTAGGTGACTGTTTCTCACCTAGCTTTTCCATGCTCCTGAATGGCAGATCTGCATATAATAGCTTGGCTATTATAAACATGTATGCATATAAGCAGATCTGCCATTCAGGAGTATGGAAAAGCTAGGTGACTATTTCTTGCCTACCTATCTTTTCCAAGCTCCTCAATGGCAGATCTGCTTATAATAGATTAGCTTTTATAAACACATATGCCATTCAGGAGCTTGGAAAAGCTTAGACGTGAATAGCTTTTTCATGCTCCTGAATGACATATCCAGCAGCACTAGTTAACTCCTTGGGGGGTGGCGATACATAATACAGCCATCTATATAGATGGCTGTATATTTAAACTGTGGCCAGAGATGTACACTTAGGCTAAGTTCACACAGCAGATTTTTCACACGCAAACCCGTGCGTAAATCTGCTTCAAAATTCCGCATGAACTTTAGTCCAATAGACTTGAATGGGATTACGCAGACCCGTTCACACTTCAAACTTTATGCATGCGTATTTTCACATTCGTAATTTTGCGTAAATTCACACTTTATTTGTGCTATAAAAAGTTGCTCTGCGTTGCGTTTTCATTTTCTATAAAAAGGCCCATTAAAATCTTCTGCACCAGGCCCATGATGCTCTTAATCCGGCCCTGATTGCACCCGCGCGGAAAACTCGCCCGTGTGAAAGGGGCCTAAGTGTCCATTCACACGTCCGCAAAATGGATCCAGGGCAATTCTGCAACTTTGTGGAATGGATCCGGACCCATTCATTTTCAATGGGGCCGCAAAGATGCGGACAGCACATAGTGTGCTGTCCGCATCCACACAAAAAATAGAACAAGTCTTATTCTTGTCTGCAACAGCGAACAAGAATAGGCACTTTCAAACGTGTGAATGGACCCCAAGGCTGAGTTCACACTTCCGTTATTTGATCAGTTATTTCCATCAGTTATTGTGAGCCAAAACCAGTAGTGAAGCCTACGCTGTGTTTTTGACCCACACCTGGTTTTGGCTCACAATAACTGATGGAAATAACTGAAATGCGAATTCCGCCTTATAGACAGAAAACGTTGACTTGAGGCTGTATTACACCAACAGATTATCTGACCAATCCTTGATCAGATGGCCGTTTACACACACACATCTTTTGTTATACACACCAACTATTGGTCTGATTGGAGAGAAACTGGTCTGATAATCGGTTGGTGTAATACAGCCCTTAGTTTGTGATGTATATATTTCATTATCTTGCGGCTGTATGTTCTCAGTCCTATGCTTTTACCATTGATTAGCTAATTTTTGTAATCTTTTGATCAACAGTGCCCTTTACAAGAGATGGCTGACTTCAAATGTACTGTGGATCATCTTCCAAAATTGCGATCCATAGCGGAAAGTGATCGCGCAATGTTTGAGAAAGGCATGAAAGCTTTTGTGTCTTTTGTACAGGCTTACGCCAAACATGAATGCAACCTAATTTTCAGAGTCAAAGGTGTGTATACTATATATTCAGGATATAACTGTGCACTTACATACTATATCTCGGTCTATATAAAATCTTTCTGTATACTTACAGTGCTGCCCATAATTATTCATACCCCTGTCAAATTTTGACTAAGTTACTTTTATTCAACCAGCAAGTAATTTTCTCAGCTTTTATTTACATTTGAGCAAAAAGTGTCCAGTCCAAAATTATTCATACCCTTCTCAATCATCAATAGAAAAGCCTTTATTGGCTATTACAGCAATCAGACGCTTCCTATAATTGCAGACCAGCTTTTTGCAGGTCTCCACAAGTATTTTTGCCCATTCATCTTTAGCAATGAGCTCCAAATCTTTCAGGTTGGAGGGTCTTCTTGCCATCACCCTGATCTTTAGCTCCCTCCACAGATTCTCAATTGGATTCAAGTCTGGACTCTAGCTGGGCCACTCCAAAACGTTAATGTTGTTGTCTGCTAACCATTTCTTCACCACTTTTGCTGTGTGTTTTGGGTCATTGTCATGCTGAAATGTCCACTGGTGCCCAAAGCCAAGTTTCTCTGCAGACTGCCTGATGTTGTCGTTGAGAATCTTCGTCTATTGCTAGTTTTTCATGGTGCCGTTTACTGTGATTTAGGTTCCCTGGTCCATTGGCTGAAAAATACCCCCAAAGCATTAGGTTCCCACCACCATGTTTGACAGTGGGGATGGTGGTGTTTGGGTTGAAGGCTTCTCCTTTTTCTCGCCAAATGAAGGAAACCTCATTGTGACCAAACAATAAAATTTTTGTTTCATCTGACCATAACACAGAAGACTAGAAGTAGTCTTCTTTGTCCAGGTGAGCTTTTGCAAAGGCCAAGCGAGCTTGTGTGTGCCTCATCTGGAGAAGTGGCGTCCTTCTTGGTCTGCATTGTGCAGTGTCCGTTGGATTGTCTGCCTTGAGACATTGCCACCAGCAGAGCCCGGATTCACCAGAATGGCCTTGATGGTGATCCTTGGATTCTTTTTCAACTCTCTAACTATCCTCCTGGCCAGCACAGGTGTCACTTTTGGCTTCCGACCACGTCCTCTGAGATTTTCCACAGTGCGGAACATCTTGTATTTTTTGCTCAATTGTCAATAAAAGCTGAGAAATGTTTTTTTTTCCACAATAATGCCTATTGTACATCGTATTATTATCTTTTGGGAGACACCTATGTAATTTCCCGTCAAAAAATTACTTGCTGGTTGAATAAAAGTAACTTTAAGTCAAAATTTGATAGGGGTATGAATAATTATGGGCAGCACTGTATGTGGTTAAATATCTTCACTTGGTAGTAGGGTTATCGCAAGGAGTTTTTATTTCCCCTTATGCTTAAAATGTCCTAGTGATCTTTGTTTTGCCCTTGTGAGCCTTAGTTGTTTTACTTCTATAGATTTGGACTTCTCCACTCTTGCTCGTGGTTTTGCACTGCTGAAAATGCCCCGAATGCCTGAATTGAGAGGAAAGGACTTTTCAGACTTTGTTTCCGCTAACATCGATACAGACTCTATTGCATACAAAGACAAAAACAGAGAAAAGCAAAGACGGAAGATGTTGCAGGAGAAAAAAGAGAAACAGGAGGGAGAACGTAGAAAAAACTTTGCAAAAAATAAGGCCTGGTCAAAGCAGAAAGTCAAAAGGGAAAAGAAGAAAAAGATGGCTCTTAAGAGAAAGCATGAAGAGGTAAAACTATACTAACTGCTAATAATAAACCGTTCCATAAATGAAAGAGAGGCTGAGAATGTTCTAAAAAAACAAAGCCTTAGGCCGATAATTGGGGAAAGAAGCTCCTACAAACGCTTGTTCCCAATAATCTGCCCATCTAAACGTGCAGCAGATCACCTGATGACCGAGCGAAACACTTGTTTAGTAACATAGTACATAAGGCCGAAAAAAGACATCTGTCCATCCAGTTCGGCCTGTTATCCTGCAAGTTGATCCAGAGGAAGGCAAAAAAACCCTGTGAGGTAAAAGCCAATTTTCCTCACTTTAGGGGAATAAAAAATTCCTTCCCGACTCCAATCAGGCAATCAGAATAACTCCCTGGATCAATGACCCCTCTCTAGTAGCTATAGCCTGTAATATTATTACACTCCAGAAATACATCCAGGCCCCTCTTGAATTCCTTTATTGTACTCACCATCACCACCTCCTCAGGCAGAGAGGTCCATAGTCTCACTGCTCTTACCGTAAAGAATCCTTTTCTATGTTTGTGTACAAACCTTCTTTCCTCCAGACACAGAGGATGTCCCCTTGTCATAGTCACAGTCCTGGGGATAAATAGATGATGGGAGAGATCTCTGTACTGACCCCTCATATATTTATACATAGTTATTAGATCTCCCCTCAGTCGTCTTTTTTCTAACGTGAATAACCCTAATTTTGATAATCTTTCAGGGTACTGTAGTTGCCCCATTCCAGTTATTACTTTAGGGGCAACTACAGTACCCTGAAAGATTATCAAAATTAGGGTTATTCACGTTAGAAAAAAGACGACTGAGGGGAAATCTAATTACTATGTATAAATATCATGTATAAATGTTTATCAGGTAAAATGATTCACACCTCAATCATTGTTCCCGGGCAGCAGATTGCGCTATCTAACAGTACTCTCTACTGCCCATAATCAATGATTTTGTATGGGAACAAGAGATTGCAGCAGCCATTGCGCCTCCCCATACTGTGGAGATCATGGCATGTAAATACAGCACTTCACCTCCACTGAACGAGCAGCCGACTGTCGGGAAGGAACGCTTCCTTCCCGACAATCTGCTTCTCACCCCGTCTAAATTCACCTTTAGACCTCTTTCACACTTTAGTGATTTATATCACTGATTGTGAGCCAAACCAAAGAGTGGCACTTACACACAGATAAGATATAAGGGAAAGATCTGCACCTGTTCTGTGTTTAGAGCCGGACCTGGTTTTGGCTCAATCACTGATGGAAATCACTGACCGAACACTGACTGTGTGAATAAGGCCTTCCTTGCCTGCCCAGTCGCCTGGCAGTCTGTTTTTGCCACTGCAGCGGCCTTCATTAAGGCCGTTTGAGGGCCCAGAAAACCCCATTCAATTGGCAAATATGCAATATGGATCCAGCAAATGTACTAACTTTCACCACTAGAAACAGGTGTACATTTTGGCGAACAGCTACTCCACTCAGTGGGGAGAATCAAAGACTGTGTAAAACGCTGGTTTTTGTAAATGACCCCCAGTATGTTTCAGTTATATGCACATTGTACAGTGATTTCACAAACATTTTAAAGGGGTTTTCCAATCTTTAGGATAGGTCATCAGTATGTGATCTGTGAGGGTACGACACCCAGGACCGCTGCCGATCAGATGTTTGAAAAAGTCTTCTAGCAGCTTAACCTAGGCCATGTGACGTCACGTTTATTGGTCACGGGGCCTAGGTGCAGCTCGGCCACATTCAAATGAATGGGGTTGAGCTGCAATACCAAGCACAGCCACTATACTATGGATGGCACTATACATGGTAAGCTGAGAGGAGGCAGCGGCGCTCTCTGGAGGGCCTCGGTCTCCTCAAACAGCTGATCTTGGGGATGTTGGACCCCCAACCAATCAGATATTAATGACCTATCCTGAGGAAAAACTTGAAAACCCCTTAAGAGTTACCAGCCATGTGCATTCCGCATTTTGCAGAACAGAAGGGCTGTCCCCTAATAGAACAGTACTATACTTGTCTGTAATGCGGACAATAATAGGACATGTTCTACTTTTTTGCGGAACAGCCATGCGTCCATGGAATGCGCACAGTCATTTCCATTTTTTTTTTCTCAGCCCCATTGACATGAATGAGTCTGCATACGGGCTGCAAAAAATAAAAAAAATAAGTTTGTGTGCATGAGCCCTACGCCATATATTTGTCAAACTTTCTTAATATTTAAAATATGTCCACACATACCAGAAAATATTTTACAAGTGAGGCTACTTTCACACTGCCGTTTCTGGGTCCGCCTGTGAGATCTGTTTCAGGGCTCTCACAAGCGGCCCCAAACGGATCAGTTTAGCCCCAATGCATTCTGAATGGATGCGGATCCATTCAGAATGCATCAGTTTGGCTCCGTTCCGCCTCCATTCCGCTCTGGAGGCGGACACCAAAACACTGCTTGCAGCGTTTTGGTGTCCGCCTGGCGGTGCGGAGCCGAATGTATCCGTCCTGACTTACAATGTAAGTCAATGGGGACGGATCCGTTTACATTGACACAATATGGTGCAATTGTAAACTGATCCATCCCCCATTGACTTTCAATGTAAAGTCAGGAGTCCCTATTAATATACCATCGGATCTGAGTTTTCTCCAATCCGATGGTATATTTTAACTTGAAGCGTCCCCATCACCATGGGAACGCCTCTATGTTAGAATATACCATCGGATTTGAGTTAGATCGTGAAAACTGAGATCCGACAGTATATTCTAACACAGAGGCCAGACCCCCCTCCTTCCCCAGTATTAAAAGCATTGGTGGCCAATGCGGCTCCCTCCCCAGTATTAAAAGCATTGGTGGCAGTGGAAAACTCAGATCTGAAAAAGCTGTTATGCAGATGGATCCGCACTGAACGGATACCATCGTTTGCATTTATAGGTGCGGATCTGTCTGTGCAGATACCAGACGGATCCGCACCTAGCGCAGGTGTGAAAGTAGCCTGAGTTTTGCTGCGGTTTCACTCTGCTACGTTGAAAGGGGTGATTCAGCAGTGAACATTTACAGAAAGAATTGACATGTAGATGTAAAATCTGCACTGCAGGTAAATTTTCGCATTGGATTTTATTTCTCAATATGTGGATGAAATATGTTAAAATCCCATCCACTTTGCACTATAGATGTCTTCTACTGCACATTTTCTACCAACAAATTTGCCTGAAAATTTGCAGCATTTCCACTAGGTGCAGACTTCTAGCTAGTTATCGTCATGGTTTGGTGTATGTAGTAACTTTGCTGATGTATCCTTTAGGGCTCTGACATAGATGATGAAGATGTGAGTGAGCTGCTACGTGATACCAGGCTGTTGAAAAAACTGAAAAAGGGTAAAATCACAGAGGAAGAATTTGAGAAGCAGCTGACGGCTGCTGGAAGATCTAGGGGTGAATCAGATGCATCAGACTGAACACTAAAGACTTTGTGATTCCTCCCCCCCTCAATTCATTATTTATTGTATATAAACCAGGCTGTATGGATTTGATGCTCGGTGCACATATGTTTTTATCATATATGATTATTCAGGTTTTAATACTATAAACAGTGCAAATTTAAATTTTAACATCTGCATTGAGCTTTTCATTATTTAGATCCATCAGAATAAGTTTTTACACCGCGCGCGCCCGCCGTCTGAGTCCGCCATGTCTTTCGGCTGCCAATGCAGTACAAGAGAGACTACGCGTGTGGGCGTGCCTGCCTGGAACGTTCCCGAACGGGACTCCGTGGGTGACGCGACTGACGTCATTGGAGGCAGGAAATGTGTCAGTGTAGGGCAGAGTGGAGAAATATAGAGTGCCTGATGAGATTACAGTCACTATACACTTGTGCTATGGTAATAATAAATACGTGCGTCATAGTAGATATACAGTTTACCTACGACATCATATTACACATCTTATATACCTCATATACTATTATACATATACAGTGTGTTATGTATTATATATACCTTGTACTACATCATACACACATTATATAGTATGTAATTGTAATGTGTGTATGATGTAGTATGAGCTGAGGTATATAATGTTGTGATGAGGTGTATATATAACACACAGTATATGTTATGTATACTATTATCAGGTATATAATATATACCTCATACTATTATACATATACAGTGTGTTATATGTATTATATATCTCATACTACATCATACACACATTACAATTACATACTATGTGTGTATGATGTAGTATGAATGAGGTATATAATACATATAACACTGTATAATAGTATGAGGTGTATATATAACACACAGTGTATGTTATGTATACTATTATAAGGTATATAAGGACTCTAAGGAATGTATGATGTAGTATGAGCGAGGTATATAATATATAACACACTGTATGACACTAGAACGAAGAGAAACAGAGAGATTCAAGGAGAGTAAGGTGGGAAATTTCTTTAGGAAATGGAAGTGTTATATAGTGAGGTTTCTCTCTGACTCAGAGGTTACAAATCTAATAAAACCCTTCCAGTTTAGGCTACTTTCACACTTGCATTTGGTGCGGATCTGTCATGGATCTGCACAGACGGATCCGTTCAGAACGGATCCGTTTGTATTATCTTATACATAGCCAAGACGGATCCGTCTTGAACACTATTGAAAGTCAATGGAGGACGGATCCGTTTTCTATTGTGTCATAGAAAACGGATCCATCCCTATTGACTTACATTGTGTCAGGACGGACACCAAAATGCTGTAACGTTTTGGTGTCCGCCTCCAAAGTCGAATGGAGGCAAACTGATGCATTCTGAGCGGATCCTTTTCCATTCAGAATGCATTAGGGCAAAACTGATCCGTTTGGACCGCTTGTGAGAGTCCTGAACGGATCACAAAACAGAAAGCCAAAATGCCAATGTGAAAATAGCCTTACTCAATGGTACTTGACAGAAAGAACAATTAAAAGGTACTTTGGGTGGACTGCAGCAGAGGCAAAATGACACCAATAATGTGCCATTAATATGATAGTAACCATCAGAAATTGTGGAAGACCCCCGAGATAATTAATTAACTAATATGAAGAGACAAAGGTGATTAAAGAACTTATGATGTTCTTTTGCAGGACATGTTTCCACCTCATCCACCATGACTGCCACAATGAGAGATTAACCCTTGACCTCTGTAGGGACAGGAACACACAGAGAGAGTTTGAATTCCCCCCACCCCCTCAATGTTTTCCTGCCCCTACGGGGGTTAACACATGGAGAGAGCCCTCCTGGTGGAGGGAAGAAAAAAAAGATCCCATTCTTTACCGGATCTCTGGCTGTCCTCCCTCAGCAGGGGCTTAGGCTGGGCAGCAGGAGCATCGAGGACCCTCATTCCGGCTTATGCTGGGGCCTGCGGTCATTCCCATTCAGCAGACCTCCTTCCTCTGGAGGAAGCAGTCGGCTGCGCCGGACTCGCTGATAGGCGCGCGAGCGAGTGCCGCGTCCTCTTGTTCTAACAGGTGACCAGCGGGGGGGAGCAGGTGTGGCGCATGAAGCGCTGAGGCTGGAGGACGATGCGGGGCATGAACGAGCCGGCAGCCGAGGCGCAGTCTGTGGACGTAAGACGCTGGAATTTGAAAAAAAAAACGTGGAACTCCTCTCGGCACTTGCCTGCAGATCACCCGCGATGTCTGAGACACCTACTCCCCAGCAGGAGGTCCCGGACCCCTCTGCAAGCGCCAGTACTGTAAGTCCCCTGCAGGGTTTTTAAATGCTAGACTCCACTTTTCTGTAGACAAGCGTTCTAGCTCTATTAACTGGTGTATACTTGGTTGTTCCTTGTTTCCAGGGCACAAAGGACTCTAGATCAAAGTCTAAGATACTAAAATGTAATGCCTGCTCTAAGAAGCTCCCTGAAAATTACAAGAAAAGACTGTGCAAGTCTTGTCTTTCTGAGATATGGAAGGAGGAACAACCAAATATTTTTTCTGAGATGAAATGCTTTATTCAGGATGAAATAAAGTCCTTCTTAGCTTCTATATCCGCTCCCAGTGGTCCCCTTCATCCACAAAAAAAAACGTAAACTTTCTGTCCAGTCCTCCTCTGACGCAGACGAGGCGGAGGAGATTTCTCCCCTAAACAGATTATGCAGGAGGTTCCTTTATCCGAGGGAGAAATCATAGAGGAGGATAAGAAGTATTTTTTCTCATCCGATCAAATGGAGGAACTATTAAGATCCGTCAGATCCACTATGGGAATCAAGGACACACCTAAACCACGCACTGTCCAGGATGAAATGTTCGGGGGACTTAGATTAAAAAAAAATCTATTGTTTTCCCGATAAATGAAAACAGAAGAGAGATGATCATGGACGAGTGGCTAGACCCAGAGAGGAGACTGGGTGTCTCTAAGGAAACAGACTTTGTTTTGACCAGTCTGAGTGTAAGATCTTTAATGAGACTCCTAAGGTAGATATTCAGGTGGCGAAAGTAGTTAAAAGAACAGAGCTTCCTTTTGAGGACTCCTTCCAACTAGTTGATCTCATGGACCGTAAAGCTGACTGGTTATTAAAAAAGGCCTGGGAATTATCTATGTTTAGCGTAAAGGCTAACATAGCTGCTACATCTGTAGCTAGGGCCATGTACATCTGTTTAGGGGAACTGGATGACCATCTTAAAAACAAAACCCCAAGTGAAGAGATCAGAGATTCTATCCCTTTACTTAGATCCGCTACACCCTTCTTAGCTGACGCCTCTGCGGAAACCATTCGTTTCTCCGCTAAAGAGGGGGCACTATCAAATGCCGCCCGTAGGGCATTATGGATGAAAGCCTGGTCCGGCGACAAGGCTTTAAAGGCTAAGTTGTGTTCTATCCCCTTCTCAGGAGAGTTTGTTTTTGGCCCTACATTAGACAAAATATTGGAGAAGGCGGCGGATAAGAAAAAAGGTTTTCCGGAAGATGGAGATCAAAACAAGAAGCCATTTTCTCAATTTCAACCCCATCAGAGGTCATATAGTGGAAAAGGTAAAGGGGGCAGTTGGAGTTACCCCAAAGGGGGAAGAGGTAGAGGTTTCATTTTTAACCCTTAAAACAGACAGTCTAGTAAACAATGACGCCAAGGTGGGGGACAGACTGTTGGGTTTTCTATCTTCATGGAAGCAGATCACAACAAATCCCTGGGCATTAAACATTATTGCACAGGGATACAAGATAGAATTCTCTTCAGTTCCCCCCAGAAGATTCCTAACCTAGTCTCAGGGCAGGTCAGATTTACCCGAGTTAGGCCTTATGCACACGACAGTTGTTTTTCTCGGCCTCCGTTCCGTTTTTTTTTGCGGATAGGATGGTGACCCATTCATTTCAATGGGTCAGCAAAAAAATGCTGATAGTTTATCCGTTTGTGTTCCGCGTCCGTTGTCAGTGTTTCCCTTCAGCAAAAAAAATAGTGCATGTCCTACTTTTTTCACATTTGCGGACAAGGATAGGCTTTTATTACAAGGGATCTGTGGGAAAAAAACGGAGCCTCCAAAAAAAAAACTGATGCCGCATCCGTTTTTTTTGGGCGGACGCAAAAAACAAGTGTCGTGTGCATGAGGCTTTATGGAAAGGGGTTCAGGAGCTTTTAAGCTCAGGCGTAATTTAAAGAGTTCCAGATCCAGAAAAAGGGGACGGTTTCTATTCAAACCTTTTCCGAGTAAAAAAGCCAGACCAGTCCTATTGTACCTTTTATAAATCTAAAACCGCTAAACAGATCCATTCTGTACAGAAGATTCAAGATGGAATCCATCAGATCCACCATCCCGCTCATCCCGAAAGGGGCATTCATGTCCTCAATAGACCTCAAAGATTCCTATTATTACATTCCCATCCATCATCTCTCACGGAAATTTCTACGCTTTACAATAAAAGATCCAAGAGGTACTTCCAGTATGTGGCACTTCCATTCGGCATCTCTTCCGCTCCCAGAGTATTTACAAAACTAGTGGTAGAAATGGTCGCTTACCTTCGCAAGGAAGGTTTAATCATTATTCCATACCTTGACGACTTCCTGATTATCACCCGGTCAAAGGGAGAAAATATTGCAGCAACCCAAAGATTCTTAAACATCCTTTCAGAGTTAGGCTGCATTATAAACATAAAGAAGTCTTCCCTCACTCCATCAAAAAGGGTAAGATTCCTAGGAGTAGAATTAAATTCGGACTCTCAAAGGACCTTCCTACCACAGGACAAAGCAGAAAGTCTTATCCAAAAGATTTCGAGATTTCAAAGAGCTCACAAATGTTCCATACGAGAAGCGATGAGTCTGCTAGGGAATTGAACGGCTTGTTTAATTTCTGTTCCTTGGAGCCAGGCACACTCAAGAATAACTCGGAGTTGGGGCCTGAGCATGCAGCAGTGAACACGCACATTACAGAGCTCCCGGACCCTTGGCCCTTATAACAGTGTTATTTAGCAACGATTTTGATGCTACTGACCCAAAAACCATGGTCAGACGTTCGGGCCGCCGTGGGTCTACTTTCATGTCCTCGGATCCTAATATATCGAGGTATTTTACGGCTACGCCGAATCCCGCGCCAGACCCCACCAAGATGGCGCCGATGGAGGAAGGAGCCGCGCTGCAGACTGCTCCCTCGCTGCCGGGAGATGGCGGTTCCTTGCTGACACAAGCGGACCCCCCGCCCCCGCTCTCACCATCCTCAGACTGGCCAGCTATATCTTCCACGCCCGTGAGCCATACATACGGGCCGGGCAAGAAATCATATGTACAAGCAGCCTCATGGCCTAAGATGGCGGCGGAGGATTCAAGAGAAGTGGAGGCGCCTGTAATGCCGGTGGGCCCATCGGGACCAATCCCACAAGCCCCACAGCAGAGGGTTCACTTACCCCTCGATGCGTCTGGAGAGGATCCCCGCATACCACCTCCTGCGTCTGCTCCCAGACTTAAGGACTCTGGCGGGACATCCGTTCTGGCTCCGGTGAGTGCGATATGCTTTGAATCCCCACCTAGGCTACCAGCAAAGGCCCTACCATCTCCAAAGCACCCTCTCGATCACCCGGAGACTCCTGTCCCATTACCGGGGGAACCCGTTACCACACACAGGCCCGTGATACACGCTCCTGATTTGCAGGCCCCGAGTGGTGCGTAGGCAGTGTTTAGAGGTGGCCGGCCTACCCAGGCCCATTCGCCTGACATCCCCTCTACCCCAGCTATATTCCATCCGTCAGCTGCCTCTGATTCATCGGGGGAATCGTCATCTACCTCATCTTCTCAGGGCAAACCTGCTAAACGTCCCAAACTGAAGGACGTTTGGTCATTGCTGAGTGCACTCCCAACTAAGGCAGACCTTGAGGTGATCATACAGAGGGTCAAGGCCAAACATGATCAGGCTATTGCTGAGGTCAAGGCGGACTTAGCATCCATCTCTACAAAAGTGACCTCACAGGCCCAAATATCGTCGGATCTACATACCCGCCTATCTAATGTGGAAAAGATGGTCTCATCACAACAGGCTTTAGGCTCCTTTCACACCTGCGTTCAGGTGTCCGCTCGTGAGCTCCGTTTGAAGGAGCTCACGAGCGGTCCTGAACGCAGCCGTCTGGCCGCAATGCATTCTCAATAGAGGCGGATCCACTGAGAATGCATCCGCCTGCCAGCGCTCAGCCTCCGCTCCGCTCAGTGAGCGGACACCTGAACGCTGCTTGCAGCGTTCGGGTGTCCGCCTGGCCGTGCGGAGGCGAGCGGATCCGTCCAGACTTACAATGTAAGTCAATGGGGACGGATCCGCTTGAAGATGACACCATATGGCTCAATCTTCAAGCGGATCCGTTCCCCATTGACTTACAATGTAAAGTCTGAACGGATCCGCTCAGGCTACTTTCATACTTAGAAAATTTTCTAAGTTTTAATGCAGACGGATCCGTTCTGAACGGATGCGAACGTCTGCATTAAAGGAGCGGATCCGTCTGATGAAACATCAGACGGATCCGCTCCGAACGCTAGTGTGAAAGTAGCCTTAAACAGACACCTATTGCTACAGATGGATGACCAAGAAAACAGAGGCAGGCGTAACAATATCAAAATCCGTGGGATCCCGGAGGAGGTCCCGTCTGCCGATTTGAGGAAGGTGGTGTCTGCGGTATTTAACTCGCTTCTTGACAGACCGGAGGAATCTGTTATTGAACTTGACAGGGTTCATAGGGTCCTAGGCCCTAGACGTTCAGAAAACTCCTCGCCTCGTGACGTCCTATGCAGAGTTCACATTTTTAGGGAAAAAGAGGACCTTCTGCAAAGAGCCTGGAGACAGGGTCCTATCCCTTTCAGGGGATGCCAGATCCAACTTCTACCTGATGTGTCAAGGAGAACTCTGTTCATGAGGCGCACGCTCAAACCTCTTCTACAGATTGTCATAAATGCCAGGGCCACGTACCGCTGGGGCCACCCTTTTCACCTAATCATCCGCAAGAATGGTTTGCTCTACACTCCCCAGACCAGGCGGGTGAGCTTAGTCGATTCCTGGACTGCCCTCTCATCTCCCTACCAGATTGGCCAATTTTCTCAACCCCAATGGGGGGGCCTCCCCCACGTCTGTCCGATGGTCTCCGTCAAGCTCGTCCATCAGCCCCACTGAGTGCTCTTCTTCACCCCCCAATTGGTCCGTGAATCTTGGTTGGCTCCTTTTTCTGGGCTACCTGAGAGTCGCATAGTGGATTGCTTTCTCCACTGGTTAATTTGTTTAGTTTAAAATCTCATCTGAACCGGATTAGCTGGTTCTGATACTTCGCCTTACAGGCGTGTTTGTATTTGTTTGTCTACCCTATAGTAGTGTTCACCCATCCTTGTGTTTGTCCCCTCCTCTCTCCCCCCCCCCCCTCATATATCCCCCCACCCCTGCTTTCTGTTTTTTTTACAGGTCCGGACCATGTCGGAGATCACCTTTTCATCCATTAACGCCAACGGGCTGAATACCCCTGAGAAACATTCCTCCATTCTCCGGCTCCTATGGAGTAAAAAGGTACAGATCGCCTTCATTCAGGAGGCTCCCTTCCGTAGGGATACTATGCCGAAATTTAGCTCCTCCCGCTATCCTGACGCTTATCACAGCTGCTATAGTGATTCTAAATCGAGAGGTGTGAGTATCCTCATTGCTAGATCCGCCCCCTGGGAGTTCCTAGACTCTAGCACTGACAATAATGGCAGATATTTGTTCGTTAAGGGAAGAATAGGGGGCCAGTTGTATACCTTGGCCAATGTGTATTTGCCCAACACGAAGCAGTTGAGAGCCCTTACGGTAATCCTGTCTAAATTGGATAGCTTTGCTGAGGGCACGCTTCTGGTCGGGGGGGATCTTAATGTAGCCCTGGACCCATTGATGGATGTCTCCAAGGGCTCCTCTCACCTGACTTACTCTTACATTCGCCGTTTCAGGAGCCTCCTTCATTCTCATCAGTTGGTGGATGTGTGGCGAGTGATTAACCCTGAGGTTAATGACTTCACATTCTATTCCACCCCTAGGGATGTATACTCCAGATTGGACTATTTTTTGCTTAGACACTCGGCAGTACCTCTCATTGCCTCTTCCACTATTGACCCAATTACTTTTTCGGATCACGCCATGCTGCATGTCTCTTTGAAATCCCCTCTGCCCTCGCCCCGGTCCTGGAGATGGCGTCTTAATGAGTCCTTACTTCAGGATATGGAAGTGGCGCAGGGTATTGACTCGGCCCTTTCACACTTCTTTGAGGAAAACCTAGTAGACGATGCCTCCCCCCTCATGATGTGGGCTGCGCATAAGTGCGTGATTAGAGGGGAGTTCATCAAACATGGAGCACGGCGTAAACGGGAGAGGGCTTTGGAAATTTCCCAGATTTTGAAGGACATTTCCAATCTGGAACAGATCCATAAACGCTCCCATGCACAATCTGTTAGAGCTGAGCTCACACAGGCAAGGTGCAAGCTTAAAGATAAATTAGATACCCGTGCAAAATTTTTCCTTTCGCAGGGCAGGAGACACTTTTTTGAATATGGCAATAAGTGTGGTAGACTCTTACGTGAACAAAGGCAATAAGTGTGGTAGACTCTTACGTGAATATGGCAATAAGTGTGGCCAGATCCTTACGTGAACAAAGGGCAAGGAACTATATCCCACGCATTACTCCACCACGGGGACCGGTATTACACAATCCTGACTGGATCACAGAAGCTTTTTCCCAATTTTATCAGAACCTGTACAATCTTCCTCAGTCCAGTCAAACTAGTCAGGCCTTGGATTCGGCCATGAGCTCCTATTTAGTTAAGTCAGGTTTACCGAAATTACCGAGTGAGGCCCTTGAGAGTTTGAACAGTCCGTTTACCGCTGATGAGATTGGGGAGGCTCTGAAATCAATGCAACCTAGTAAGGCTCCAGGCCCAGATGGCCTATCGGCCTCCTATTATAAGAGATTCCTCCCCCTCCTGCGTGCTCCCCTTACCAATGCCTTGAATAAATTAAGCTCTGGCGTTCCTCTCCCTAAAGACATGTCTCATGCACACATTACTGTTGTCCATATGGAAGGTAAGGACCCGACCGCTTGTGCCAGTTACCGGCCCATATCTCTACTCAATGTAGACATTAAGCTTTTCGCAAAAGTCTTGGCCACCCGCCTGACTCCATTCCTGGCAGACCTTATACACTTAGATCAGGTGGGCTTCATTCCCTCAAGGGAGGCGAGAGATAACACCACAAAAGTCTTGAACTTGGTCCATCTTGCCAAGATTCAACGTTCCAACCTGTGTCTCCTATCCACAGATGCCGAAAAGGCCTTTGACAGGGTTGGATGGCCATGGTTATTTGCTGTATTTTTTAAATCAGATTGTTTTTATTGAGTTTTTCAAAACATTTTATAAAACAAACAGAGCATCCCCCCCCCTCTCCCCCTCCCCATACCCAAGCGACCTAGATCCAAGGAAAACATTTCCAAAATTCCTCTCCAAAAAGAGTTCGGTATTGAAATGCAATAATTATACAGTACAGCTGGACATCCGATATCTATTCCTTAAGCACAAATCATATGTCAGTATTTCGAATACATCAGTACATTCCATGGCAGCATAACAAAGCATATATACCACCCCTCCGCTCAATAGACTACACCTCACTCCTTCTTACAGCATCCATCCCTCATGCCCCCCCGGTGAACAATAACACCCATACATCCCTTGTGCGGTCTTTAAGAACATGAATAAAAAACATAAGTAAAGCCGGGGCGATGCGAATTCCATTATCTACTTAAACACCATTAATCTACCATATTGTGGTATTGCCTCCACCGTCCCCAGATCTTCTCATATTTTTTACTGTTATTCCTCTTCTGGTATACAAATTTTTCCATTTGCAACAGTGTGTGAACCTTACGAACAAGTTCTCCCACCTCTGGAGGATCATGATCCACCCAATGGTACGCAATCACCTTTCTTGCTTGATATATTATGCGGGTAATCGCTAATTTCTGCTCAGCGGCTAATTGTACATACTCAGTACAGCCTAATACACATAATCTGGCATCTGCCTCTACTCTTGTCTCAAACACTTTCCGTATTAGATCTATTATGTCCTCCCAATATCTCCTCAGCCTGGGGCAGTTCCACATAAGGTGTATCAGCGTAGCATTGGGTGTACCACATCTGGGACACATGTCATCTGACCTGTACCCCATTTTCCTCAAAAGGACAGGCGTCCGATAAACTCTATGTAACAGCAGTAATTGTGACATTCTGTGCGATTCACCAACCGCAACATCTGTGAACCCCTCCAGAACTGTATGCCATTGTTCCTCTGATAAGTCTTCGATATCCCCCCGCCATTTTTCGTACAACCGAAGAGGTTGCTTTTTAATCTGCATTTCCATAAGACTGCTATAATGCAGTGATATGACCCCACTGGTGGATCCCCCTGAGCTTGCTAAATCAATCATCGGATTTCTGGAGGCCGGCGCAACCCCCCCAGCCGCATCCTGGGCGCGTATAGCGTGCCGTATCTGCAAGTATAAGTAAAATTGGGAATGTGGGAGCTGAAATTCCCTTTGTAGGTGAGCATATTCTTTCAAAGTATTCCCCTCATATAGCTGATGCATGTATATGAGACCGAATCTACCCCAGACCTGAACATCAGACACTTTGTGTAGTTCTGTATACATAAGATTAGGCCAAATTGCGGTAAACCTGGTATAACCCTGCACCCCAGCTATTGTCTTGCCTTTCCACCAGACCTTATGAATCACCCGAAGTATCGGAATATTACTGCCCAGTCTATCCAGTGATCCATCTTCTAATGCCGTCATTAGATTCTTGCCCTTAACATAGTGACGCACTATTCTTCCAGCTGTATTAATTCCATCCTCCATCCCCCATCCCCGCAATTGTTGAAGTTGGGCAGCTAAATAATAAATCCACGGATCTGGAACCCCCAGTCCCCCATCCGTCTTTGGTCTACGCAGCGTGGCTAGCTTAATACGTGGAACTCCTCTCTTCCATATCAGGTCCCGAAATATAGCATTGACTGTGGCAAAAAATCGGGCAGGCACCCATATAGGCACGTTATGTAGCAAATATAGGAGCTGTGGCATTAAAATCATTTTTATAAGGTTAACTCTCCCTATAACTGAAAGTGGTAACTTGGTCCAAGCCTGCACCTTCTGCCTAAATCTCTGCAACAACGGAGTCAAATTCAATTTTTCATAGTCCGCTACATCAATGGTGACCTGAACTCCCAGGTATTTAAAGGATCTGACTAGTTGCAAGCCCTCTGCAGAACACTGGTCTTGCCCTCCATCAGCCGAAAGTGTCATAAGTGCAGACTTGGACCAGTTAATACACAGTCCCGATAACCTACCAAACCCATTTATAATGTTCATGGCTGCCGGAAGAGAGGAGCTCCAGTCATCAAGGAATAGAAGCATATCGTCTGCATAGAGGGCCACTTTTTCAGTTACCCCCCCCATATCTAAAACCTTGAACCTCACGTGCCTCTCTCAGTGCAGCTGCCAGCGGCTCAATCGCTATTGCAAAAAGTAAGGGTGATAGAGGGCACCCCTGCCTTGTTCCCCTATACAATGGAAAGGAGTGAGAAAGAGCTCCATTAACCCTGATTCTAGCAGTAGGGATTTTATATAAGAGCTTGATCCATTGGATAAAGACAGACCCAAAGCCCATCCTCCTGAGTACGGCCCATAAGTAAACCCACTCCACACTGTCAAATGCCTTGGCCGCATCTAGAGACGCGACCGCCGCATTCAACCCATGGCCCGCCTGTATATTCAAGAAAAGGCGTCTGATATTAACAGCCGTCGCCATATTTGGCATGAATCCAGCCTGATCCGTATGTATTAGTGACGTGATCACAGTATTAAGCCTGTTCACTAACACTTTAGCTAATAACTTCACGTCCACCTGCAATAGTGAAATAGGCCGATATGATTCAGCTAACAAAGGGTCCTTGCCCTGCTTAGGGATGACGACTATGATCGCCTCATTCATGCTGAGCGGCAAACCACCCTGACTCTGCGCTTCCTGGAACACTTTCAACAGCTGGGGGAGCAGAATAGGGGCAAATGTTTTAAATATTTCCGCAGGTAATCCATCACTCCCTGGGGCCTTGGTATTTGCCATCTCACTCAGGGCCCTTTCTAGCTCTGTAGTTGTAATAGGTCCGTCCAAGGCTATCACTTGATCAGCCCCTAACGTGGGAAGCTGTATCCCATCCAAGAAACCTGCAATTTCTGTCTCACCTGCATTAGTTTTGGACTCCTAAAGGGACGCATAGAATGTATGCATAATTTCCACCACCCTATCTCGAGCAGCACAAACAGTCCCCCCATCATCGCAAAGAGCAGCGATATATGCAGAAGGCTACTGTGCTCTCGAGAGTAGTGATAGCAATCTACCTGTTCTTTCCCCTTCTTCATAAAATGATTGTTTCTGGAAGAAACGTTTGTTCTTTGCCCTGAGGAGAATCTTGTCATTTAGTTTGTGTTGCGCTTCCTGCCACTGTTCTCTGTGTAATTCCGTGGGCTGCCTAACATATTGGATTTCCGCATCCACCAATAATCGCTCTAAATTCCTTATCGTTATTCGAGACTCATTTCGTTTTTTTATTGACCTCCGCAATCAGTATTCCTCGCAAAAATGCCTTCATGGCATCCCACACTATCAGTGGAGAAGTTCCCGGAAGGTTAATGGTAAAAAATTCCGTTAACGCTGTCCCAATGTTTGAAACCGTAGGTAACACTGACAGCCAAAACGGATTAAACTTCCACAATGGTCTCCCACTGTTTAGATGGGTGAGGAAATTAGCAGATACCAAAATGGGGGAGTGGTCCGAAATTTTCCTGGGTAAATACTCAATATTGCAGATACGGCACCCCATCGCTTCATTCCCCAGTGCCAGATCTATTCTAGACAGTGTCTGATAGGTACTAGAACAACAGGAATACTGCCGCACAGAAGGATTGCGCAGCCTCCAGAAATCTAACAGTGATGCTTCCTCCAGAAGTCTCCCAAATGGTGTAGGTTGCCCTCTTAATTGAACAGCAGAGATCGACATCCTATCCCATTCCGTACATATCACATTATTAAAGTCTCCCAAAATCAGTGCAGGTATATCGGGATAGTCTGACAAAAAGGTTCCGTTTTTTAAGGGCAGTTGGGAAATATGGCGGTGGTATATATACCCCACAGATAATACATTGAACATTGAAGAGTGTACCATATAAGAAGACATATCCTCCATTCGGATCAATCCTCTTATCTATGCAGCTAAAACTCAGCTGCCTATGAATCAAAACACTTACCCCTCTTGCATATGAGGAGTAAGTAGAATGATAACATTGAGACGCCCATCTAGGAGATAACAAGTGGGATTGATCCGGAAGGAGATGCGTCTCCTGTAGACAGCAGATTACAGGATGATATGACTTTACCATTTCCATTACTGCCTTCCTTTTGTTAGCATCTTTAACCCCTCTAACGTTCCAGCTCAGGAAATTTACTGGATTAGCCATGTTCAAACCTGAGATCCCATACATGTACCGGATACTGTAAATGACATTTCTTCATTATCTGTCTTCCTTGGACCGCGCCTATGAACCTAGAACCCCCCTCCCTAACTTCCCTGTTCCCACCCCATCCCTGAAAAACTCCTCCCTCATTACCTAACTAACCTTGGAAGTCTCGCCTCCTGACAGACCCCACTAATACACCTTAATATTAAGGCCCGTGGGTAATCCTAATATCTATCAGCAGAGCTGGCCTCCCAAACCCGTGATGTCTGGCGGAATCAGAAGCTTCTGTATTACGCCAGGTACACTCACAACCTGTCAGGTAATTAGAACGTATAAAACTGGGTAATTTTCCTGCACTAACCCCAATTATAGTTGAAAAAATAGACTTTGGTATCATCACTTTTCAGCTTATTACTCTTACTAAGCCATATACAACAAGTAAAACGGATAACAAAACTTAGCAAGATTTAGCTCTGCATTACTACACAGAACATATTCACCCTCCAGAGGGCACAATGTCCCTTCTTCCAAGAGGACCGCTCAGTCGCCTTGATTTCCTTCCTCCCGGATCTGTCGCTCATGCCGATCTAGCCATCTGGATGCCTCTTTTGGGTCTTCAAAGAAGCTTGTGGTTCCAAGAGCCACTATTCTAAGCTTCGCCGGATACAGCATTGAGTACGATGCTCCAAGTACTCGCAGTCGTCGCTTTACATCCAGGAAACGAGCACGCTTTTTCTGGACTTCCATCGAGAAATCAGGGAAAAACGAGATCCTGTGACCATCTATGGAGATATCAGGCAGATCCCTGGCCTTGCGTAGAATAGAATCCCTATCCCTGTAGTGTAGCATTTTCATCAGGACGGGTCTTGGTGGCGCCCCTGGTGGCAATGGCCGCGACGGTACTCTGTGTGCCCGTTCTATAGCAAATAGAGGAGATAGTACGCCCTCTCCAAACTGATCTTTGAGCCATTTTTCAAAAAACTCGGTGGGATTTGGGCCCTCCACCTTTTCAGGCACACCCACCAAGCGCACATTATTACGCCTCAGGCGGTTTTCCATGTCGTCTTGTTTGGCAGAGATAATATCAAGCCTACGAGAATGCTCCGCTGTTTCTCTTTTTAGCGGGTGCACCTCATCTTCCATATCTCCCACCCGGTCCTCCAGGGACGTCGTGCGGTCAGCCAGCTTCCTAATATCATGTCTGACAATGGAGATGTCCTCCTTGATAGCCCCCACTTGCATGGTCAGGATGGTAAGTGATTTGCCCCACTTAGAAATGGCCTGAAGAACGTCCTTTATAGTGGGCTCTTCCCCATCTGAGTACCTTGCATCAGAATCTTCAGCTCCATCTTGATCCTGGATAGCGGCAAATCTATTAGGGTGTTGTTTCAGGCCCATCACTTCTTCCGGCCCTTCCCCCTCAGAATCTCGTCCTGTTCCAGCCAAGGAGGCCTTTCTGCGCCCGGTGTCGGAGATGTCACTCTCCCTGAGAAGCTCCGGTGTGTGTGCAAATTGGCTCAGCCTTTCAGCCACCTCCTGCTGCATATCCACCACTCGGTCTTTGCGTCGCGGTGTGGCGCTCCCGGCGCCATCTTGTGAGGCCTTGCTGGCTCCTTTCCCGGCCCCTCGTCTGGACATAATAGCCGCTGGAAAGTTGCTAAGGGTATCGGAATCACTTCCAAGAGTACTGCCGTCGTTCTGATCGCTGGCTTCCCGAAATAGTAGCGGTAAACTGGTATATTAAGCGGATAAACGTTCGGGGTAGTGCAGGAGCTCCGGAGATCACGTCCGCTCACATGCCTGGCAAGCCACGCCCCCCTTATTTGCTGTATTAAACCATGTGGGTGTGGAGGGTTCCTTATTGACATGGATCCGTTCCCTATATTCTTCTCCCTCGGCAGCCACAAAGGTTAATGGTGTCCTCTCGCCTCCCTTTGAGATTAGGAATGGTACGCGTCAGGGTTGCCCTTTATCTCCTTTAATTTTTATCCTCACTCTAGAACCACTCTTGAGGACTATAAGGAAAAACCCTGACATCTCTGGTCTTATGGTGAGAGAAAAGGAGTTTAAGATAGCCTATGCAGACGACCTGATGTTTATGATTACCAAACCTCGAGTTACCTTCCCTAACCTAATTGAGGAATTCAAAGTATTCCATAACTTGTCCAATCTGAAAATTAACTTACAGAAATCTGAAGCGCTTAATGTCTCCATTCCATCGGCTCTAGAAGCCGAAATGGCGGGTTCCTTGCCTTTCCGTTGGACGTCAGGTGCCATTAAATATTTGGGCACAATGATTCCCAGGGATCTGCGAGAGCTATTCTCAAGGAATTTTACCCCTCTTCTGAGTCGGATCAGAGAAGACCTCAAGAGGTGGTCCAAAGGCCTATATACGTGGTTTGGCAGGTGTGCCATTTTTAAGATGAACGTCCTCCCACGCTTATTGTATTTGTTCCAGACCCTCCCTATCCACATTGCGGCCAGTTTCTTCTCTGTTGTACATCGGGACCTCTTTAAATTTCTGTGGGCGGGGAAGAGTTCAAGACTGTCTAGATCCTTATTGCATGTGCCAAAGGAAAGGGGGGCCTAGGGATTCCTGACCTAAGGAAGTATTATGCAGCCTCTATGTTTCAATGTGTGGTAGATTGGTCTCGGCATACCCAGTTCAAACAATGGATCTCAATTGAGCAATTCACATCCCGGACTCCTTTGGCCCTTCTGCCATGGACGGATAGGAAGGTTCCTAGTGACCTTTCCTCTCATCCTCTCATAGGCCCTACCCTGGCTCAATTCCGTAAGTACCAACAGATCTCTACAATCTCCCCAGCGCCCTCCCCGATGTTCCCTGTCTTGGGACATCCAGACTTCCCGGCGGGTTGCTCGGGGGGTCCGTTTGCACAGTGGAGATCGAGTGGTAGGTGTAGGGCACCATTCTTTAGAACTTCTGGTAGGTGGCTTACTTACTCGGAACTATTAGGTCTGACAGACCCCTGCCCTCTGGGTCCTTGGAGATCAAGACAGCTTCACCACTTCCTTTCTTCTATCCCTTCCTCTCAGGGGTCTGATAGGGCGCTCACTCCTTTTGAAAAGTCATGTATTGGCTCCGGCCTTATACAAGGCATTGGTAACGCCGGGTTCGGACTATCTCCCCTCTTACTCAGCTAAATGGGCTCAGGACTTGCAGAAGGATATCTCCTCCGACCAGTGGCTTAGAATTCTCCAGTTTACCCATAAATCATCCATTGCAAGTAAATATCAGGAGGCCAGTTACAAATTACTGTCGAGATGGTATTATGTCCCTACCCGTCTCCAGAAAATGTTCCCGTCGGCATCTCCTCTATGCTGGCGATGCGACTCCCACCAAGGTTCCCTCCTACATATTTTCTGGCAATGTGACAAAATCAAACCTTTCTGGGAATCTGTTCATGAGACCCTGGCTTCCATTTTTCCCTTTTCGATTCCTAACACACCAGAGTTTTTCTTACTCTTTCTTTCGGACTTACCGTTGATCTTATTTCGATGATCCTGTCTACGTCACCTGGTTATAGCAGCTAGAGCTTGTATCCCTGCGAGGTGGAAGTCTGGTTCTCCTCCCTCCGTGGGAATGTGGATTCAGAAGGTTGAAGAGATACGGAGAATGGAGGAACTCACAGCATCTTTGAAAGGTGGTAACAGAGCATTTGTTGCTATGTGGTCCCCCTGGTTTACCTTTCAAGATACCCCGGAGTATCGGAATTTATTGGCTTGAGAGTCTTGTCTGGACACTCTTGTACAATTCATTTACCCCCCCCCCCCTCCCCTATTTCCTTGAACCCTTTGCCCCTTATCTCTTCCTTTCGTTTCCTTGTCTTGTGTCCCTCTCCCCCCCCCCCCATTCTTGTTATTGTTTGTCGAATTTTCTTTTATTTTCATGCTGTGGCCCATTCTTCATTGGCCCTTTGATTTGTGTATGGTTCTCGTTAGATGAATCAAGGTGCTTTATTCTCACCATAGGCTGAATATCAAACACAGACTTACATGTTGTAATTGTTTGTACATTGTTGGATTATACTTCAGGATGTCAGTCGGCATGGATCCGACTATTATTTTCTAATGTATGTGTTTCAACATGCAATAATTTTGTTACTTTTGCAAAATAAGAAATGAAGAATTAAAAAAAAAAAAAGAATAACTCAGAGTTGGATCCTAAAAGAATGGAACAGAAACCAGACTGATTTGGACAGAAAGATCCAGATACCTCAGTGGGTGAAGTGGGATAAAAAAAATTTCAAGGTACTTGGCCAGAAAACAAAGAAGTTCTTCCAACTTCAGAGTTTTATACGCGGTCCTCATGTCTCTAAGAAAAGGAGATTGGCTTTTAAAAGGTCAGTATTTTTGAAAGTTTTGTCCGACAACATAACAACAGTAGCTTATCTAAAACGCCAATGGGGAACAAGATACAACCCTCTAGGAGAAGTAGCAAGGAGAATTTTCATTTGGGCAGAAGAAAATTCCCTATCGTTATCTGCAATCCACTTGAAGGGTTCCGAAAACATAGAACCAGACTACCTCAGCAGGAGAGGCAGTAGAGTGGTCTCTGAACAGGGTCATCTTCTGGGAAATAGTCTCCAGATGGGGCCGCCCAGAAATAGATCTATTTGCTTCAAAAGAAAATGCTCGTGTGGAAAGTGGAGTGGGCGACTGGTCTAAAGACAAAGGGACTGATATACTTACGTCCTCTGACCAGGAGGATGGTTCCATAGATGGTGACGGCTAGTCAGCCTATGTTTGCTCCTGCAGGCCCTTCGGGCCACGCCTACAGAGGAGCCCACTTTAAAAGATATGGCGGCTGTGGCGAGCTGTAACAGCACCCTCAAGGTTCTCACAGTACAGGTCGGCAGTTTGCGATCTGATATTTCCATTATTAGGCATGATCTGCATAAAATTTCGGAGCGCACCTCTGAACTTGAAAAAAGGGTGTCTTCACTGGATATTTCATGATAAAGGCTTGTCTTCCTTATATGTGGTGGAGCGGGCGCACAGAGTGCCCATGCGGCCGCTTCCACCAGGCAGACCTCCTCACCCTATACTTGCGAAGATTTTACACTTTAAAGATCGGGACACTATTCTCCGTCAGTCCAGAGATAACGAAGAGATGGTCCTGAATGGGGTTAAAGTTTCCATCTTTCCGGATTACTCGAACGAGGTGCAACGGAGGAGGAGTCGTTTTATGGATGTTAAGAGGAGGCTCAGAGGGCTACAGGTTCCATATGCCATGCTGTGGCTAGACGTCCACGAACGGCAACTGAGAGATGGGGCCCTGGACACTTGAAGGTGGCAGATCTGCAATTTGGTTTAGTCTATACCTTTGTTGGCACTTGAATGCCATTTCATGTTACACCAGTTAAGATGTGTATTTTATAACGCTACCACATGGTAGATTCTGAGGTGGGAGTGGGTGGTTCGGGGGTTACAATGTGTTTCCCTGTAGTGGAGAGGAATCTCTTTTGAAGGGAGTGTGTTTTTATGTTCAGTAATGTTTACTACTTATTGGTGGGGAAGTTGTTATGGGGTTGCCCCGTTTATGGGTTCACAGTATGGGATGTAGGGATTGTGTGTTTACTTTTTTGTAATCTGGCTAAGAGGGGGTGGGGGTGGGTGGGGTTTGCAGGGGTATAATTGAGTGCAGGTTGGTAGGCGCGAACTCTGGATGGTTGTGGATTGATTGGGGTGTGCGATGCGGTTATGTAACAGTGTTTTACCATGACACAGGTATTAAAGTTCTGAGCTGGAATGTGAGAGGTATGGCTGATGCACGGAAACGACATTGTATTTTTCACTATTTGAGGCGTTTTCAGCCCGCCATTTGTTGCCTGCAGGAAACTCATTTGACTAGTGATACTGTACAGTGGCTAAGCAAAACTTGGGTGGGCCATGCGGTACACGCTGACTATTCCTCACATTCCAGGGGAGTATGTGTGTTAGTGCATAAGAGTATTAGGTATGAACATGTCCAGCAGTGTGTGGTTGCTGAGGGCAGATTTGTATGTATTGTGTGTAAGATTGATGGGATTCAAGTGGTGTTGGTGACGGTGTATGTGCCTCCACTGTTCGCTTCTCCTTTGGTGCGGTCAATTATGACCTTTGTGGCGGACTTCCCTGGATTACCATGGCTACTAGTAGGGGACTTTAACTGCACACCAGACGATTCCCTGGATAGATGCCGGGTGGTGGGGACAGGTGGATCACCGGGGAGTGTATCTCTAAAGAATATTATGACTGAAACTGGTATGCTTGACGTGTGGAGAGTACGCAACCCTGATAGGCGTGAATATTCATGCAGATCTGCTACGCACCATTCATTATCACGCATAGATCTGGCTCTTGTCAATGACGTTATGCTGCCATTGATTCAGGATGTTGCCTACCACCCTCGATCGCTGTCTGACCATTCCTTGTTGCAGGTGGACTTGAGTCTTGGGGCGCTCGGGCAGGGACCGAGGTTGTGGAAATGTAACCCGCATTGGTTAAATATATTGGGTGACCTGTCGGAGGTTTCTCTGGAGGTTAGGGAATACTTTGCTATTAATGAGGGGACGGCTTCAATACATGGAATCTGGGATGCTATGAAAGCGTTCTTAAGGGGCTTATTGATAAAAGAGATTAGTAAGCATAAATCCAAGTCTAGAGAGGCGGATGTGAAAGCGCACATACAGGTGGTGGAAGCTGAACGGGCTTTTGGTAGATCCCCTTCTATAGTTAGCAGTGAAGCTCTGGCGGTAGCTCAGGAGCAGTTGAGGTGTCATCTGATGCAAGCTGTAGAGAGAAAGTGTACCGTAGTTTCTATAAACAACGGTCTTTCGAGGAGGGTGAAAAGGTAGGCCATCTACGGTCGGTTGTTTCTCAGGCTCAACGGGGATCTTCCTGTATACAGGAACTGAGAGATGAGAATGGGACTATTAGGCAGGACACCAAGGGAATATTAGATATACTTAAAGATTTTTATGTGGCCTTGTACGCATGCACTGTCTCCAGCTCTGAGGACGCTTTGACTGCCTTTCTGGCGGAGGCGCAGTTGTCGGTGTTGTCGGATGCGGATATGGAGAGGTTGGAAGAGCCGATCTCACTTGAGGAATTGGAGGCAGCGCTTGGACATGGCGAATGGTAAGGCTCCGGGAGCTGGTGGTCTGCCGGTGGAAGTAAATAAAAAGTTGCAGGGGGTATTACTTCCTGAATTGCTTAAGGTGCTTGAGCAGTCACTAGAGACGGGTTCGCTACCACACTCTATGCAGGAGGCTATAATTGTAGTCATACCAAAGTCTGTTATGTTACTTGCCCGGTCATCCCTATTTTTCATGCTCTGCCGAAAATTCACAAAGATGTGTTTCCTCCACCAATGCGGCCCATTGTGGCGGGTATAGGTAGCTTTTCAGAACGGTTGTCTGAATGGGTAGATTCGCTATTGCAACCTCTCATTCCTCTCATCCCTGGTTTCATAAAAGACACTGGTTCTGTGTTGCAGGCCATGTCGTCTTTCCAATGGAGAGAGGATTATGTTTGGATTACTGCAGATGTGGTATCACTTTATACGAATATACCACATGAATTGGCGCTGCGATCTCTGTGTTGGTTCCTTAATACCTATAGCAACTATACCTGTGAATTGCAAGAATTTTTGGAGATGTCGGTCAGCTTTCTCTTGAAACATAACTTTTTTATGTTCAACGGATGTTATTATTTGCAGGTATCTGGGGTGTCGATGGGGGCTAAGTTCTCTCCCTCCATTGCTAATATATTTATGGCATGGTGGGAGAGGAGCTTCCTCCTCATCGACGCCCACCCTTTCTGCGATCGCCTGCAGTGGTATGGGCGCTTCATCGATGACTTGCTGATTGTATGGTCTGGGGATGTGGCGTCCATACCACTGTTTGGCGAATACATGGATTCATGTGTGCCCTCCATTTCTTTCACGTTGCATTTTGATACCAGGTCGGTTTCCTTTTTGGATTTAAAATTGAGCGGTGATTCTGCTAGTTCTAGTGTGAACACCTCCACTTTTAGGAAAGAGCTAGCTGGTAACACTATTTTGCATGCATCATCATGCCACCCGCCGCATGTAATATACAATATTTCAAGAGGCGAGCTGATCCGTACCAGGCGTAACTGTTCGGACATTTCGTCCTTTGAACAGGAAAGTAATAAGATTGTGAATAGATTGGCTCTTAGAGCCTATTCACGGAATCATATGCTAAATAGCAAAAAAACGGTTCAGAGTTTGGACCGCAAATCTTTGATCTTTCCTGATACAAACCCCACGGATACAGCGGGCAACAGCAAAGTGAATAGCCACACTCCCATTACGTTTGTCACCCAGTACAGTGGCGAATGCAGGGAAATATGCAAAATTATTAAAAAGCATCTACCAGTCCTCAGCTTTGATGAAAAGTGGTCAGAAATAATAGCGGGAGGCATTAGATGTGCTGCGAAAAAAGCTCCCACATTGGGCAGTCTCATCAGTCCCAGTTTATATGAAGAGAAAAGCAATGTGACACCGACCTGGCTTTCAACGAAGGGCAGCTATATGTGCGGGCACAGTAGGTGCATTTGTTGTGATTATTTTCAAGTAAGCCGGTTTTTTTATTCTAATAGCTACTTGAATTGCAACACAAAAAATGCCATCTACTTAGTGACCTGCCAAATGTGCAAGTTGCAGTATGTAGGTTGCACTTCCAACCAAATAAAATCGCGAATCCGTAAGCATATATCGGATATTCCCCATTACAGAAATAGCAACGTATCTGCAGTTAGTGAACATTTTGCAGTTATACATGGTGGTGATGTGACCCATCTGAGAGCCCAAGGTATTGAAAGGGTCTTTATTCCAGCCAGAGGTGGCGACCTGAGGAGAAAGCTGCTTAATAGAGAGGCTTATTGGATGTTTTTACTCGCCACGCGCTATCCTGAAGGTCTGAACAAGAGACATGATCTCATATTACAATATTAATTTCATGTTTGCCTGCCATTGATGTTTTTTACACATTGCCAATTTTAAACATTGTTATTATGTTTTTCTATATATTTCATGTGTATCTTTTCATGTGTATTCCAAGTGTCTTTTCCTCCCTCCCCTCCCTTCATGATTGACACATGCTCTGAGTTAGTCTAATCAGGTCATGTGACTCAATGATTGGGGTGGCAGGTGTGGATTAGCCTTTTTAAACTGAGTTTTGTACACAAGTTTATTGTCATGATGAAGGACCCTGATTTACTTGCGGTCTGAAACGCGTTACTGTAACCTGTGATGTCTTGCATTTGGATTTTAAACGCACAAAAAAGATTCCACCTTTTGCATCTTGGAAGCTGGATTTTTCTTGGTCTTAAAAGTCTGGGAAAGATCCCAAATTGCCAGACTCCTATAGACCGATCTCGCTTTTAACAGCAGATGTAAAGCTCCTAGCAAAGGTGTTGGCGAGCAGGTTGTCTAGTGTGATTCTGACCATTGTGCACCCGGATCAGACTGGCTTCATGCCTGGGAAGTAAACTGCTATAAACATCCGCAGATTGTACGCCAGTTTGAATCTTCCAGCAGATAATTGTGGAGACAGGGCCTTGCTAACGCTTGACGCCACTAAGGCGTTTGATAGTGTAGAGTGGAGTTATCTGTGGGGGATTCTGAGGGCCATGGGCTTCGGCCCACGGTTTATCCAATGGGTACAGGTGTTGTACTCGAACCCTAAGGCACGCATTAGAGCTAACTGGGGGCCGGATAGTTTTACTCTGTCGCCCTTGCTATTTGCCTTAGCTATTGAGCCATTAGCGGCTTTAGTACGCCTGTCGCCTCATATAGTGGGGTTCAGATACGGCATGGTGCAGAACAAAGTGGCCATGTATACTGATGACACTTTGCTGTTCCTGGGCGATACTGGGACATCCCTGGCTGCGACCATGTCTCTAATTGATCGGTTTGGGGGATACTCTGGCCTTACTATTAATTGGCAAAAGTCTGCTCTGATGCCGGTGGATGGCCAGGCTCTGTCGGCTGAGCCGGTGGGCAGTATTGTACCCTGGGTGGATAAATTCAAATATTTGGGGCTTTATATAACACCTAGACTGTCGGATTTTGAAGAGTTGAATTTAACTCCATTGCTAGCCTCCTTAAGACTTAAGGTGACGACTTGGTGTAGGCTCTTTCTGTCTGTAGTGGGTAGAGTGAATCTCTTGAAGATGGTAATGATGCCTCAGCTACTTTATGTACTCAACAACGCCCCAGTATGGATACCCTTGGATAGGTTTAGGAGGATACATTCTATGTTCAGGGACCTTATTTGGAAATGTGGTCGAGCAAGGATTAAGTTGGAAACGTTGCAGTACCCTAAGACGGAAGGAGGCTTGGCTGTTCCCAATGCATGGATTTATTTTCTGGCCTCTCAGTGTCAGCACTTTAAGGGCTGGATGGATTGTGGATATGACGGGTAGGATGCTGCAGCACTGGTTGGGCAGTCAGGACCTTATGTGTATACTGGAGGGGGCGGGCATGCATGTGGGGAGGGAGAAGGCCCTGCTTATTGAGTTTATGAAGAAGGTATGGGCGAAAGTTAAACAGCTTAGAGGTGTGGGAGGAATTGGAGAGCTTTCCCCAATATGGAACAACAGTTTACTGCTGGAGTTTATGTCTTTGTCAGGACTTCGGAATTGGGAATCTCTTGGGGTGCGGAGGATAGGTCAATTGCTGGATGGCAACGTGTTTAAATCGTTTCAGGGGCTGCAGCAAGAATTCAATGTTCCCAAGATTTGGTTCTATCAATATCTTCAACTAAGGCACGCCTATGATGTCACGGTGAGGAAAGGATGTGTTATAGTAGAGATGGATGTGATATATAAGCTCATTCTGCCGAAAGGGGGAAAGAGAGGATTGATATCTCAGGTTTATACTCTTTTGCTGGACAAGTTTTTAGCTGGGTTCCCGCTGACGCAGATGATGAAATGGGAAGGCGATTTAGGCATCATTTCCAGAGATCAGTGGGATGATATATTAGAGGCGGTTCCTAAAGTGTCCCTAAGTGAGCAGGGTAAATTGTCTTATGTCTGCACCATTTATTGATTGCTCTTGACAGTGTACACTGGTATTTTGATGGATCGCTCTGTCATTGGTTGATGTTGACGTCTGACAGTTCAATTTACTGTATTAAGTCTGATTATTGAAAGAGACAATGTACTTTCAGAAATGATTATTATAATTGTTTAATAAAAAATGATTTGATTCAAAAAAAAAAAGGGAAAAGAGATTAAGAGGGTAAGGGAAGAACCCTTTTATTCTGGGGTATGAAGTAATATCCTATTTTTTCTGTTCACCTACCTTGGTAATTTTTTAAACACTGAGGGGGTGTGGGGAATTTAAACTCTCTCTGTGTGTTCCTGCCCCTACAGAGGTCAAAGGTCAATCTCTCATTGTGGCCGTCATGGTGGATTCAAGGAAACTGAATTACCGGTAAGACTAATTATGTTTTTTCTGTTTTATAATGTACGTATCTTCTATTTATGTACTGTGATTTGTCTTCGAAAAATAAAAGAATTTCTTTAAAAAATACACTGTATATGTGTAATATTATGAGTAGTATTGAGCGAACTTGTGTTTTAAGTTCGGCGTCTAAAGTTCGGGTTATCGAAGTATCCATAACGGAATTTAGAATCCATAACGGGATACTTCGATAACCCGAACTTTAGACGCCGAACTTAAAACACAAGTTCGCTCAACACTAATTATGAGGTGTGTATGATGTAGTATAAGGTTTAAAACACTGTATATGTGAGGTATATATTTATATACCTCATAATATTATACATATACAGTGTGTTATATATTATATCTCAGCTCATATACTACATCATACACTCCTTATATAACTCACAAGCTTTTATTGTTATATATATTTATTTTACTCCCCCCTCGATTGCACATATTTATTGCGTGCTGTTCCTTAATCTGTACTGCTTCTATAAGGTTAGTTTTTAGGTTTTTTTTGTTTTCTAAAATGAAAGTGCACAGAATATTGGTATAAGTTATCGGCCTGAAAGTTCACAGAATATCGTTATCAATATTGGTCGATCCCTAATCAGAATGTCTGTTTTGTTGGAATTGGTCCTGTCTGCACTGTCATTTGCTGCTAGTTTTGGTAAAATGGAGCATTCAGTTTTTGTTTTTTACATGAAAGTTAATGAGGGATATATATATATTGTATCTGTATTTGTTGTTTAATGGATCCATATTTTTGTGTTCTTCTGAAAGATCAGAACAGTGGAATGCTCAATGCGGATGTTAACTAGTCCTAATATTCCTATACAGTGAATATAAAAAGTCTACACACCCCTGTTAAAGTGTCAGATTTCTATGATGTAAAAAAAGAGACAAAGATAAATCATTTCAGAACTTTTTCTACTTTTAGGCTACTTTCACACTAGCGTTCGGGGCTCCGCTTGTGAGTTCCGTTTGAAGGCTCTCACAAGCGGCCCGAACGGATCCGTCCAGCCCTAATGCATTCTGAGTGGATGCGGATCCGCTCAGAATGCATCAGTCTGGCACCGTTTGTCCTCCGCTCCGCTCAGCAGGCGGACACCTGAACGCAGCTTGCAGCGTTCGGGTGTCCGCCTGGCCGTACGGAGGCAAACTGATCCGTCCAGACTTACAATGTAAGTCAATGGGGACGGATCCGTTTGAAGTTGACACAGTATGGCTCAATTTTCAAACGGATCCGTCCCCCATTGACTTTCAATGTAAAGTCAAAACGGATCCGTTTGCATTATCATGAACAAAAAAAATAAAAAAAAATTTTTTATTTTTTTTTTGTTCATGGTAATGCAAACGGATCCGTTCTGAACGGATCTAAGCGTTTGCATTATAGGTGCGGATCCGTCTGTGCAGATACCAGACGGATCCGCACCTAACGCAGGTGTGAAAGTAGCCTTAATGTGACCTATAAACAGTACCACTCAATTGAAAAACAAACTGAAATCTTTTAGGTGGACGGAACAAAAAAAAACTAAAATAATGTGGTTGCATAAGTGTGCACACCCTCTTATAACTAGGGGATGTAGTTGTGTTCAGAATTAAGCAGTCACATTCAAAATCATGTTAAATAGGAGTCAGCATACACCTGCCATCATTTAAAGTGCCTCTGATTAACCCCAAATAAAGTTCAGCTGCTCTAGTTGGTCTTTCCTGAAATTTTCTTAGTCGCATCCCACAGCAAAAGCCATGGTCCACAGAGAGCTCCCAAAGCATCAGAGGGATCTCATTGTGAAAAGGTATCCGTCAAGAGAATGGTACAAAAGAATTTCTAAGGCATTAGATATACCATGGAACACAATGAAGACAGTCATCAAGTGGAGAAAAAGGAGATTTTTGTATAACTTACCAGTAAAATCTCTTTCTCGCTCTTCATTGCAGGACACAGGAACCGTGGGTATAGCCATGTCCACTAGATAAAGCTGTTAGCTCCTCCCCTGGCAGCTATACCCCCTCTAGCCTAGAGAGAGAGCTTCAGTTTGTGTACAAGCAGTAGGAGAAGCAAGCCAATCGAGAAAAAACGTGGAACACCAACCATGCCAAAAACCCAACAAGGTTCTAACCAGCAAGAGCCACAACTGTGGTTGAACAACAATACTGGGTGGGTGCTGTGTCCCCCAATGAAGAACGAGAAAGAGATTTTACTGGTATGTTATACAAAAATCTCCTTTTCTTACCCATATTCATTGGGGGACACAGGAACCGTGGGACATCCAAAAGCAGTCCACAGGGAGGGGAAAAAACCACACCCATGGAAGCAAGCGTCCCTGCAGGCATCTAAGAAACTGCCGCCTGCAAGACCAAGTGGCCTAAGGCAGCGTCTGCCGATGCATAAGTATGCACCTGGTAAAATTTTGTGAATGTATGTAAGGAGGACCAAGTAGCCGCGTTACACAACTGAGCAGCCGAAGCGCGATTCCTCAATGCCCAAGATGCACCCACCGCTCTGGTGGAGTGAGCTGTGACACCTAAGGGCGGAACCCTTACCCGGGCGCAGTAAGCCGCCCCAATTGCAGCCCGAATCCAACGTGCGATTGCCACATTGGAGGCCGCCAATCCCTTCCGAGGACCTTCCCGAAGGACAAAAAGGGAGTCCGTATGGCGGAAGGGAGCAGAGGCTGCTAAATAGATCTTCAGAGCTCTGACAACATCCAAATGGTGCAACTCCTTTTCCTTAGTGTATGAAGGAGAGGGACACAGTGAGGGAAGGACAATTTCCTTGTTGATATAAAAGTCGGTGACCACCTTCGGAAGAAAGGAAGGAACAGGCCAGAGAACCGCTTTATCCTTATGAAGAACCAAGAAGGGTTCTCGACAAGAGAGCACCGCCAACTCAGACACCCGTCTGATGGAAGTGATGGCTACAAGGAAAACTACCTTCCAGGAGAGGAGTCTGAGAGAAATCTCCCGCAGGGGCTCAAAGGAGGAAGCCTGGAGCGCTAAGAGGACTAAATTCAGGTCCCAAGGCGGTAAAGGAGGACGGTACCGAGGAACTGCATGTGCCACGGGGCACTGGAAAAAGATGGAAAGCGCCATGACCTGACCCTTCAAAGAGCTAAGGGCCAGACCAAGGTCCAACCCTGATTGAAGAAAGGACAGGACCGTGGTAAGAGAAAAATGAAAAGGAGGAATGTTTCGACTTTCACAGAAACCCAGGAAGGACCTCCAGGTCCTGTAATAGATCCTGGATGAAGCAGGCTTCCTAGCCTTAATCATAGTGCGTATAACATCCGCCAAAAAACCTCTTAGCTTTAGAATGGCGGTTTCAAAGGCCACGCCGTCAAACGAAGAGACCTTAAATGCTGATAGAAGACAGGTCCCTGCGAAAGCAGGTCGTCTTTGAGTGGCAGTGACCAAGGAACGTCTCCCAGAAGTTGAACAAGGTCGGCGTACCACGTGCGACGGGGCCAATCTGGGGCGACGAGGATCGTCTGAATGCCCTTTATCCTGATTTTCCGTAGAACCCTGGGCAGGAGGGGGAAGGGGGGAAACACGTAAAGGAGGCAGAACCCCTGCCAGGGGGAGATCAGGGCGTTGACGCCGCAAGCTTCCGGATCCCTTGCGCGGGAGAGGAAGGTGGGAAGTTTCCGATTGAGCCTTGAGGCCATCAAGTCCACGTCTGGGCGACCCCAACGTAGACAGATCGCCTCAAATACCTCCGGGTGGAGGGACCACTCGCCCGGATCTATCGTGGTCCTGCTGAGGAAGTCCACAGTCCAGTTCTCCACACCCGGGATGTAGATCGCAGTAGGGTTGTCCGACTGGACTCTGACGGGGCGACCCCTCGGGAGATGGGTCCAGTGCCGGAGGGATAGAAGAATCACCCTGAGCTCCAGGACATTGATCGGGAGCTTTGACTCCGACCGAGACCATGTGCCTTGGACTGTCCTGGGAGAGAGCACTCCTCCCCAACCCAGCAGACTGGTATCGGTGGTAACAACAGTCCAGGAGATCGGAAGGAAAGACCTTCCCAGAACTGAAACCGACAGCCACCAACAAAGGGACGACCTCACCTGAGGAAAGAGGCGGATGGGATAGTCCAAGCTCTCTGAAGATTTGTCTCAGGACAGGATCGCTCTCTGGAACGTGTGAGAGTGGAACTGGGCAAAGGGAATCGCCTCTAAACAGGCGACCATGCAGAGTCGAATGGACAGAAGTCTGCAGTCGAGAAGAACCCTCACGGAGCGGTGCAAGGCCAGTCGCTTGTCCGGAGGAAGGCGAATCTGTGCCGCATCCGTGTCCAGAAGCATACCCAGAAAGACCAATTGTCTCGAGGGGTCAGAGATGACTTCTGCTGGTTGACCAACCACCCGAAGCGAGCAAGGTCTACCAGTGTGATCCGTACACTGCTCGACGCCTGAGCAAAGGAGGGGGCCTTGATGAGGATGTCATCCAGATAAGGCATAAGGAAGATGCCTCTGGAATGGAGCAGGGCAAGAAGAGGGGCCAGGATTTTTGTGAAGACCCGAGGTGCAGTTGCCAGGCCGAACGGGAGGGCGACAAACTGGTAATGATAGTCTCAAACCTCAGGAAGCGCTGGTGACTCCACACGATGGGAACGTGGAGGTATGCGTCCTGGATATCTACGGCCGAAAGGAATTCCCCTTGCTCCAGAGAAGCAATTACGGAACGAAGGGATTCCATCCGAAACCGCTTAAGACGGAGGAACTGGTTTAGTAGTTTGAGGTCCAGGATTGGGCGCACCGAGCCCTCCTTTTTGGGGACCACAAAAAGGTTCGACTAGAACCCCTTGAGCCTTTCTGCTGGGGAAACAGGAGCGATGACTCCCCGATCCAGAAGGGACTGAATGGCCTGGGAGAAGGCGGCCGCCCACTTGGGGTCCCAAGGAAGACTGGATTGAAAAAACCTGTCATGGGGAAGAGGCAGGAACTCTATCACGTATCCCGAGGATACAATGGGCGGGGGCGCACCTTCAGGCTGAGGACTGCTTAGCCGCAGGAGGTCGAGCCACCTGAGGTCTGGGACGCCAGGAGAGCTGTGCCCGAAAGGACGGTTTCTTGCGTCGATCTTGAGAAGTAAACCCGCCTCCCCCAGCACAAGAGCTTGTCGTGGGGCGGAAACTAGCGAATTGACAAAAGGGGTTACTCATGTGGCAGGCCCTAACGTGAGAGGCCCGCTTGCCTCTAGGCTGTGGAAGATGGGAGCTCTTGCCACCCGTGGCCTCAGAAATAATTTAGTCCAGCAGAGAACCAAAAAGACAGGCGGCGGCAAAAGGAAAGTCTGACTAAAGAACGGTTGGAAGTTGCGTCTGCTGCCCACACCTTCAGCCAAAGCTCGCGGCGTAAGGTGACTGCAAGCGCCGAAGAGCACGCAATGAGGGCGCCAGTGTCCAGGGACGCCTCGCAGAGGAACTTCCCCGCCTGGATGATCAGCTGCGCCAAGGATTGGAGATCCTGACCAGGGACCTCGGATACCAAGTCCTGGTCCAGCTGGCTAGCCCACTCAGAGATCGCCTTCGCCACCCAAGCGGAGGTGAACACGGGCCTAAGGGCTGACCCTATAGCAGCAAAGAGGGACTTCGTCAAGGATTCCATCCGACGATCTTCAGCTGACTGAAGGCAGGATCCATTGTCTATAGGAATAGCTGTATTTTTGGCGAGCCGTGCCACTGGTGGGTCCACCTTAGGAGGGGATGCCCACGTGGAAACACAATCCACTGGAAAGGGATATAGGATGTCCAGTTTTTTTGGGGGCGGAAAAACGCATGTCTGGGTGATCCCAAGCCTTGGAAACCACAGCCGAAAAATCATTATGGCGAGGAAACACCTTTGAGGCCTGAATTGGACGGAAGAAGGATGCCTCCTGTTGGTCAGTGGGGGAGAGATTGTCCTGCACCCGGAAGGTGTCGCGGATGGCAGCAATGAGGCTATCCACAGTGGAGGCCAACTTAGAAGGCTGCTCCATATCCAAATCCGAATTCTCAACCTCACCTTTGGACAGCACGTCCCCAGGAGAAGAAAAACCTGAGTGAGACCATACACTGGGTGGAGAGGGAGATGGATCAGAGGAAGAAACGTGGTCTACCCTGGGACGCTTTTGTGAATGCCGTGCGCTGACTGAATCACCAGGGGGAAGTGACCTAGGGTGGTCACCCGAGCAAGAAGCTCTGGAGAGTGCATCTGAGGGAGGTGCAGCCTGCGCTGGTGGTGGATTCTCAACCAAGCGACCCACTATAGATAGGGTGGATTGGGAGATTTAAGCAAGGCTTTCCACCGCCTGAGAGAGTGTTCTGGCCCAATCGGGTAACTCAGATGCCAGAGGGGGAGCAGCGGTATGGGCTGACATGCTTGGGCATCTGACCAGCAGTGCAGACAGAATCCTGTTGCCCGCAAGGGAATTTTGCCTGACATATAGCGCAGGCATAAAGGACAGCTATTGGCCACGGAAGAACCCCAGAGGGATCAGACATGATGTATCCAGGAGATACTCTGAGGCTGGAGGGATACAGTGACCTGAGGAGAGGAGCAACAGTTCCAACCAGGACGAGGAGATGCCGTCCGAGAACGTCCGGAGAGATTTGCCTGAGAGCTGTGGCAGGAAGAGAAGGCCCCGCCCCCTCAGGTCCTGCATCCCCTCTCAGAGCCGATGCGATGCTCGCGCCATCCATTAACCCCCGCATTGCCGGAATAACCCTTGTGTAAGGGCAGCGCCAGAAAACAGGCTGCCGCCTGTTCATATGCAGAGGGAGAAGAATCGCCTCCTGCCCTAACTATCCGGAGTTGCGCTTCAACGCGCCCGCCGTCCGAGCGCCAATAGGCTCCGCCCACTCCCGACCCGATGCCTGTGTCTCAGCACAAGGCGCTCATGATAAAAAACCCGCCGGTCGTTCATGCTTATCTCCAGTCTCATGTCCTGGGCTATGAGCCACGGTGCCTCTTCCAGGTGATGCTTGTGTTGTGGGTGGAGGAGAACAGTACAGCCAGGGCGGGGAGTTGGGCATCTACTTATCTGTCCAGCCGCCATCTTCACCCTTCCTCTTCTTCCAGCAGGGTCACCCCTTCAGCTACTGGCATCGTAGTGGCAGGAAGCTGGAAGAGGGACTTGGACGGGTGACCCTTCAGCTGGCGGGATGCAGGGGAGCGAGGCTGCCCTGGTCCACCTTGTCGTCTTGTGGGGGAGGAGGCAGCGCGGAAGACCAACGCTGGCGTGCTCCCCCGTGAGAACAGGGAGGCTAGGCCACCACTGTTTCCCACCTGGAAAAGGGGACAATTAAAAAGCTAAAATAAATCTTCAAGAGCTACTCTGCAGAGCAGGGAGGTCTTGCCTCCTATTGACACTAGAAAAAACTGAAGCTCTCTCTCCAGGCTGGAGGGGTATAGCTGCCAGGGGAGGAGCTAACAGCTTTTAATAGTGTCAATACCTCCTAGAGGACATAGCTATACCCACGGTTCCTGTGTAACACAATGAATATCGGCGAGAAATATGGCACAACAGTGACATTGCCAAGAACTGGACGTCCCTTCAAAATTGAAAAGACGAAAAGAAAACTGGTCTGGGAGGCTACCAACAGCAACATTAAAGGAGCTGCAGGAATATCTGGCAGGTACTGGCTGTGTGGTACATGTGACAACAATCTCCCGTATTCTTCATATGTCCAGGCTATGGGGTAGAGTAGCAAGACGAAAGCCCTTTCTTACGAAGAAAAACATCCAAGCCAGGCTACATTTTGCAAAAACACATCTGAAGTCTCCCAAAAGCATGTGGGAAAAGGTGTTATGGTCTGATGAAACCAAGGTTGAACTTTTTGGCCATAATTCCAAAAGATATGTTTGGCGCAAAAACAACACTGCACATCACCAAAAGAACACCATACCCACAGTGAAGCATTGTGGTGGCAGCATCATGCTTTGGGGCTGTTTTTCTTCAGCTGGAACTGGGGCCTTAGTTAAGCTAGAGGGAATTATGAACAGTTCCAAATACCAGTTAATATTGGCACAAAACCTTCAGGCTTCTGCTAGAAAGCTGAACATGAAGAGGAACTTCATCTTTCAGCATGACAACGACCCAAAGCATACATCCAAATCAACAAAGGAATGGCTTCCCCAGAAGAAGATTAAAGTTTTGGAATGGCCCAGCCGGAGCCCAGACCTGAATCCGTTTGAAAATCTGTGGGGTAATCTGAAGAGGGCTGTGCACAGGAGATGTCCTTGCAATCTGACAGATTTGGAGTGTTTTTTTGCAAAGAAGAGTGGGTAAATCTTGCCAAGTCAAAATGTGCCATGCTGATAGACTCATACCCAAAAGGAGTGCTGTAATAAAATCAAAAGGTGCTTCAACAAAGTATTAGTTTAAGGGTGTGCACACTCAATGCTGGTAGCTGCAGCCTCTGTCACGGAGGTTAGCAGCTGGTTTGATTGTTTGACCTTCTACCCACATTTTTTTTGCTCCTGACGAGCCAAATATGGCGGAACGCGTCGAGCTATCAGTGGGGGCAAACCAATGTATTTAAATTATGCTTGACTTGCGTTCACACAACAGAAATGGTCTGTGTCAATCCAGTCCCCTGTAGTATGTGAACAGGTGCACTCAAGCTTTTCGCTTACACCCAGTTAGTCAGTGTCCCTTGATTCGTGCTCACAGGGCCAGCATCAGGCATCTGGTTCATACACCTGAACAGGTGTTCTATGTTTATGCGGCTTGCCCTAGTGAGTAGATGTTTATCAATGGATTAGTCTGTTAATTTAGTCCAGGGCCATCTAGACTGGGTGATTGAGCTGAGCACCTTGTCCGTGCCTCGGTGCACACACCTGGTTGTGAACAGATAACTATAGCCTGGTTGTCGTGGTTCTGCAACCTCTGTAGTGCACCTTAAGTGGATTTCCCAGTGACTGTATCCACACCTGAGCGGTACCGCAGACCGTGGTTCTCCACGTAATACCTCGGTCTGTTTCAGGGTCCGTGGATAGATCTTGGTCACTTGGAATTTTATATATTTAGTAGGTTACTTTTCCTCACACATTTTTGTATATTTAATAAAGTATTAGTTTTATCTAATCCCCATAGCGTTCCTATCTACAGTGATTTAATTTTTGATGGTGGAACGCATACCACTATTAGCTTGTCAGTGATTTGTGCACACTTAAGCAAGCATATTTTATTTTTATATTTTTTCTTCCCTCTACCTAAAAGATTTCAGTTTGTTTTTCAATTGAGTGGTACAGTTTATAGGTCACATTAAAGGTGGAAAAAGTTCTGAAATTATTTATCTTTGTCTCATTTTTTTACATCACAGAAACCTGACATTTCAACAGGGGTGTGTAGACTTTTTTTTAGTTTCAAAAATCATTTATTTGGTTTTTGAGAAATTTAAACAAAAAAAAGACATACAAAACAAAATCTTTTAAATAAAGTACAGAAACAATAATTAATGTTTAAGGCATATACATGTTTGTTCAAGATTCGATATATTCATCGCAGATGAAGTTCTATCAGGCCCTATTGAGGGCATCATGTAACAGATAAAGGTCCATACATTGAGTAATGTTTGACACGGGGGTTTATAAAGAAATACTATAGCGTATATCTGGGGCATAGGAGGAGGACAGCCAAGGCTCCCAAACCCTTTCAAATGAACAGAATGTATCAGTACGTATGGCAGATAATTTTTCACCTTGAAGAATTTTGTTAATCCTATCAAGGACCATCTGGAAGCAAAGTACATCAGTACGCCACTTAAAGGCTATGTGGATCCTGGTGGCCATCAATATGTGTTGGGAAAGTTTAAACTTGGCGAATGTCAGCCAATGTGGTTTATCGCCCAATAAGCATAAGGGAAGTGATGTAGGGTAATTACATTGTAAAACTGTAGACAATAGTGCAGTTGTTTGGGCCCATAGCCTTCTAACAATTGGGCAAGTCCACCAAATGTGGATCATAGACCCCTCTTCTTCACAACCTCTAAAGCAATTTGGGGAAACCTCTGGGTACATACGATTGAGTCTAGTAGGAACCATATAGGTTCTGTGGAGTATTTTAATTGAGGTTTCAGCTAGTGTAACCTGCCATGATCCTTTTGTAAGGGTCTGCGATCTCTGATACCATTTGGGGAACGAGGATTCCAGTTGCATGTCCTCCTCCCAGGCCTTCATGTAAGGTAATTTAACCTCATCGGGTTTTTGACAGAGTAAGCCATAGATACGAGATAATAGCCCCTGCCTATAAAGGGAATATGTGACTGATCTTTCAAATGGGGAGAATGAAATATTCCTATCCGCTATTTGCAATGACTTCAAGAAGGAGAATACTTGGTTCAAACGCAAATTCTCTTCGGGTGGAGGGGAGTGCATCTCCTTGAAGCTGTCAATTGTTAACAATTTACCTCTAGATAAGAATTTATGAAGTATACATAATTGATTGCTCATCCACCATGAAAAGTTGCGATGTTGGAGACCCGGGGTGAACTGCGGGTTCCCTAGTAAGTGAGCTAGAGGGGTGGGTTTGGATTGAAGATTACTCTTGAATCTAACCGATCTCCACAGGAGTAATGAGTAGTATGTTAATGGTGAAGTAGACTTAATAGTACGCGGGATACTACCAACATTCCAGATCAAAGCTCTCCAGGAATATGGAGAGAGACTAGAGGCCTCCATTTCAATCCACAGGGGATGTAGTTTTGGATCTAGGTGGGTTAAGAACATTTGTGCTAGTCTGGCTGCTTTAACTTCAACATATCTGGGACAGAAAGCCCCCCGACTGACTTGTGCCTACACATAATTGATTTGGCAATTCGAGGACGTTTATTCGCCCATATAAACCTAAGCACGTCTCCCTGAAGGGATCTCAGGTCCGATAGTGGGATGGGTACTGGGAGAGCTCTAAATAAGTACAATAACCTTGGAAGCGTAACCATCCTAATTATGTTAATCCTCCCCACCCATGATACTGGAAGTTTCTGCCATGACGCTAGATCCTGGCGAATCTTACGATACATTGGTAGATAATTTATTTTATATGTTTCTTCTAGTGAGCTCGGTATCGAGACCCCCAGGTAGGAGACGTGCCTTGGTCTGCACTGAAAAGGGAATTTTTGTAAAAGTAAGGTTTTTGTTGTTTCTGGTGTATTACAAAGCATTAGTTCAGATTTGGTGTGGTTTATTGTTAGGCCCGATGCTTTGGAAAAAGAGTCAAGCAGTTTTAGTAGTGAAGGGAAGGAAATAATAGGGTTAGTAATTGATAACATTAAGTCATCAGCGAACAGACTCAACTTGTGTTCAGTGGCCCCAATCGAGAAGCCTGTAATGTCTTTGTGTGCTCTGATACGGGCCGCTAAGGGTTCGATGGCCAAGGCAAAAAGTGCTGGGGATAGGGGACAACCTTGACGCGTTCCCCTCCCTATATGAATGGGTTGGGATAGAGTGGTCGGGAGTTTGAGATTGGCTTTAGGGTTGGAGTAGAGAGCTTGGATAGCCCTAAGAAAGGGTCCCCTAACACCTATTACTGTAAGGACCTTATACAAGTATGGCCAGGTAACTGTGTCAAAGGCCTTTTCAATATCCAGTGCCAGGAGCGCAAGCGGGATCTTTTGCTTCTGAGATGAGTGTATTATGTTCAATATTTTTCTTATGTTGTCAGGGGCTTCCCTTCCAGGGATGAATCCCACTTGGTCTCTATGTATGAGGTCTGGAATGGACCTGTTAAGTCTGTTAGCTAATATTGATGTAAAGAGCTTGTTGTCAATATTCAGTAGAGAAATTGGTCTGAAGTTAGTTGTGAGCAAAGGGTCCTTATTAGGCTTGGGGATGACCGTAATGGACGCTTTAAGAAACTCTTCCGGGGGTGAGGCTCCCTGCATAAGCTGGTTGCATATGTTAGTAATGTGAGGGATAAGTAGTGGAGCCAATTTTTTATAATAAAGAGCAGTATACCCGTCGGGGCCTGGGGCTTTTCCAAGTTTAAGGGACTTAATGGCAAATGTCACCTCGTCTGTCGAAATTGGCTTGCTTAATTCAGACTGCGCCTCTGGGGATAGAATAGGTAGTCTAGTTGATGACATAAATTCATCTATCTGAGGAACAGTATCCCCCCCTGGTGGAGTATAGAGAAGCTCATAATATTTATGGAAAGTTTTATAAATAATATCTGGGTGGGAAGTGACATGGTCAGGCCTAGTACGGATCTGAAAAACCTGGTTAGTTTTTTGTCTCGCTTTTAGTTGACTGGCAAGTAGTCTGTCAGGCTTGTTAGCGTACCTATAATAAAAAGAACTTGTCCAGCGGAGGGCTTTCTCAGTATTATTAGTAAGTATCATATTTAGCTGCTGTTTCACATCTTTAATGGCTTTTAGGAGGTATAAAGATGGGTTCTTTTGGTGTGCCCATACAAGTCTATTAAGTTTAAACTCCAGATTAGTTTGAGTCTGTGTACGTTCTTTTTTACGTCTGGATGCTATACTGATCAACTTACCCCTCATAAAAGCTTTATGTGTAAGCCAAAGATTCATGGGGTCCATATCAGGGGTAGCATTGTCCGCAAAGAAGTGGGAAACATCCTCTTGCAATTGGGAAAGAATTGTAGGTTGTGTCAAAATGGATTCATTGAGTCTCCATACTGCTCTGGTAAAGTTTTGGTGGGATGCTGAGAAAGCTGTAAGGACCATATCGTGGTCTGACCAGGGTGATACAATATGCCTGGAATAAGATAGGTTAGGGAGACTGGATGAAGAGGCAAGGATCAAGTCAATACGGGAGTATACCTGATGAGCAGGGGAGTAATATGTATAGCTCCTTTGAGAGCCGTTATGTTCCCTCCATGTGTCGGCCAAAGAAAGGGATTGCAGGAGTTGGTTTATTCTGCCGGATAAAGTTTTAGAGCGTGGAATAGGTTGCGGGACTGAACGGTCTAAAGTAGGGTGAATGGTAATATTAAAATCACCGCACCAAATTATTTTATGGTAGGAAAGGGATTCAACTATTTTACTTACTTCCTCTAGGAATGAAATGGGTCTAACATTAGGGGCGTAAGTATTAACCATACATACAGTTTCTTCTCTGTATATCCCCATTAAGATAACAAACCTTCCCTCCAGGTCAATATTGGTATAGGTAACAGTCATGGGGAAGGAATTTCTCAAAAGTATTACCGTACCCCTGCTTTTAGAGAGGTAAGTGGACAAGTAATATCTTGAGTACTGAGCATGAAGATATTTAGGGTGGGAGGTGTGTGAGAAATGGGTCTCCTGAAGGCAGATGACATCCGGCGCGTGTTTAAGATATGAAGAAAATGCGGTTTTCCTCTTCCTAGGAGAATTAAATCCCCTAACGTTATGGGTTAATATTTTATACATCTTGAAAGGTTAGAGGAGAAGCCTGAACGCGCCATACCTCATCCGCCTCCAGCCACACCGCCCCCCCAGCTGTCCGAACAACAACATCCGCCATAGTCATGTACATATGCAATGCCTCAAAATGGTGAACAACATAAAAATGGGTATAAAACAACAAAAAATAACATAAAGGGCTTTGGGGCCCATAACTTACAACCTGTTTGGTTGGTAGATGCGGTAGGGGAAACAGCCAAACTTTGGTCTGCCTCATCCCTCCACATAAACACATGGTTAAGGTCAACATGAAAGTCCACATGCCGATACCCTATGAGAAAAAAGGTTAGCCTAAACTGTATTAACTTAACAGATGTCGATAGACAAATAAGAAAACGGATCCAAGTGGATCTAGAGTCCTCATCAGTGTGCTAGGTATGAGGAGAAGATATGAAAATCAAGAGGTCTTCTGTCTGCCCGATCTAGAGGATGTTGGAGTGACCAAGGTCCAAACTCTTGCTGGTCGCTGCGGTAGCGGAGCGGGGCTGGGAGGCGATGCTATCTCACACTGCACTCCGGCCCGCTGTAGTGCTTCCAGCCCTTCAGACGGTGAACGCACCGTATGTGAGCGAGAGTTCACTTGAAAAGTCAGGCTAAAAGGGAAGCCCCATCTATACCTGATCTGGGCCTTTTGGAGAGCTTGGGTGACCGGTCTCATTTCCCGCCTTCGTCGGAGCGTGGATGGAGCAAGGTCTGCATATAGGTGGACAGATGGAGGTAGACCCGGAAGGGTCGGGTTGCCTCTGGCTGCAGATAATATTTTATCTCGGGTCCCAGGATGGTGAAATTTAAGAATAACGTCTCGAGGTAAGTCCGAGCTGCGTGGTTTCCCTAATGCTCTGTGAACCCGATCCATCTTTAAATAGTTGAGTTCTTCCTGTGGTAGGAGCGCTGAAAACAGGGAGGAGAGGGTGGCTTGAAGGTCTTGATAAGATTCAGGGAGACCCCTGACCCGTAGATTTCCTCTCCTGGACCTATTCTCTAGGTCTTCAATTTTTAGCTCCAAATCCGCCAGTTGGGCCTCGTGTGAATTAACATCATCCCTATTGCGGCCTATGGCGTCTGAGATGTCATCCGTGCGTGTCTCTAGGTCAGAGACTCTGTTCCCTAGATCGTGGATCTGGCGGGAAAATTCCGTGACCGCCTGGGACAATTCAGACCGGAACAATGCTGCAATGTTCTTGTAAAGGTCTTCTTGACCCACATTATGGTCGCTGATGTCCGGAGTTGGCTCACCTTCAGAAGAGGAGACGGGGCTCGGTGGGTCAGCGGCGGCGTCCGCCATGGCAGTGTGCCTTGTCTGCCGGAAAAGTTCCGGTAAGGTCTGTGAAGGAGCGGGTGTACCGGGTATTTTCGACCTCCCCTTAGAGCGGGGCATCTTAGGGGCCTGATGCATATACTTGCAGGCGTATAGGAGCCTGATTCAGGCGCTAAAGTGAGGGTAAGTCGGCGTGCGGTGCGGAGCTCACAGAATCATGTCTTCCTCGTGAGCCTCGCGCATGCGCCTCCGTGTAGACTTTTTTTTATATCCACTGTATATACACCTATACCACTTGCCATTGTTTTCAGTGCTGCCAGTCATGTGACTGTGCGAAATGGGGAACATAGACATGGTTTCACTTTATTTATTTAAATTTTTTCATTTTTATGGGATGGGTTACGAAAAGGATATTGTAGTTTTTTTTTTACATTTTTATGCTATGATTTATTACAATTGCATCAATAACTTTTTTCCCCACCCAGAATAAAACATTTTGTAAGGAAGTTTTTTTGTGTGCTAGAATAGTGACTTGGGGGCGTGGCCTAGCCGTCATGGTGTGAGGACACAAGTCGTTTCAGCTCCGACATTATCCTGCAGTATCCTGATTGTCTGAGCGTTTGGCCTGATAGAAACACCCCTATGTGATCCGCAACTCACGGTTTACCGGTAACCGGAGTTTCTGCTCTGTGACTGCTGCGGTCACTGTCTGCTGGATCCTTTTGAGCGAGGCCTGTGAGCGGAGCGTTGTCCAGCACTGCGGACCCCTCGGTGAGAGCGGGAGAGGTGGGGACGCACGAACATCTTACTCACCGGTGGTGGTGGTCGGGTGGGACCTGGAGCTGCTGATCGGTGTGGCCCCCCCCCCCGGCTCTCTCCCTGCTGGGCTGCCGGCTTGAAGTCCCCCACGTGTCTGGCGGTGCGGGCGCCATCTTACCTGTGACGCTGTGAACAGTCATCTTCATGCCCCAGGACTGACGCGGGCTCTCCTGTCTGCATCCATCTGGCAACTATACTGGGTGGAGAGTGCGCCTCAACTGAGTGGTAGGGCAAGTACATCCTGACTCCAGGAAAATAATCTTTCTAGAGAGTGGTGCCACTGCTGTTCTGTTGCCCCTGAGTGAGGGTGCTGATTAAAGGGCCAGTGTTCCTATTACTGGTGAAGGGGAGATCACCTTATGGGCCGGAAAACGGGCACCTCAGGGCCAGCTAATCCACCTAAACTAATGCTGGACAATATGAGCCAGACAGAGGATCGAGAGGTTGGGACCTCCTCTGAGCGCCCAGAAGTGGACCTTGCAAAAGTTATGGTGGCCATCACTAACTGCCAAACGGCGCTTACGGTCAAAATCGACCATGTCCAGGCTGATCTTACTCTTCTCAGACATGATATTGATAAGATTAGAGAGAGAACAACTGAGGTGGAAAGGAGGGTGAGTGATGTGGAGGACAGAGTTCAGCGTGATGACTCTGCGATAAATGCGCAGCAGAATCAAGTCAAGACTCTGATGGCGAAGGTAGAGGATGCCGAGAACCGTAACAGACGGAACAACATCCGCATTATGGGTTTACCTGAAAGAGCAGAAGGGCCCTCTCCTGAAGAGTTTGTGGAACGTCTTATAGAACAACTCTTTGATCCTATAAATCTATCAGGGACTTTTGCAGTTGAACGTGCTCACAGGATTCCCACTCGCCCCCTGCCTCCTGGAGCCCCATCTCGTCCTTTCATCTTTAAGGTCCTAAATTACAGAGACCGTGATGCTATTCTGGCAGCAGCTCGCCGACTAAAGGATATTCATTTTGATAACACCCGGATCTCCTTCTACCCGGACTTTTCTACAGAAGTGCAGAAGCAACGTAGACAGTTCACGGCGGTGAGAACCCGGCTAAGAGAGAAGGGACTTATCTATGCCATGATGTATCCGGCACGGCTCAGAGTCCAGGAGGGAGAGCAGGTGAAGTTCTTTGCCACCCCTGAAGAGGCATCGGACTGGCTTGACCGCAGAGGCTGAGAGACGCATATCTAATGTTTTGGGTGTCTCACCATATGTTTCAGATGATCGTAATATTAACGGAGCTGAATGAGTGATGGTTGTGGTAACCTGCTGCATAGGTTCAGTTTTAGGTTTACCTAGAGCAGTGGGGTTAAGAACGGGTTCTCTGTTCCCCTTTTTCTACTAAAGAGGCAAATGGGGGGAGGGTTTTTAGGCTCGGATATGTTGGGGTCATCTGGGCAGGGTTGGGCGTATTGCCTGATGTTACGGGCATATTTAGGAGCTCTTGCTCTAAAGTTTGGAAGTTGGTATGAATGTGTGAGTGTATGGCTTGGGTGGTGCAGTTACTTCTGGGATTATTGTCTCAACAAACCGCCATAATGTCGGTCTGTCTGTTTGTCTCCTGGAATGTCAGGGGTCTCAATGACAAAATTAAACGATCTCTGGTCTTTAATTTTCTACGAAATCATAATCCTGACGTTCTGATATTGCAGGAGACACATTTGCAGGGACGGAAGCTTTTAGCGTTAAAGAGGCCCTGGGTGGGTTCAGCATACCATGCTGTATATAATTCTAGAGCTAGAGGTGTGTCGGTTCTGGTAGCGAAGTCCCTTCCCTTCCGAGTGTATTCTGTGCATACGGATACGATGGGGCGTTTTGTGATTCTCCACGTTGCAATCAGGGGCATTGATTATCTTGTGGTGGGTCTTTATGTCCCCCCCCCTTTTCGGAGAGATATATTGGATGAGGTTATGAGAATGGTAGCATCTATGCCCCCGGTGCCTCTGATTGCATTTGGGGATTACAACGCGACTCTGGACCAGTCGTTGGATCGACTTCGCCCTAGTGATACCCATAATGAGGCGTTAAGCTCCTGGGCTGATGTATTCGATTTAACGGAGGGTTGGAGGTACTTGCATCCGGGATTGCGCCAATATTCCTGCTACTCTGCTTCACATGTTACGCTCTCACGGATAGATTTAGTATTCCTTAGTAGAGATCTTGTCACGGGGTTCCTAAGGTGCGCTCGGTCCCCCATTGCCCGCAGAACTGTTGCTTAGCTTTTGGAGTGAGGTTCTGTGTTTGACCTCATTCCCAGGGCGGCTTCACTAGCTGGGTGGCTCCCTGCTCCTAGTCTGCCTTGAGCGCCGAGCTGATCACTCGGTGCTCGACTGGTTGGTCTGTCGGTCATGTGACGCTGGCCACATCACATGACCCTCACTCCCCACTATAAATACAGGCAGCCTGCTGGCTACAGGTTGCCTGTTAATTTCTAGGTTCCTGGCTATTTGTTGGACTGCTGAATACTTACCTGATCCTTTTCCTGACCATCCTTTTGCCCTCTCCTCCTGTACTGCGCTTCCGTCCTGGTATTGTGACCTCGGCTCCCACCTGACTACTCTCTTAGGACTCCGCTTGTACTTCTCTGCTCTCCTGGTATTTATGACCCCGGCTTCTCCTGACAATTCTCTGCTTGCTCCATTTGTACTTTGCAGCTTTCCTGGTATTGACTCGGTCCGTTCACATCCTGTTGTTTGTCTGTCTGTCATCCCTGCACTTACTCCAAGTTAGGGATTGCCGTCCAGTTGTCCCCTGTCATTAGGACTCGCGAGGCAAGTAGGCAGGGCCAGGGGTAAGGGTGGAACGCAGTGGTCACTTCCCTCCCCCCTGTGTGTGTGTGTACGCGACCGTTACAGATTAACAGGCCCAATAACCACTGTATTATGAATCCTCTGGTGACCCTGACTGACCATGTCTCTAATCTGACGCAGAGGGTGCAGGAGTTAGGGGAAAAACTCAGTTCTTTTGAGTTAGGGCAAGGTTCTTCCACTCCTCAGGCCTCCAGTCCGCATTTTGAGCCCCAGATTAAGCTCCCAGAACCCTTTTCTGGAGACCGGAGGAAGTTTCTCTCTTTTAAGGAGAGTTGCAAACTTTACTTCCGTTTGCGCCCCGTGTCCTCTGGCCCCGAGAGTCAACGCGTGGGCATTATCATTTCCCGATTACAGGGTGATCCCCAGGACTGGGCGTTCTCTTTACCTGCTGACACCAGTTGTTTATATTCTGTGGAGGGGTTCTTTCAGGCCTTGGGTACCCTCTATGATGAACCAGACAGGGCTCTAGTAGCCGAGACGGCTCTAAAGGCACTGGTTCAGGGCAATTTACCAGCGGAGGATTATTGCACCCAATTCAGAAGGTGGTGTGTCCCCTCAGGATGGAACGAACCAGCCCTGAAGAGTCAGTTCAGGTCAGGTCTGTCTGATAAATTAAAGGATCTTCTGGTCAGTTATCAACTTCCAGAGACCTTAGAGGAGATGATGACCCTTGTTGTCCGACTTGACCGACGGGTTAGAGAGAGACGACAGGAACAACAGTTCTCTTCCCAGATGGTGGTCCAGCCAGAGGCCTATCCCAGAGACAATGCTGAGGTCTCCACCGAGGAACCCATGCAGGTTGGCATGACCCGAGGGAATCTTCGCCGCAGACGTGGAGAATGCTTTTACTGTGGAGATCCTGACCATTGGATCAACCAGTGTCCTAAGAAGGTCCTCTCTGTCAAGTCTCCTAAGACAAGGCAACCTAAAGACCAGGTACACCCTGAATTTTCTAAATGTAAGCTTTCGGTACCCATTACGATTTCTCTGGGAGTAGATAAATGGCCGGGTAAGGCCTTTATTGATTCTGGCTCAGCGGCTAGCTTTATTGACTCGGAGTATGCTGTAAGATTGGGTATTCCTATGTTTGCCTTACCAACTCCTATCCATGTCATGGCTATTGATGCTACTCCTCTTATTGGTGGTACGGTGAGCTTATGTACCTCGGAGATTTCTCTAACCGTGGGTGGGTGCCACTCAGAGAGATGTTCGCTTCTAGTCCTGGAGAACCTACCTGCTGAGGTGGTACTAGGGTTGCCTTGGCTCCGACTACATAACCCCACTATAGATTGGTCCAATGGGGAGTTGGTGAGATGGGGGCCTAAGTGTGACTCGTGCTTGTCCGTGGTACAGGCTGGGGTCTCAGTAAAGTCTTATACTTTACCCTCTGTTGTTAGAGAATATTCTGATGTATTCTCATCACCAACCCCGGAGGTTCTACCCCCCCATAGACCTTATGATTGTACCATAGAGTTAGTAGAGGGGGCCAAGTTTCCTAAAGGACGAATTTATAATCTTTCTATGCCCGAACGCAAGGCCATGGAAGATTATATTAAGGAGAGCCTTGGTAAAGGACATATTAGACCTTCTGTCTCTCCTATGGGGGCGGGGTTTTTCTTTGTTAAGAAAAAAGATGGTGGTCTTAGGCCATGTATCGATTACCGGAGATTAAATAAAATCACTGTCCAGAATAGATACTCCCTCCCATTGATTCCGGATTTATTTAACCAGGTTCTGGGGGCAACCTGGTTTTCCAAAATTGACCTGAAAGGGGCATACAATCTAATCCGAATCAAGGAGGGAGACGAATGGAAGACGGCGTTCAATACTCCGGTAGGACACTTTGAATATCAAGTGATGCCTTTTGGACTCAGCAATGCCCCAGCTGTGTTCCAAAACTTCATGAATGACATTCTTAGGGAGTACTTAGGTAAATTTGTTATTGTCTATCTTGACGACATTTTGATATTCTCTCCTGACTTCGAATCCCATGTGTCTCATGTTAAACAAGTATTAGAGGTGTTGAGGGAGAATCAGCTATCTGCTAAACAAGAGAAATGTGTCTTTGGTGTACAGGAGATTCTGTTTCTAGGGCATGTTCTGACTCCTCATGCCTTCAAGATGGATCCTGGTAAGGTACTAGCAATTAAGGAATGGGTAAGACCTTCATCCTTAAAGGCCTTACAACGGTTCTTAGGTTTCGCCAATTACTATCGTAAATTTATTATGAATTTTTCCGTAATTGCTAAACCGTTGACCGACCTTACTAAGAAAGGGGCGGATTTGGAGAATTGGTCTACTGAGGCCATTTCTTCATTTGAAAAATTAAAAAAGGCATTTAGTAGCGCTCCCATTCTGATCCAGCCTGATCAGGAGAAACCTTTTATTGTGGAGGTGGATGCGTCCGAGGACGGTCCTGCTAGCCTCACTAATCTGAGACCATGTGCCTTCTTCTCCAGGAAATTCTCTCCCACGGAGAGAAACTACGACATAGGGAATAGGGAGCTGCTGGCCATTAAATGGGCATTTGAGGAGTGGAGGCATTTCCTGGAGGGGGCAAGACATTGTGTAACTGTTGTCACTGACCATAAAAACCTTATGTTTCTCGAGTCTGCTAAGAGGTTGAATCCCCGTCAAGCCAGATGGGCTCTGTTTTTTACTCGTTTTGATTTTTCCATCACGTTCAGGCCAGGAAGTAAAAATGTGAAGGCGGACGCATTATCTCGGAGCTTCCAGGCTTTTCAACCCACTGAGGTACCACCTGAATCCATCCTACCAGCAAAAATCTTCTTAGCAGCTCTTACCCAGGATATCTCGGCTCGCATTAGGTCTGAACAACATCTGGCACCGGTATCCACCCCAACAGATAAGTTGTTTGTTCCTGTACAATTTCGTCTCCAGCTTTTGGGTGAGTGTCACGATTCTGCCTTTTGTGGACATCCGGGTGTTGAGGGCACTAAGGATCTGGTTTCTAGATCTTATTGGTGGCCCACTCTAACTAGGGATGTCAAGTCCTACGTGTCAGCCTGTGAGGTTTGTGCCAGGTCCAAGACACCTAGGACTCGCCCTGCTGGTAACCTACGACCCCTACCCATTCCCAGTAGACCCTGGTCCCATATCTCGATGGACTTTATAACTGACCTACCGCTGGCGGAGGGTAAGACTGTGGTTTGGGTAGTGGTCGATAGGTTTAGCAAGATGGTTCATTTCATTCCCCTGTCTAAACTTCCGAATGCTAAAACCCTGGCATCTATTTTTGTGAGAGAAATTGTTTGTTTACATGGCATCCCGGAAAATATTGTTTCTGACAGGGGTGTGCAGTTTGTGTCCAAATTCTGGAGGGCCTTCTGTCAAAGATGTAAAATTTCATTGTCTTTTTCTTCCGCCTACCATCCTGAGAGTAATGGGCAGACTGAACGCCTTAATCAGTCTGTGGAACAATTCTTGAGGTTGTATGTTGCTGATGACCAGCAATTATGGGTCAAATTCCTTCCGTTGGCCGAATTTGCTTTGAATAACCGTGTCAATTCTTCTGCTGGGGTCTCCCCTTTCTTTTGTAACCATGGTTTTCATCCCCGTTTTCATTCTGGGTCGTCCGTCTCCTCCTCTAACCCTGAAGCGGATAAACTCTCCTCCGAACTGTGCACAGTTTGGGCCCGGGTTCAATCGAACCTAGAAAAGGCTCAATGTTCTCAAAAACTCAAGGCCGATAGGAGACGTTCAAGGGGGGTAAACTTTCAGGTTGGGGATAAAGTATGGTTGTCCTCCAAGAATCTATCTCTCAATGTAACTTCTAAAAAATTTGCTCCTCGTTTTATTGGACCATATAAGATCACGGAAGTGATTAACCCAGTATCTTTAAGGTTGGAGCTGCCTGAGTCATTCCACATTCATAATGTGTTCCATAAATCTCTGCTTAAAAAATATTTTGAACCGGTAGTACCATCAAAAGCCTCGCCTCCGCCGGTTCTTGTTAATGATGCTGTCGAGTATGTGGTGTCTAAAATAGTGGATGTCAGGAAGGTGCGTAATTCCTTGCAGTACCTGATTCACTGAAAGGGGTATGGACCTGAAGAGAGATCTTGGGTACCTGCCAGGGAAGTTCATGCTCCTAGACTTGTTCGTAAATTTCATTTAGAACACCCTGAAAAGCCATCGCCTGAAGTCTTGGGTCCGGTGGCCCCTCGTAAAAGGGGGGGTACTGTCACGGGGTTCTGAAGGTGCGCTCGGTCCCCCATTGCCCGCAGAACTGTTGCTTAGCTTTTGGAGTGAGGTTCTGTGTTTGACCTCATTCCCAGGGCGGCTTCACTAGCTGGGTGGCTCCCTGCTCCTAGTCTGCCTTGAGCGCCGAGCTGATCACTCGGTGCTCGACTGGTTGGTCTGTCGGTCATGTGACGCTGGCCACGTCACATGACCCTCACTCCCCACTATAAATACAGGCAGCCTGCTGGCTACAGGTTGCCTGTTAATTTCTAGGTTCCTGGCTATTTGTTGGACTGCTGAATACTTACCTGATCCTGTTCCTGACCATCCTTTTGCCCTCTCCTCCTGTACTGCGCTTCCGTCCTGGTATTGTGACCTCGGCTCCCACCTGACTACTCTCTTAGGACTCCGCTTGTACTTCTCTGCTCTCCTGGTATTTATGACCCCGGCTTCTCCTGACAATTCTCTGCTTGCTCCATTTGTACTTTGCAGCTTTCCTGGTATTGACTCGGTCCGTTCACGTCCTGTTGTTTGTCTGTCTGTCATCCCTGCACTTACTCCAAGTTAGGGATTGCCGTCCAGTTGTCCCCTGTCATTAGGACTCGCGAGGCAAGTAGGCAGGGCCAGGGGTAAGGGTGGAACGCAGTGGTCACTTCCCCCCCTTCCTGTGTGTGTGTGTGTGTACGCGACCGTTACAGATCTATTGCCCTCTCTGGTGGTGGCTGACTACCTGCCACAAGGTATTTCTGACCATGCCCCTCTGTTAGTAGTTCTGAAACAACCCCTGGCACCGGTTGAGAGAATATGGAGACTCAATAGTAAATGGCTAGAGGTCCTGCCTGTTGTTTGGGCTGTACAGCAGGGTGTGAAGGACTATTGGGACTTCAATGAGGGCTCAACTAACCCGTTGATAGAGTGGGAAGCCTTCAAAGTTGTGATGAGGGGTACTCTGATTCATGCGATAGCTACGTATAGGAAGGAGATGAGTGCTACTAGGACTAAGTTAGAGGGGGAAGTGGTAGAGAGAGAGCAGGCTTTTATTACAAATCCAGATGGAGAGGGTCGTAGATTATGGGATGAGGCTCAGAGGAAACTTAGTTTACACCTAACAGAATATACCCAGAAGAAGTTATTGTATCAAAGGCGTGTAATATTTGCTGATGGGGATAAGAATGGGAGTGCTTTGGCGTTCCTGGCCAGGACTGAGTCGCCTCAGACAGTGGTCCCACACATCACCTGCGGGGATGGCTCAAGGGTATATCGACCGGAGGACATATGTGAGCAATTTGCTCAATTTTATGCGGACCTTTATAGCTCCAAAATTGTGATGTCCCCGGATGAGATCCGATCTTTCCTTCAGAACATCCCCCTCACACCATTGGCAAGGGCGGACAGTAAGTTTTTAGAGGCAGCTATTGATGTGGAAGAAATTAAAGCTGCGATTGGAGATATGGCAGTAGGGAAATCACCTGGTCCGGATGGGTTCCCAGTCGAATGGTACAGATTAGATGTTGAGTTGCATTCTACACGTCTACTGAATCTTTTTAATTATGCATATGACTCCGGTGGGTTGCCATTATCCTTTGGAGAGGCTACCATTGTGGTAATTCATAAAACTGGGAAGTCTCCGGACCACTGTGCATCATATAGACCCATTTCCCTACTGAATACTGACGCCAAGATCTTGGCTAAAATCTTAGCCAAGAGACTTAGTAGGGTAGTCTTATCCATTATTGACCCTGACCAATCTGGCTTTATGCCTGGGAAAACAACTGATATCAACCTTAGGAGATTATTTACGAACTTGCAGGTCAGGCATGATAATGCGGGTTCAAGGGTCCTGGCATCTCTCGATAATGAGAAAGCCTTTGACTCGGTAGAGTGGCACTTTATTTGGGAGACAATGTCCCGCCTTGGCTTCCCTCCCTCTTTCATTCAATGGGTCCAATTATTGTATCAGGCGCCTACAGCGCGCATCAGAGTAAATGGCTCTCTTTCCCGGCCATTTAGGTTATACAGAGGTACAAGGCAGGGTTGTCCCCTGTCCCCGTTGTTGTTCGCTCTGATAATGGAACCTCTTACTCAATTGATTAATAATAGCTCCTTGATAGAGGGGTGGACGGTAGCTGGGATACAAGAGAAAGTATCGCTGTACGCGGACGACCTGTTGGTGTACTTAGCTGACCCTGGCCCCTCCTTAGAAACCTTGCTGGACGTGGTGAATGGATATGGTAGGTATTCAGGATTGCGAGTGAACTGGGCTAAATCAAGTCTATGTATAGTGGACATGGAGGAAGGGATGGATATCTCTCCGGTATCCCCCTTGAAGGTGGTAGACAGCTTTCTTTATTTGGGGATTCACATACATAGAGACCCTCGGCAATTCTGCCATCTGAATCTGAGACCCACTATGGAATATGTCACACGCAAGTTGGAGGCCTGGGAAAATCTCCCCTTGACCTTAATAGGCAGGATCAACATCTTCAAAATGGTGTTGCTACCGAAACTGTTATATGTATATAGAGCGGCTCCAGTGAGGGTCCCGAAGTCCCATTTTGATGTCATAGATAAAGTTATGTCCCGATTCCTATGGTGCCATCGGATCCCTAGGATAGCAAGGAAGACGTTAAAAGCCTCCTACTTACAGGGAGGTTTGCAACTTCCTGACTTATATTTCTATTATATAGCGACACGCCTGATGTATGCTTCCTGGTGGATTAGAGCAGATTCCAATAATCCGGCGGTGGTGCTGGAGGCTGCGCTAGTTGGTTCATATGAAGCTCTAACGAATTTGGTTTATAGGGGAGGTGGAGTTCTGGTCAGTGGGAGATACACAGAAGCTATGGTGACGGTCATAGAAGCTTGGGCGAGGTTTGTGAATACACATATGGATACTCAAGCAGGGGACATCTGGTCTCCGTATATCCCACTATGGCGTAACAAGCATCTCCCTGAGCTTTTACACTTGCCAGATTTTGAATTTTGGCCTAGGAAGGGGCTTAAGTATTTGACGCAGTTATTCCAGGATGGGGTCTTTCACTCCTTTGAGAGTTTGCGGTCGGACTTCCTGTTACCTCGGACGAGTTTTTTCCGGTTCCTCCAACTGAGACACGCGTGTGATAAGCAGTTCCACTCCTTGACCCTGAGCTTGGAGTGTGGTCCTCTGGAATCGGTAGCTAGTAGGAAACAATCATATAAACCAATTTCTTCCTTTTATGGTGAAATCATTAAGATGCAGGACTCTCCTATCCAGCGATCATTTGTTAGATGGTCGGCGGATATCCCAGAGTTGGAGGACTCACATTTGGAGGAATGGCGTCTGGGGTGGAGGAGGTCTGTCGTGAGCTCTCGAGATCAACTCATTCAGGTCAAATGGATGCATAGGGTATATTTGACCCCGGTGCGTCTATATCAGATGCGGCAGATACCAAATCCTGGATGCGACAGGTGTGGAAGTGATAGCGGATCCTTTTTCCACATGGTTTGGTCGTGTCCGTCTTTACAAATATATTGGAAGGGGGTGTGCAATTTCATTAATGTTAAACTGGGTCTACCAGGGATCTGTGATCCTATTGTTTGTGTTATGGGGCTAGTTGCTGATGCGACTCCATCCAAATATTGTAGAATACTGCTACGACTCTTAATGTTCTATGGTAGGAAGAACATACTCTTGAACTGGAAACCTCCCAAGTGTACCACGGTAAACCAATGGGTGCAACTTATTAACAAAGATCTTCAGATGTACAAATTGACTTATGAAGTGAGAGGGACCCCTGGTCGGTTTGACAAAATCTGGGGTATATGGGTGCAGGCGGAGGGTACAGTTTGAGGCCCATTACTGGTTGGGACTGCGTCACCCAAGTGTGTGTTTGTGTGTGCGGCTGTGAGTAAGTGTATACAGACCTCTATTTCCTTCCTTTTTTGCGACAACAAGGATGTTCTGTAACTAAATACATTTATGTCTCTTACTGTCGTACGTTATGACATTGATGGAATTGTCTGGTCTTGCTTACGTGTGTGACTGTCATGCAGAATTGTTTTTTCCCTATGGGATTGTTGTATTAACTTGAAAAATGTTAAATAAACGCTATTAAAAAAAAAAGTGACTTTATATAAACTTCTCAATATGAGCAATGCTTAACTTAAATTTTTGTGGTTGTCAAACTATAATAGAGCAGAATAACAGAAATAACATTACATATATGAACAAAGCTTTTATAGAAAAAGTCTAACAAGATTGTACGTGCATGGCCTCATTTACTCACATCCATTGAAACTGGTTTCAATAGCAAAATCTGCATCCTGTGAATGGAGTTTTCACAACAAGGTTTAGTGGGAATTTTCTGCAAGTTTCAGTGAAACTCGCACCATTTTGCAACCAAGTTCAGTCAGTTTTGTCTGCAATGCGTTTTGATGTGTTTTTCACGCGCGTGATAAACTGAAGGGTTGCAAACAACATCTCTTAGGAACCATCAGTGAAAAACGCATCGCATCCAGACTTGCTTTCGAATGCAATGCGTTTTTCACTGAAGCCCTATTCACTTCTAGGCGGTCAGGGCTGCGTGAAAAACGCAGAATATAGAACATGCTGCGATTCTCACGCAACACAGAACTGATGCGTGAAAAAAACGCTCATGTACACAGACCCATTGAGATGAATGGGTCCAGGATTCAGTGCGGGTGCTATGCGTTCACATCACACTTGTGTGAAAGGGGCCTAAGGATTAGGCCAGAACAAGCTCACTGTGGGAAACACCCTGTTTGTGGAAGCATGATTTCCATCCTAAATTATGTTCCTCTGGCAGGACCTCATGGCATTATAATAATTTATAATGCTGTGTGTCCCTGCCAGACCTGTACTACTGAATTCCACGGAAATAATGCAGTAGCTCTGAGGTCTGGCAGGGACACACAGCATTATAATGCCATGAGGTCCTGTCAGAGAAGCAGAATTCAGGAAAGGAAGTCACGCAGCCACACACAGCTTGTTTCCTGCATTAAATTCGCTGATCTTAGCCCCACTGAATGACAATTGGGCTGATCCTTGTGCAGATCTAGTGTAGGCCCACAGCACATCCACACTAAACCTGCAGCAGAAAATTGGATTTTTTTGTACTCACCGTAAAATCCTTTTCTCGTAGTAGGCATTGGGGGACACAGCACCATGGGTATATGCCCCCAGCTGCCACTAGGAGGCTGACACTAGAAACAAAAAAAGTGTTGGCTCCACCCAGGTGGGCTATACCCCTCTGCCAGAGCCGAGAGAGATCAGTCGGTACAAAAGCAGTAGGAACGTCACACCTGAACCAAAAAAGAAAAACTGAAAGCCAACAAGTCTTCAACTGGGGAAACCCGACAACCAACTTAGGCAAACGCCGGGACCTCAAACAAGAAGAAACTCAAGAAGGGTGCCTACTACGAGAAAAGGATTTTACGGTGAGTACAAAAAATCCAATTTTCTCGTGCATGGCATTGGGGGACACAGCACCATGGGACGTCCAAAAGCAGTCCCTGAGGGAGGGAAGAAAAAAGCACCATGCCACCTTGCGCCCCAGACTGGCATCAGCAGAAGCCAAGGAATGAATATGGTAGAACTTAGAAAAAGTGTGAACTGACGCCCAGGTGGCGGCCCAGCAGACCTGGGAAGCTGATGCCTGATGACCCACCGCCCAGGAAGCCCCAACCGCCCTAGTCGAATGTGCGGTCAACCTGGAAGGGGGAGCCCGGCCCTTCGCGACATAGGCCTCCTTGACGGCCGACCGGACCCAGCGAGAAATGGTGGCCTTGGAGGCAGGCAGACCCTTACGAGGGCCCGCCGGGACTACAAAAAGAGAGTCCGAACGACGGAAGGGTTCCGTGAGGCTAAGATACAGGCGAAGAGCCCGGACCACATGCAGGCAATGGAGGGATTTCTCCCTAGAGTGAGAAGGATTAGGGCAGAAGGAAGGAAGGACGATTTCCTCATTAATATGAAACGAGGAGACCACCTTCTGGAGAAAGGAGGGAACAGGGCACAAAACCACCTTGTCCTGATGGACACCAGGAAAGGCGAACGGCAAGAAAACGCTGCAAGTTCGGAAACCCGGCGGATGGAGGTGACGGCCACGAGGAAGGCCACCTTAAACGAGACAAACGACAGAGAGATCTCTGCCAAGGGCTCGAAGGGCGATGACTGAAGGGCGTTGAGGACGAGATTCAGGTCCCATGGCTCCACCGGAAAGCGAAAGGGGGGGGCTCGGCGAGCAACACCCTGGAGAAAAGTCCTAACCTGGGCCCGCGAGGCCACAGGCCGCTGGAAGAGGGACGAAATCTGCCCCCTGAGAGAAGCCAGGCGAAGACCCTTCTCAAAACCGGCCTGAAGGAAGGCCAGAATGTTAGGGATGGAGAAACTGAGAGGGCGAAAACGCCCGGATTCGCACCAGGCAAAATACGCTCTCCAGGTCCGATAGTAAATGCGGGCCGACTGGGGCTTGCGAGCGTGAAGCATCGTCTGGATGACCGAGTCAACAGCCACGCCGTCAAACGAAGCTGAGGTAAATTCGGGTGGAAATGAGGGCCCTGGGAAAGGAGATCGTGGCGCAGAGGAAGGCGCCACGGAACGTCGGCGAGCAGAAACTACAGATCTGCGTACCATGCCCTGCGGGGCCAATCCGGAGCCACCAGGATCGCCGGAACACAGGCTGTCTTGAGACGCTTGAGCACTCGGGGAAGGAGAGGAATGGGGGGAAAAAGATACAGAAGGTCGAACTGAGACCAAGGCAGAACTAGGGCGTCAACCGCGAGAGTTTGAGGGTCCCTGGACCACGCAACATAGCACAGGAGCCTGCGGTTGAGGCGCGACGCGAAGAGATCCACGTCCGGAGTTCCCCAACGGTGACAAAGTTGGAGGAACACTTCTGGGTGGAGAGACCATTCGCCCGGGTCGACGAGCTGACGACTGAGGAACTCCGCAGCCCAATTGTCGACCCCGGGAATGTGTACGGCGGAGAGGACCGGAACGTGCTTCTCTGCCCACCGCAGGATACGGGAGGCTTCCTGTAGGGCCATCACACTCCTGGTACCCCCTTGGTGGTTCAGATAGGCCACAGAGGTGGAATTGTCAGTCTGAACCCGGATCGGGAGACCGCGGAGACGGGGAGTCCAGTAAGACAGTGCCAGGAAAATTGCCCTGAGTTCGAGAACGTTGATCTGCAGGGAGGACTCCTGAACAGACCAAAGACCCTGGACAGTGAGGGACTCTAAGACCGCCCCCCAACCCGAGAGGCTGGCATCCGTGGTGATTACCCGCCAACAGGGGGGAAGGAAGGACCGGCCCAGGGACACCGTCCGAGGATTCAGCCACCAGGAGAGATCCTGGCAAAGCTCGGGAAGGAGACTGGTCCGGCGAACGAGGCCTGCCGGGGACTTGTCCCACCTGGATAGGATGAACAACTGAAGGTCCCGGGAGTGGAATTGGGAATGGCCTCGAAGGGGGCCACCATCCTGCCCAGGACGCTCATACACATCCTGAAGGTCAGAGGGGACGGGTCGCGGAGACGAGTCACCCCCGCCTGAAGAGAGGCAATTTTCTCTGGGGGAAGGAACACCCGCCTGAGGCGAGTGTCGAAGATCATGCCCAGAAAAGGCATCCTCCGGCATGGGACGAGAGAGGACTTGGAGTGGTTGACGAGCCACCCGAATTGAGCAAGAGTCGAGAGGGTAATGCGTAGGCTGGACAGGTTGTCCTCCAATGACGGAGCCCGGATCAGAAGGTCGTCCAGGTAAGGCACCAATGAGACCCCCCTGGCACGGAGAAGAGCCACGAGAAGCGCTAGCACCTCTGTGAAAACCCTCAGGACGGAAGCCAGGCCGAAGGGCAGGGCGACAAACTGAAAATGAAGAGAACCTACCGCGAAGCGAAGGACCTTTTGATGGGAGAGGGCAATGGGGACGTGTAGATAAGCGTCCTGAATGTCTATGGTTGACAGGAACTCGTCCGCCTCCAAGGAGGCGATCACCGACCGGAGGGATTCCATGCGAAAATGACGAACACGGACGAAGTGATTGAGCGCCTTCAGGTCCAGGATTGGGCGGAGCGAACCGTCCTTCTTGGGAACCGTAAACAGGTTAGAGTAGAAACCCTGAAAGCGTTCTGATTCCGTAACCGGAACGATGACCCCTAGAGAGCGAAGGGAACGAATGGCCCGAAAAAAGTCGTCTGCCCTGGCAGGGGACTTGGGGGGGCGACGTCAGGAAGAACCGTCCCGACGGAAGACCGGAGAATTCGATTTGGTATCCGGAGGAAACCACCTCCAGAACCCAAGCGTCTTCCACACTTGCTTGCCAGATATTCTGAAAGGCGAGCAGGCGCCCCCCCCACCTTGACCGGAGCAGAGTCATGCGGAAGGTGGCTTAGTGGACTGGGGACGAGCAGGTTTTGGCTTGGCATGCCAGGAGGGCTTGGCCTTAAAGGAAGGCCTGGTGGACTTCTTGTCTGATCGGGCAGGAGGGGCCCAAAAGGAGCGAAAGGACTGCGCCCGAGAGGAAGGCGGCCGTCCAGTCGGAGCGGTGAGCCCATTGCATAGAGGCAAAGAAACTTGGATGCCTGGTAGATCTGAGAGGCAAGCACTGCCAGTTCCCCCTGGACCGAGTCTTGAGGTAAGGCTCGGATGAGCTGTTTTGCCCAGATAGCGCAGGCCTTGGCCACCGAGGAAGCGGCAAACGCAGGACGGATGGCGGCACCCGCTGCCACGAACACGGACTTGGCCAGGGAGTCGACCCGTTTGTCAGCGGGATCTGATAAGGAAGCCGCGTCAGCTAGGGAAAGGGTAGTGGCCTTCGCCAGGCGAGCCACCTGAGGGTCTACCTGAGGAGGGACCGTCCAGAGGTTGACAGATTCCTCAGAAAAAGGATAAGGGACATCCGAGGCCTTGGTAAGGTGAAGGCGCCGATCAGGGTGACATCAAGATCCTCGTGATTCGGGAAAACCACAGTGGAACGTCTAGAACGGCGGAAGGACACCGACTCCTGGGAGGAGGAAGAAGGATCATCCTGCACATGGAGCGCGTCCCGGATGGCTTTAATGAGATCCTGTATGGCCGCAGACATCGCCGAGCACCGCTCCGATTCAGAAGCAGAGGAGTCCCCAGGAGCGGCGGAAGCAGCTGAAGAAGAAATCTCGCCCGTCTCAGACTTATCCGGGGAATGATCTGAGGAAGAGTGGGACACGGCCAAGACCGTACGAGGTCGCTTGCGGGATCGCGTGCCAGAACGAGAACAGAAGTCCCCAGCGAGAGAGTCCCTGCTAGAGGCGGCCGCAATCTGGGCAGGCAGACAGTCCAGAGACTGCGCCAGGGATTGGGAGAGGCTGGCAAGGTTCCCTATGGCTTGGGACAGGGTAGCAGCCCATTCCGGAAGGACCGACACGGAGAGGACCACAGGGGCGGCCTGGGGTTGAGGCACTGCGCGCAGAGAGGGTTAGACTGGCCGCATGGGAACTTCTTATTACACAGGGAACAGGCATAATGAGTAGAAATCGCAGCAGGTGAAGTGGGGTCCCGACCAGAAGAAGTCATGATGGCTTAGGATGGAGCCTGCAAGGAAAAAAGTCAGCCGCAAAGGCTGCCTACCAGACCTAATGGTGCTGTGTCCCAGAAGGAGGAAAAAAACGATCGCAGGAGAGAGCAGCAAGATGGCGAACGGGTGCAGGCACTGCAGGAGAGGAAGGAGCCTGCGGAGAGAAGGAACGCCCCCCCGAGACCGGCAGAAGCCCGCGCAGAGACAGGGTTGGAGGAAAGATCGAGCTCCACCCACGGAAGGGAGGGTGAATGAGAGAGCCCGGGAAGCCAGGAGTGAACGGAGAGAAAGCTCCGCCCCACGTGACCTGCGGCCTAGTCGGCTGAAAAAGCCGGGGCCTAAAATAGAACGTGCGGCCAGAAACGGACGCCCGTGATCGCGGTGGCGTCCGGAAGCAGCCGCGGGGCGGGAGGGACACAGCGCCGAAAGGAATTCTCAAAATGACCCCCATAAATGAGGTAGGGAAGCTTGATTTCCGGGGATCTGTCTTAAAGTGCCGGCCCCACCCAGAAAAGAAGTTGGGCCTCCTTGCAGGTACCCTGGCCCCAAAATTACCCCCTGGATGGGGGAGATAGTAAAAATGCCTCAGGCACTAAGAGGCCATGGGAGAGGAGGAGGGAGGGGGACTCAGGGTTCCCCAATGGATCCGGATCCCTACCTACCTTCCGACGTCTTCAGGCGCAGCAATGGCCACCCCCTCGGCGGACTCCACACGGGAACCGTGGGTCTACCGGAATTCCACTGCGGAAGCAGTTTCAAGTGGGGACTGGGTGGCTGCCAGGTACCCGAGTACGCGCCCGCAGGAGGGCAGAGAAAAAAATAAAATTGGCAGGATGACCTGCGAAAAAAGATAGCAGGTCATGTCTGCCTCCTATGGACACTAGAACTAGACTGATCTCTCTCTGCTCTGGCAGAGGGGTATAGCCCACCTGGGTGGAGCCAACAATTTTTTTGTTTCTAGTGTCAGCCTCCTAATGTCAGCTGGGCATATACCCATGGTGCTGTGTCCCCCAATGCCATGCACGAGAAAGATGTTTACAATATTTGATTTCTATGTTGGATTTTAAGTGTGAATGAAGCTGTAAAATGTATCATGTTGCTTACCTTTTAATTCTAAAGTATTTTTTTTGTGTTTTTTTTTTTTTTGTAATATGAGCCCAAAAATGTCCAGATCATACCCAGATATAATTTACTCCCATTTTTGCCATGAAAAACAGATCTGGATATGATGTGAAAAAGTCCATGCAAATATGCCCTTAGGATTTTGTGGTCAAGTGGAAACTGCTATTTCCATATATACAATTTATAACAAATAACATGAAAGAAAAAAATATATCATGGTTGTGTTATATAGCTAAGTCCTGGAACTGATGTGTTATATAAATGTTTTAATTTAACATCTTATTTACAACACACTTTTGTATCATGGGGTTAACTTTAATATATTATAAGTACAGTTTGATTAGTTCATCACTTATAGCAGATGGAGTCAAGACTCCCAAATCTGTAAAAAGCAGTGTGATTAGGGAGGGTGATGTGTAGTCAATCCTGGAGTGCTCCTTCATGGGGTCCTTCTTCTGCTGCGTGTCTGCCTTATACTGAAAGAAATGCACAACAGTCAAATGGCTAGTCTAAAATGAATATACATTCTAAGGCCTCATGCACACGGCCGTGTTCCGTGGCCGAGAGCGGTCCGTGGTAACACGGCCTGGATTCCTGTTGAGAGCAGGAGCGCACGGCGTCATTGGTTGCTATGACGCCGTGCACTTCATGCCGCCGCTGCACTACAGTAATACACTCTTATAGTGTATTACTGTAGTGCAGCGGTGGCATGAAGCGCACGGCGTCATAGCAACCAATGACGCCGTGCGCTCCTGCTCTCAACAGGAATCCAGGCCGTGTTACCACGAACCGCTCTCGGCCGCGGAACACGGCCGTGTGCATGAGGCCTAAAGCTAATGGTTCCATTTTTATACTAAGTTAACCGTGCCTTATTTCCAAATCGAATATAAATTAGCCATACATTAGTTATTTAAGATGTTCGTTTTATGGACAATTTTTTTTTTTTTTAATACAGTTGCTCTGTGAATGTTATTGTTTTCAACTAAAGCCCCATATGTAAAAAACTAACCAGCACCTAGATCTGAATACTTTTGTAACTACATGTACCGTATTTTTTGCTTTATAAGCGCCCTTTCTTCCACAAAAGTGGGGGGGAAATGGCCATGCGTCTTATAAAGCGAATACTAGTGAGCACTTCCATTATAGAAGCGCTCACTAGTATGAATTAGGTGCCGGGAGGGCTGATCTGAGGTCTGACAATGTGGGTTTATCTGAGGTCTGATGGGGTCTAACATTGAGGGCTGATGTGATGTCTGGATAAGGAGGTCTAATGAAAAATATATTTTTCCTTCTCTTAAACCTCAAACTTGAGTATAGCCAGTGAGCTATTCAATAAATAAAAATAAATAAATAAAAATAAATAAATAAAATATATATATAGCGTGCCACCTGCTATTTATTATTTTCCATCTTACTTTGGTGGTCGCACATGCTCAGTTAAAATCATCAACCAGCCTTATTTTCTGTTAGAGGTTGTGGCAGTTACAAGGACACACCCCCTGAGCTGCCACCTTGAAAAAAATAATCCAGCAGAGCAATGATTAGGAGAAGCTCTGGATCCATGTGAGGTACAGGGCTGGTTCTAGCTTTGTAAGAGATTGTCGTGTAATACATGATATATGATTATCTTTTTTTTTTACATTAATCATGGCATAACCCCTTTAAAGAGGTTATCTGAGATAAATATGTAAGAAGTTATATTTGCCATTCTGAACCCCCTCCATTCCAGCACCACCACTCCGTCCTCCCAGCTGGACTTCTGCCATAAATGTTCAATAGGAGCAGGTCATAGGCAGGACTTCCACCCTTTCTCAAGTACAAGGCCCTGTTGCACACTGTCGGGAATGAAAAGGGAGGCTTTCCTTTCAGTGCAACGGAATTTTTGAAACAGGATGAGGGCACTTATTTACCTATTTTCAGAGGTTCCATGGCAATGAAATAAATAGCCGATACACATGCCTGGCTTTTTCTCCATTCCTAGCAGCATACAACATGTTCGTTCATGTTCTTGAGACAGGAGCGAGCCCCAGAGGTAAGAGTGACTTACCTATCAGATACCCTGTGGATATGCCTTACATTTCTGATGGAAATAACCACTTAAAAGGGCTTTTCTAAGATTTTTAAAGATATTCTTATACAAGGGTATAGGAACGAGCTGTCTCACTGAAGTGAATGGGACAGCTTCTTGTAATTACACCTGCTCACCGCCGCGATGTGGATGGTGAGCAGGTAAACAAACAAGGGAAGACTGCGCTGGCACAGCCTTCTCTTCAACTAGCCGGGTGTCGGACTCCCACCGATCTGATACTGATTACCTATCCTGGGGATAGGCCATGTTAAAGGAAATAATTAATATTTTGAATGAATATTAATAATATGAATAGGCAGAGTCAATAATAGATGATTTCCGACTATTTATTTATTCTTTATTCTACCTGTTGCTCTACCTTTTTCTGAACTGCGAGCGCTGAAATATGGCTGCGACAAAAGACTATATGCTGTACTTGAGCAATAAAGTATTTATTAAACAATTACAAGTCCACAGTCAATTATTTCTGATATATGGTTATATAAATATATATACATACATACAGTGGAGGAAATAATTATTTGACCCCTCACTGATTTTGTAAGTTTGTCCAATGACAAAGAAATGAAAAGTCTCAGAACAGTATCATTTCAATGGTAGGTTTATTGTAACAGTGGCAGATAGCACATCAAAAGGAAAATCGAAAAAATAACTTTAAATAAAAGATAGCAACTGATTTGCATTTCATTGAGTGAAATAAGTATTTGAACCCCTACCAACCATTAAGAGTTCTGGCTCCCACAGAGTGGTTAGACACTTCTACTCAATTAGTCACCCTCATTAAGGACACCTGTCTTAACTAGTCACCTGTATAAAAGACACCTGTCCACAGAATCAATCAATCAAGCAGACTCCAAACTCTCCAACATGGGAAAGACCAAAGAGCTGTCCAAGGATGTCAGAGACAAAATTGTAGACCTGCACAAGGCTGGAATGGGCTACAAAACCATTAGCAAGAAGCTGGGAGAGAAGGTGACAACTGTTGGTGCGATTGTTCGAAAATGGAAGGAGCACAAAATGACCATCAATCGACCTCGCTCTGGGGCTCCACGCAAGATCTCACCTCGTGGGGTGTCAATGGTTCTGAGAAAGGTGAAAAAGCATCCTAGAACTACACGGGAGGAGTTAGTTAATGACCTCAAATTAGCAGGGACCACAGTCACCAAGAAAACCATTGGAAACACATTACACCGCAATGGATTAAAATCCTGCAGGGCTCGCAAGGTCCCCCTGCTCAGGAAGGCACATGTGCAGGCCCGTCTGAAGTTTGCCAATGAACACCTGAATGATTCAGAGAGTGACTGGGAGAAGGTGCTGTGGTCTGATGAGACCAAAATAGAGCTCTTTGGCATTAACTCAACTCGCTGTGTTTGGAGGAAGAAAAATGCTGCCTATGACCCCCAAAACACCGTCCCCACCGTCAAGCATGGGGGTGGAAACATTTTGCTTTGGGGGTGTTTTTCTGCTAAGGGCACAGGACAACTTATTCGCATAAACGGGAAAATGGACGGAGCCATGTATCGTGAAATCCTGAGCGACAACCTCCTTCCCTCTGCCAGGAAACTGAAAATGGGTCGTTGATGGGTGTTCCAGCACGACAATGACCCAAAACATACAGCAAAGGCAACAAAGGAGTGGCTCAAGAAGAAGCACATTAAGGTCATGGAGTGGCCTAGTCAGTCTCCGGACCTTAATCCAATCGAAAACCTATGGAGGGAGCTCAAGCTCAGAGTTGCACAGAGACAGCCTCGAAAACTTAGGGATTTAGAGATGATCTGCAAAGAGGAGTGGACCAACATTCCTCCTAAAATGTGCGCAAACTTGGTCATCAATTACAAGAAACGTTTGACCTCTGTGCTTGCAAACAAGGGTTTTTCCACCAAGTATTAAGTCTTTTTTTGTTAGAGGGTTCAAATACTTATTTCACTCAATGAAATGCAAATCAGTTGCTATCTTTTATTTAAAGTTATTTTTTCGATTTTCCTTTTGATGTGCTATCTGCCACTGTTACAATAAACCTACCATTGAAATGATACTGTTCTGAGACTTTTCATTTCTTTGTCATTGGACAAACTTACAAAATCAGTGAGGGGTCAAATAATTATTTCCTCCACTGTATACACGCATACGGTAATACACTAGCAGCACAATAATAAACCTAATTACACTAACACTATACAATCCCAACTATAATTCCATCCCAAAATCTAACTTAACCCCTTAAGGACCTCCGCCGTATATGTACGGCGGAAGTCCGACCCTAAACATATTTTAAATAGCAGAGACCCGCGGCACATGTATGTGATCAGCCATAAGGCTGATCGCATACATTTTCCCCTTCAGATGCCGTGGTCAAATGTGACCACGGCATTTGATCAATCCGTAAGCGGAAGTCGCATGCTTCCGCTCCGGAAACAGCGTTCCCCGACTGAGATCGGGGAACCTGTTACATCTCTGAAATAGCCCGAAGCTTCAAGCAGGCTTCAGAGCCTATTTCAGGAATATACCAATACAGGCCACTAGGGGGCAGCATTGTATTGTTACATTGTAAATGAAGTCTTCAATGATGGCTATATAGCCATTAATGAACACAATGGGCAATCTAATGATTGACAGTTATTGTTAGCCAAGGTGACTTATTAAAAAAAAAAAAAAAAAAAAGTCTACAAATATAAAGAAACCCTTTTCTTAAAATAAAAATACTAAACCAATAAGAAAATAAATATCATGGTCATCACCAATTTGCCATTTTTTGTCACTTCAACAATATTTTTTTTTTTATAAAAAGTGATCAAAAAGTTGCACACACTTCAAATTGGCATCACTGAAAAGAACAGATCGTCCCACAAAAAAATTAGCTCTCACACAGCCCCGTACACATAACTACAAAAAAAGTTATAGGGGTCAGAATATGGTTATAAAAAATTTTTTTTGTTCCTCAAAGGTTAATTTTTTTTCAGTATTAAAACGCCAGAAAAATTATACAATTAGACAAGTGTGGTATCGTTGTAACCGTACTGACCTGGAGAATGCAAATAACAGGTCAATTTTACCGCATAGTGTACAGTGTAAAAAAAAAAAAAAAAAAAAATATATATATATATATATATATATATATATATATATATATAAAAACCTTTATCAGAATTGCGTTTTTTCCTCAATTCTACCCCATTTGGAATTTTTTCCCCGCTTCCTACTACAGTCACGTCCATAAATATTTTAAAATCGACACAATTGTAACATTTTGGCTCTATGCACCACCACAATGGTTTTGAAATGAAACAAACAAGATGTGCTTTAACTGCAGACTGTCAGCTTTAATTTGAGGGTATTTACATCCAAATCAGGTGAACAGTGTAGGAATTACAACAATTTGCATATGTGCCTCCCACTTGTTAAAGGGTTTCTATCACTTCGTATGCCATAATTAGCTCTCAGACACTAGCGATCCGCTAGTGTCTGCTCTGGCCAACCATCCTAATATAAGAGCTTTTTGGGCAGCCGTTTTGCTAAAAAAATAACTTATATAAATATGCTAATGAGCCTCTAGGTGCTATGTGGGCGTCATTAGCACCTAGAGGCTCCGTCTACCTTCATACACAGCCACCGCCCAGCGCGTCCCTCCAGCCCGCCCATCTCCTGATGAATGCGATCCTCCGTGTGACGCAACGGACGAATTCTCGCGCATGCGCCGTGCGCGGCTGTATTCGGCGCATGCGCAGAGAATGTCTGACCGCTTCCCTGCTCAGACATCTCCACTGCGCCTGTTCCTTGGAGCACTATGACATCATCGGCGCAGGCGCAGTGGAGATGTCTGAGCAGGGAAGCGGTCAGACATTCTCTGCGCATGCGCCGAATACAGCCGCGCACGGCGCATGCGCGAGAATTCGTCCGTTGCGTCACACGGAGGATCGCATTCATCAGGAGATGGGCGGGCTGGAGGGACGCGCTGGGCGGTGGCTGTGTATGAAGGTAGACGGAGCCTCTAGGTGCTAATGACGCCCACATAGCACCTAGAGGCTCATTAGCATATTTATAAAAGTTATTTTTTTAGCAAAACGGCTGCCCAAAAAGCTCTTATATTAGGATGGTTGGCCAGAGCAGACACTAGCGGATCGCTAGTGTCTGAGAGCTAATTATGGCATACGAAGTGATAGAAACCCTTTAAGGAACTAAAAGTAATGGGACAGAATATTAATCATAAATCAAACTCACTTTTTAATACTTTGTTGCAAATCCTTTGCATTCAATTACAGCCTGAAGTCTGGAACACATAGACATCACCAGACGCTGGGTTTCATCCCTGGTGATGCTCTACCAGGCTTCTACTGCAACTGTCTTCAGTTCCTGCTTGTTCTTGGGGCATTTTCCCTTCAGTTTTGTCTTCAGCAAGTGAAATGCATGCTCAATCGGATTCAGGTCAGGTGATTGACTTGGCCATTGCATAACATTCCGCTTCTTTCCCTTAAAAGACTCTTTGGTTGCTTTTGCAGTATGCTTTGGGTCATTGTCCATCTGCACTGTGAAGCGCCGTCCAATGAGTTCTGAAGCATTTGGCTGAATATGAGCAGATAATATTGCCTGGAACACTTCAGAATTCATCCTGCTGCTTTTGTCAGCAGTCACATCATCAATAAATACAAGAGAACCAGTTCCATTGGCAGCCATACATGCCCATGCCATGACACTGCCACCACCATGCTTTACTGATGAGGGGGTATGCTTAGGATCATGAGCAGTTCCTTTCCTTCTCCATACTCTTCTCTTCCCATCACTCTGGTACAAGTTGATCTTGGTCTCATCTGTCCATAGGATGTTGTTCCAGAACTGTGAAGGCTTTTTTAGATGTCGTTTGGCAAACTCTAATCTGGCCTTCCTGTTTTTGAGGCTCACCAATGGTTTACATCTTGTGGTGAACCCTCTGTATTCACTCTGGTGAAGTCTTCTCTTGATGGTTGACTGACACACATACACCTACCTCCTGGAGAGTGTTCTTGATCTGGCCAACTATTGTGAAGGGTGTTTTCTTCACCAGGGAAAGAATTCTTCGGTCATCCACCACAGTTGTTTTCCATGGTCTTCAGAGTCTTTTCATATTACTGAGCTCACCGGTGCATTCCTTCTTTTTAAGAATGTTCCAAACAGTTGTTTTGGCCACGCTTAATGTTTTTGCTATCTCTCTGATGGGTTTGTTGTGTTTTTTCAGCCTAATGATGGCTTGCTTCACTGATAGTGACAGCTCTTTGGATCTCATCTTGAGAGTTGACAGCAACAGATTCCAAATGCAAATATCACACTTGAAATGAACTCTGGACCTTTTATCTGCTCATTGTAATTGGGATAATGAGGGAATAACACACACCTGGCCATGGAACAGCTGAGAAGCCAATTGTCCCATTACTTTTGGTCCCTTTACAAGTGGGAGGCACATAGGCAAACTGTTGTAATTCCTACACCGTTCACCTGATTTGGATGTAAATACCCTCAAATTAAAGCTGACAGTCTGCAGATAAAGCACATCTTGTTTGTTTCATTTCAAATCCATTGTGGTGGTGTATAGAGCCAAACATTTTACAATTGTGTTGATGTCCCAATATTTATGGACCTGACTGTACATGGTATGCAACCGTAAATGGTGCCATTAGAAAGTACAACTTGTCCCGCAAAAAATAAACCCTCATAAGGCTATCTGAATGGAAAAATAAAAAAGTTAGGACTATGAGAAGGCGGGGAGTGAAAAACGAAAATGCAAAAATTGAAAATCTCATGGTCCTGAAAGGGGTTAAACATACACACATAACAGCACATACGTAACCGCAGCAGCACCCTCCCACCTAGCTATAAACTGTCCCTACAGGGTAAGAAGGGTTAGCTGTGGGATACAGGGACCGGGTATTGCAGGGGTTAATGCGTTGGTGGTATAGAGTATGGCAAAGTAGGGGTAAATTATATAAAATGCAGGGGTTAATAATATTGCAGGGATTAGGGGTAGGCACTGCAGGGGTTAATAATGCTCGTTGGTCTAGGGGGGTAGGGAAAGGGTTACTCAGCCAGATGCTCGTTTCCAGGGGTTAATGCTCGTCGTCTTGGGGTTGATTCTCACTTAGCTTGCTTCTCAGGGGTTAATTCTCCTTGGCCTGCTTCTCAGTGGTGGCTGCTGGGATCAACTGATGAGCGCTCCACCGCTGAACTATTTAAATCCGGTGGCGCTCGCTCCCGAGCAGCCCGCACTGCAGGCATGTGAGCATGCCTGCAGGGAGGTGCACATGGGCTGGCATGGTGATATGACCTAACCGGCCCGCGCTTCCAGGTGGAGGATTGCTTTGATCCTCCTGTCTTTGAAGTGACTGCGCCAGAGGTACATGGCATACGGGCAGGCAAGCTCTTTGTTCCCCTGTCCTTGTTATGCAAAACATCTCCAGCCCTGCCGGAAGTCTTTTAACAAAAGGCAGGGGATCTCTTTGATCCCACATATCCATTATACATCCAAATACTGGACACATTGGGGAATAATATACAGCCCCCCCTCCCCTTAACACTGCCCCCCAGTGCCCTGTCCCTTAAAATTGGACCTCCACAGCCGTCCACCCCCTTAACTTTGACCTTTACAGCAGCCTTCCCCTTTAACAGTGAGTTTCACAGCACACCACCCCCTTGACAGTGACCTCCACAGGGGCCCTCCCCCTTAACAGTGGCCTTTACAGCAATCTGCCCCTTAACATTGACCTCCATAGCAGTCTGCCCCAGGGTGGCCAGAGGTCCGGCTTTCAGACTCCTGTCCTCCGTCTGGCACAGTGCCTGGATGGACGGACAGAAGGATGTCCTTTTGAACAGCTCACTCTCAGCAGCACTGTGCTGTCTGAGTGTGAGCTGCAGGGAGAAAGTCACCGTCCCTCCCACCCCTGCAGCTGACAGAAGTTGATTTTTAACTTATTTTTTCAATCCCTGTCGGCTGAGGAGTGGGAGGGGGCGTGGCCTAACATGATCAGGGGTGTGGCTTAGCGGGACCTGGAGGCGGGATTTTAAGTTTGTCTTTTGAGGGGGGCGTGTCTGGGCTCCTTCCTGCAAGAGTGACTTCCTAGGCACCTTACTGGCTCATTTGCATATCAAATAAACTGGATTTTAAGAGGATAAAAACATCTATTGATGGGACAAAGGCACATCTGGAAATAAGGTACTAAGTGCTATTAGGGTTATTTTGGGGGAATATCTCCGGAACGGTACGTCCTAGAGAGCTGAAACCTGGTCGGACACCTGATATACCTGTGTGACAAATTTTGTGATTGTAAATGCGACGGTGCAGATTCCTTTAGCGGACATACATACAAACACCTGGCACTTCCCTCTACAGGTCATCAATAAAAATATCTCGGAAAACGCCTTTAAGCATATACGGACCATAAACTATTTTATTACTCACCTTAAACTTGTCTGGCACATCGCTTTGATTCAGTGGGAAGAGACGCACAAACTTAAAACTTTCTGCCACCACATAGAATGGTTTATTCTGAGCTTTAGCACATATGGCCATTTGATTTGTGCCAATCTGCAGTAAAATCCATAAAATGCTGTTATTACAGGTTTTTTGCTACCTAAATGCTGAAAGCTTGTACTGTTCCCCTCCCCCTTCCCGGAAAAAAACCGGCTGGGTGTCAGTGGGTTGCTATGGCAGCACAGGGTCTAACTGGATGCCTGTCAGTGTGGTGCTGACATGTATAATACTCTGGAATACAGAAGTTTTGCAGTGTATCATAGCAGATAAGACAATCGTCACTAAACAAAAAAAATATCAAAAAGGGTATATATTATATACACACACCTTTTCCCAGAAATGTTCCTCTTACTGGAAAACAAAACATACAATATAGGTATAGTTTTTTTTTTTGTTTTTTTTTTATCACAGCATTTGCAACTACTGTAAACCTGGCTGACTGTGGAAAGTCATGCCATTTTTATGCCATTAGGGCTTCTAGTACAGAGGATCCGTCCCTGGTCAGATGACTGATCTGCACATGTGCTATTCTAGCAACCGTGCACCCCTCCATATCGACGGCTAAGACCGGGAAGGAGACTGCAGCTAATACGTAGTTAAATAAACCGTAATTTACCTTATTGATTATTCCTCCGCTCTCCACTACTCCTTCAGCTCCTACAATCACCAGGTCTACTTTCTCCATGATATAGCTGGCAAAAAGAAACCATGGACATTACACAAGCCACAGGCATTCAGTTTTGTACCTTCACCACCTAACTCACCCTACTGCAGCATCCAGGATCACCGTCACCGGCATATTAATTTTCTGTAGAGCTTCTGCCATACTCCTCCTATGAGGAAGAAATAAATAGTAGTCGGTACAGAATAAAGGCTTTCAATCTCCACCACATCCAGTAGGCCCAGAGTTTTCTCTTTACATAGCCCAACATGCTTTTGGGGGAAAATGAGTAGATTTCACCATTTCTAAGCCTATTACATGCAAAGGTTTGAAATGGTTAGAATGTGTTCATAAGGAAGTACTATGGCTCTGTGTGAGCCTCATATTTGGTGGTAAAATAGTATTAGGTCCAGTTAGTGGGAAGCAGGAAAACTTTTTGTGACTTTTTTTTTTAGCCAAAGCCAGATATAGGTTGGAAGCGAATGAAAAACATAAAGGAAGGACTTATTACTTCTCCTTCCTGCTGGATCCACTTCTGGCTGTGCCTCAAGAAACTGACAGCTGTGTGATGCTACCCCAAGGCTACTTTGACACTAGTGATTTTTGCGGGGCCGTTATGAACTCCATTGAAAGTCAATGGGGGACGGATCCGTTTTCTATTGTGTTAGAGAAAACGAATCCGTCCCCATTGACTTACATGGTGTGTCAGGACGGATCTGTCTTGCGCCCCACCCCTTCGCTTACAGAAAAAAAACGCTGCAGGCAGCGTTATTCTGTCCGCGATGGGGACGCAGCCAAATGGAACGGAATGCATTTTGGTGCATTCCGTTTCGTTCAGTTTTGTCCCCATTGACAATGAACGGGGACAAAACTGAAGCGTTTTCTTCCGTTTTTGAGATCCTATCACCACAGGTCCTGTTCCTGCACAGAGCAAAAAAGAAGACAGAAGAGAAGCCGGGCTGCGCGAGCAAGTGGATTAAGGAGAGTTTAATTTAATTTTTTTTTTTAACCCCTCCAGCGCTATTGTACTATGCATTCAGAATGCTATTATTTTCCCTTATAACCATGTTATAAGAGAAAATAATACAATCTACAGAACACCTAACCCAAACCCGAACTTCTGTGAAGAAGTTCGGGTACCAAACATGCCAATTTTTCTCACGCGAGTGCAAAACGCATTACAATGTTTTGCACTCCCGCAGAAAAATTGTGCATGTTCCCGCAACGCACCCGCACCTTTTCCCGCAACGCCCGTGTGAAAGAGGACTAAGGCTGGTTTCATACGAGTTAGTTCAATGTGTTAAACTCACAGCATGCGTCTGCGAGAGCTCCTGTCCTGACCTATTTAGCACTGATATGGCAGGCATTCTTTTGATTGCTTATAAAATACAATCCACTATCCCTATAGTGCATTGCATTTTAATGTAAGTGCTATACTTTACATTAACCAGCAGGCTGCGCCAGAGAGGCTGTTTTGCTGATAAGAGCAAGACTTCAGGTTCGGATAATCTTTAAAGAGAGACTCTTAACTGAACTACAGGTCCACTTCACAGGAAGGTTTATAATCTGATTTTATTAAATATAATAAGTAATATATAGATATAGAGATATAATGTCCTTCTTTTGCACTTATCGATATATACAAAGGATAAAGAAAATAATACACAATTACATCAACACTTCATTTGGAGTCCTGACTACATCCAGAATGAAGGTACATACATCACCAATGGAGTTCACATCATCTGACAGCGACATCAGCTGGGAAACCCTTTCAGCAAAAGCAGTCAGAGTCTCGATCGGGAAAACACAGATTAGGCCCCTATGCGAGGCGTCCCCCCGAAGGATGAACTTCTGACTTCTTTCCTGAAGGGGTACAGCTTTATACCGATTAAACAAAAAGCTCAATTCCCTAGTGGAACGTAGCCAGCGCATGTGCTCCATAATTGTCACTGTGTACGTGTTGTTCATCTGCTCTCACCCAGACCTTGGAGCAGCCAGTTCCCAGGTCTGCAATTAACCAGGATCCCAAAACGACCTTGAGAAAATATGTAGACAAAGCCTTACTCCCCTGCACCTGCATTCACAGGTCTTAAAGTGAAATTTCAATGAACAGATACAAAATGGAATTCAAATGATCATAAACTACATCTTCAAACTTTAGAGGCACAGCCTGCTGGAGAACACTCAAGGCAGGCTTGGGGCCTACACTAGGTCCCAGCCAGCCTATACAAACATCGGCACCCCAATGCCGCTCGCTCTGTCACCGCTTACATGCAGCGGGCACCATTTCCTGCAGCATGAAAGGGATTAAACAGCTTGGATTGGCACTCCTACCGGTCCAGGCTGTTAGAGCAGGAGCGAGTCTCTCATGTGAGAGCAGAGCCCCCGCTCTCCACAGCATGGGGAGGTGGCGTCCAAGCCTAAGACCTCTTAGTGACCACCGTAAAAAGGCTATTGGTGGTCACTAAGGGGTGAAATTGTCAGACCATTGTCACTGTGTAGATCTTGAGGACTGTAATGATATTCAGAGGATAAGTGGCATGCTTACCCGGCTAAGTCTGGCTGTGATTCTGTCACATAGACACTAAAGCGTTTATTAGCGGCTGCAGCTTCTTCTAAGACCTTAAGAACCACCCTGGAGTATGCATGGGTTAAGATTTTCTGCAAAAAGAACAGAAGTGTAAAAGTTATTTAACAAAAAATAAAAGTACTAAAATATAAAAGTATATACACTAATGATTCCCTTAATACAGACTCTTATATTCACCTTTACTACTGATTTATGCAAAGTCTAATGAAAAGACAGTGACTATTTACTAACAAACTGTGAACAATGACGCACAATTATTAAAGGAGTTGTCCGCATTTTACTATTGATGACCTAACCTCACAACAGGTCATCAATATCAGATCGGTGGGGGTCCGACTCTCAGCACCCCTGCCAATCAGCTACATTTCAGGTGTCAAGTGCACCAGTTTTCTGTGGCACATATTTGTAAAGTTGGCATGGGTGGAGAAAAAGGGGAAGTCGCAAGTTTTAGCACAAAACAGACTTGCGCCGAAATTAAAAACTTTTGTAAGCCAGAAAACTGGCATACAAGCTTGATATATTCCCCCTAGGCATAGCCCTAGCCTTTAGGTTGGGTTTCCATACGTAGTTTTGAAGCCAGAGCCAGGAATGCCTAATCCCTCATACTCACTGCTCCATCTTTTATAAACGGGCAGCAGAGTTTTGTGATCTTGTCCCTTGACAAGGAGATCCTTTTCAGAAAGAGTTCACCTCGGTCACTCATCCTTTCTTTGCACAAAGCGTAATTCTGAAACAAAACATATAAATACTCATGTATGCTCATGGGTAATGACATGCTTACAAGCTTAATAAACTAACTGTATAGCAATAGAGGTCATTCTGATTTATGGGGTTTCCAGTATCTGATCGGTGGGAATCTGACGCCCAGTAACCTCGCAGATCCTCACAGCTTTCCAAGCACAATGCCATCTTTTGTACAGCGGCTGTGGTTGGTATTGCAGCTCTGCCCCATTGACTTGAATGGGACTAAGCTGCGCCTAGGCCACGTGTAGGATGAACATACATCACTGGCCTAGGGGAAAGCTGCAAGGAGGCCTCTTCAAACAGCCTGAGGGTTCATGCACATACCTGTATGTATTTTGCGGTCCGCAAAAAAAACACGTATGACATCCGTGTGCATTAAGTATTTTGCAGAACGGAACAGCTGGCCACTAATATAACAGTCCTATCCTTGTCCGTAATGCGGACAATAATAGGATATGTTCTATTTATTTGCGGAACGGAAATGCACATGGAGTAACTTCTGTTTTTTTTTTTTTGCCTACCCATTGAAATGAATGGTTCCGTATACTGTACGCAAAAAACTAAACGGAACACGGAAAGAAAATACGCTCGTGTGCATGAGCCCTTAGTATGTTTTTAATCTCATTGATGCATGCTCCTTTCCACAATAGATAGAACAGGTTACTGGGAAATTAATAGCGGAGCTCAATACATTTTGACTTGGGGACACTTACAGAATGCTCCAGCTCAGAAGTGAGCGTAATGAACCTTAAGAAGAGTTCCCCTCCAGAAGACACCGATACAGAGGAATTCACTTTTGACATCGTCTCAATAGCATTTTTTAGACTTCCAATCAGGCCTTGTATAGTTTCACCTAGAACACAAAACTCAAAGTTAGAAACTGACGATTGGTAACAGAAACCAGACAGATATATTACAGTGTAGCCTCCGTTGTGTACAGGAGGAACAACACTATTTCTGGCCATTTTCTGAAACGTATCTTAGCAATCTTTCCCTCTGCAATCTGTATCTGTCATTCTAATCTTTTCTGAGCTAGTAAGTGGGGACCAGGGGAGCACTAGCATAAGACCCTACAGGGAAACTTCCTGGTGGGCTAATGGCCAGGGGGCCTCCTGAGAGCTCTCCTCATGACCTCCAGCCACAGTGAGTAATAATCAGATGCTCCCCTGCTGACTCCTGAATTCAACTGCATTGCCATCCTAAGGCAACTGGAGTAGGAGGACAGAACATGGCAGCTGGCACTGGCCACCACAGAGAGGTAGTTTTTCGGGAGGTATTTTGTGATGCACTGCGGTATTTGGCTCTGCTGGCTTGGTATAATGTGCCGCAATATGGTAATGCTGGTCCTTTTAGTTTTTTTTCTAGGCCCACTTTAAGTTCACAGCCCACCCCTGGTAGAGACTAGATGGTATCATGCCTGCCCATACACAGGTCATGGAGAAAAAGGGGATCCTCTCTGCAGCACACTCTCAGAAGGAACAGCAGTAATGGATGACATTACACAGCAGTGATGTTAGACAGTAAACCACAAATCAACAGCAGTCTCCGTGTCGGTCTCTCTTCCTCTGTCTGTCTCCAGCAGCCCTACTCTATTCCCTCCCTGTCCATAGACTTCTTTAGTAATCAGGCAGACCGTCATTTTAAGGATACTTTCACACTAGCATTATTCTTTTCCGGCATTGAGTTCTATCCTAGGGGCTCAATACCGGAAAAAAATTGATCAGTTATATCCTAATGCATTCTGAATGGAGAGTAATCCGTTCAGGATGCATCAGGATATCTTCAGTTCAGTCGTTTTGACTGTTCAGGACGGAGATAATAACACAGCATGCTGTGGTTTTATCTCCGTCCAAATTTCCGGAACACTTGCCGGAATACCGGCATTTTTTCCCTTTGAAATGCATTAATGCCGGATCCGGCCCCGAGTGTTCCGGCAAAACGGATCCGTTTTTGCAGTCTGCGCATGCTCAGACCTAAAAAAAAAATTGAAAAATAAATAAATGCTGGATCCGTTTTTCCAGATGACACCGGAGAGACGGATCCGGCATTTCAATGCATTTTGTCAGACGGATTAGGATCCTGATCCGTCTGACAAATGCCTTCAGTTTGCATACGTTTTGACGGATCCGAAAGGTAGTTCCGGCGACGGAACTGTCTGCCAGAATCCTCTGCCGCAAGTGTGAAAGTACCCTAAGGAGTGAGAGTTGGTGGGGGGCAGGAGAGGGGTCTGATAAGAGAAGAAAACATCTTTTTCTGATAAGATACATTACAATGTTTCCGATATTCACCCGCACTATTCATTTAGAGGGGAAAAAATTTAACATTTACTGTTTAACACAAATGTAAGATATGATAATTATGTACCAAGAGCTACACAGAAAGTGTTCCCTATAGCAACTAATCTCTGTGTTTTAGGTGAACGCAGTTGAGTTGTAACACTAGGGACATCTCGTATACAAGAATGGCACAAAAAAAACCTCCTGGACGACCCCTATAACATGAGCACCATAGTGATCTCAGGGGACGACTGTGAGCATATTAGTCCCAATGTGCAAGCATATTTTATTATGTTGTCAGACTTCCCCAGAGACTGCATTTTCTGTGGCCCAAGTCATGTAAAAGCTTTTCTGTGACCATCAGGCAACAGAAACCAGTGTGGCACTTGCTTGCCAGCAGTTTTTCCTATGAACTCCTCAGTAGGGATGAGCGAACTTGTGTTTTACAAGTATGAGTTAGTCCTCTTGCAGAAGAGTGTGTCCGGATGCGTTGTGTCTGTGATCAGGGAAAATCGTGCGAGTAGGTACGCAATTGCAGTCAGCGCAGTGACGTCAGTTCAGATCCTGCTGAATGAAGATAGAAATCTTCTATCTTCATTCAGCAGGACCTGCGCTGACGTCACCACGTGGTGAGAGCGATTACATCACCAAAGGTCCTTTTGCAGCTTCTGAAAGAAGAAGCAAGAAGAGTATGTCGGCTGCGCGATCAATTGGATAAGGTGAGTTAATTTTTATTTTTTTTTAACACCTCAATCTACATTTTACTTTGCATTCTGAATTAAAGAATGCTATTATTTTCCCTTATAACCATGTTATAAGGAAATACACTTTAATGGGGTCCGGGGTTGCTTTCATCCCTACCATCTCCTAGCAAATATAGAACCTGCTGAGATTTTCACGCAACGCACAAATGATGCGTGAAAATCACCGCTCATGTGCACAGCCCCATTGAAGTGAATGGGTCCAGATTCAGTGCGGGTGCAATGCGTTCACCTCACACATTTCACCCGCGCGGAATTCTCGCCGGTGTGAAAGGGGCCTTAGGGTTTTATTACAATTCCGATATGGATTCCGTTACCACGGGCCATAACAGAATCCTATGACTGAAACCATTATTGGAATTGTAATAAAGCCCGAACTCAAACTTGTAAAACATAAGTTCGCTCGTCCCTACTCCTCAGTAACCATACACCCTCAGTTGAGCATGCATGCATTTTCAATGGAGAGAAGGGAATAAGCTGCCGCTGCCCGACTCCTCTCCCGCTGCAACAAAGAATCGGGCGTGTTTAAATCCAACATGCCTGCTCCTCCTTTCTTCCAACATCTAATGTTGAGACAGCCTTAAATACACGTTATTCTAGAGTCGATATTACGTCCTCCCGGTTCTTCCTCTGTTCTACTGAGCTGGACATGGACCACGCTAGCGTTCTACAGCGGTTTAACTTGGGTTCCATAGCACTGTATTGCAGCAGCAGTAAAACCATGTTAAACGTGCCTACAGGCTCATTCACACTTGCGTATGAGAATGCAAATGTTTTTTAACAATTGCTTTTGGTTCCATATTGCATCCTTTTTTGTTCCACATTTTGTCGTCTAACATTTTGCATCCTTTTTTGTTCCACATGTCGTCTGTTTTTCATCTATATTTATTACATTTCTTTAAAGGTTCATAGAACGTTGCAGTTTTAGTTGCTGAAATATAAAAATAAAAAAAAACACACAGAACAGGTACACCCATATACATATGTTTTTAGAATCAACCCACTGACGTCTATAGGACCTATAACGATCTGTTGAAACATGCTGAATACTGAAAGGATACCGGGGGAGATTTATCAAAACTGACCTAGTTAACCAATATAACCAATTGAATTCCTCCTTTCATTTTTCACAGCTCCTTTGGAAAATGAAAGGCTTACTCTGATTGGTTGCTATGGGCAACTAAGCCAGTTTTCCCTTGCACCAGTTTTGATAAATCTTCCGCACCCGGCGCATAAACAAAGCACGTAACGGAAATGTGAACAATACTATTCAAATATATTGGTAACGTTTTTGCTACGAAAAAAAAGAGGGAAGTTATATGGATCTGTAATTGTCTGTATACCTCTTCTCATATGTACAGCGCTATGGAATGAATGGCGCTTTAATAATAATAATAATAATAATAATAATAATAATATGCTAGTGTGAATGAACCCTAGGTGGGCTTTTGAGGGGGTTTTGCGATTTTAGTGCATTTTTTGCTGGTATCTTTCGCAATGTTTTAGTCAAATATTTGCATGGAAACCTATGGGAATCATTAAATGCAGCAAGAACAACCCTTTTTTTTATTTTTGAAGTGGCCTTTTTTTTTAATTTTATCATAGCATGCTGTGGGTCTGGTGTTTTCTTCCTTCATTGTCTGGCCTTTTTTGTCCCACAGACATCCATTGGGTTTTTTGCCCTGCATGAAAAAAAATGCAAATACCGGAGTGTGTTGCATCTTCAATGGCTTTTTTTTCTACCAATGTATTTTCCCCATACTGCTCTACAGAGGAAGTGACTTTACAGGGGAGGGGGTAAATACTTTTCTAAAAAATACAAGGCATACAAAAAGCCCCACAAAAAGTGATAAAGCTCACTATGTGGGCAAAAAACCCTAAACAACTGATAAGAACACCTCTACAAAAACCGCTGACCAAGGCCTCATGCACACGACCGTAACATTTTTTGCAATTTGCGGAACGGAACGGGCGGCCCATTGTAGACATGCCTATTCTTGTCCGCAAAACGGACAAGAATAGGACATGCTATATTTTTTTTTGCAGGGCCTCGGAACGGAGCAACGGATGCGGACAGCACACGGAGTGCTGTCCGCATCTTTTGCGGCCCCATTGAAGTGAATGGGTCCGCATCCGAGCCGCAAAAACTGTGGCTCGGATGCGGACCATAACTACGGTCGTGTGCATGAGGCCCAAGTCAATAGATTTTTTTGTGTTTTTTTTTTTCTGCCGCCCCCCTTCCAAAAAAAAAACAAAAAAAAAAAACACACACAAAAAACTATGTGTGGCAGCACAGATGACGATTGCTCTACCTTTATCCTTCCTCAGGAACTCCAGTAACGTCCTGATTGCTGCAACAGCCGTAGCAACATTTGGATCCTCCTTCAGTTGACGCTTAAAATATTCAATCACTTCTGTGGAGATAATAATAATAACATTACAAAATATAAAAAGTATGGCCTCTTTCACACCAGCGTTAGTTATTTCTGCCGTTCTGCTCCGTTATCGGAGCAGAATTACGAAAATAACCGAAGTCCCGGATTCCGCTCATAACTGACCCAAACACAGCCTCACAGATCCATTGACTATAATGGAATCTGTTTGGTTTCCACCCTGGGAAACCTTTTTCTAGCAGAAAATAAAGAATTTTTCTCTAAGCTAATTGTTTATTAAACCGGGGGCACTGATTGAAAAATGAATGACTGAATAAGCAATACCAGGGGCATGTAAGTAACGCTATAGCTTTAGTTTAACTTTCATTTTCAGGTGAAAGGTCCTCTTTATTAGATACACATGACGTATACGTGAAATGGAATCCTCAGACAGACGCCATACAGTGGCATCCATCCCCATAGGGTTCTAGTGTAGAAAAAAATGTGTCCTTTTTGTTGGACTGGATGGAAAAACGTAGCGTACTATTATTTTGCCCAATGTAAAGCGTTAGGCTAGTTTTACACTAGCGGCAGCTTTCTCTGGCGGTTGAACAGCCTGCCAGATCCGTGCTGCCGCTAGTGCACGTGTGCCGCCGGAGGTCCGCTCCGGCCCCATTCACTATGACTGGAATGTGGCGGCAGCACGACAAACATGCCGAGAGACGGCCGGAATAAAACTACGACATGACTCTGACACAATAGAAAAACTGATTCGTCCCTCATTGACTTTCAATGGTGTTCAAGACAGATCCGTCATGGCTATAGAAGACATAATACAACCGGATCCGTTTATGACGGATGCATGCGGTTGTATTACTGTAACGGAAGCGTTTTTGCAGATCCATGACGGATCCACACAATACGCTAGTGTGAAAGTAACCTTAGGCTGCTTGCTCGCGACCGATATGGTTTCAGTTTTTGATCTGATCCATATCCATTTTTTTGCGTCCAAGTTGCATCAGAGTGTATTCAGTTTTTCAGTAATCCGATGGACTTTAATGGGTGGCTCGGATCAGTGAACATATTCTAACAATATAACAACAGATGCACGGATCCATTAAAATAACTGAAGTGTTCTATTGCCATCCAAGTGCCATCAGTTATAAACATGGATGCCATCTGGGGGGAAAAAAAATACCAAATCGGTCGCGTGCAAAGGGCTTTAGACTGCTTTCACACGTCAGTGTTTGGTCAGTGATTTTGAGCCAAAACCAGGTGCGGCTCTAAACACAGAACAGGCGCAGATCTTTCCCTTATACCTCATGTCTGTGGAGGCTCCAACCCTGGATTTGGCTCCATAAGGGCTCATACACGCGAACGTATTTTTTGCAGGTCGGTTGCGGACCTATTTGTTTCAGTGGGGTCGCAAAAGATGTGGAAAATATAAAACATGTTCTATTCTTGTCCATTTTATGGACAAAGATAGGACGGCTCTATAAGGGGCAGGACATTCTATTACATAAAATGCGGAACACACACGGCCGGTATCCGTGTATCGCGGATCCGCAAAAACAGCAACGGCCGTGTGCATAAGCCCTAACATGAACGGAAATCACTGACCAAACACTGACTGTGTGTACAGGATATACTGAGGAGGAGAGCTTATTATCCGCCCCGCAGGTAGCTTCAGGTGCTATCCCCCCCATGTGAGGTATAGACTCGGCCATAGCCTATATGAGAAGGCTGCAGCACATTCATCTTCAGTGCTCTGGCGGAGGTGCCAGAAGGATGGCCGCATTCTCTGTGGCATCACCATTCCTGGGCGCCCGGCTATGGGGCAGTCAGGCATGGCGGCCTGCAGTATCCTCTCCCGCTAATACGACGTGTACAGTTACCGCTTTCATTCATGGCCGCTGTCCTATAGGCTGGGAGAAGCAAAGCGAGGAAAACCGAAGAGACTTGACGTCACACGGCAGGGAAAGGGTTAACGGCAGCATGGCGTCCCGCAGGCCCCACCCCCTGGATTTGACGTCATCAGAGAAGGACGGAAGCGTCCTATTTCCAGGCTGTGGTAGTGGAGGTTTATTATGGCTTCAGGTGAGCGTTGTCCATAACCTGACAGGATTCCCCGTCACTGACGGGTGCTGCAAACATTCTGATCGCTTTACGGTTCCTGATGTCCAGCCATATGTTGCATAGAACTTGTGTATGACTGCATCAACGTGTTTAGAAGCGATTTCCACTCCTGGCTGCTATTTCTGTCCTGTGCATACACTGACTGTGCTCCTCTGGTTGCTTTAAAGGAATTCTGTCACCAGATTTAACCCTATTAAGCTAGCTGACATTAGCGATGTGCTAATGTCAGCTAAACCTAACTAGCCTATTCCTACTTTTATCTATGCCCCCTTTACGCCAGAAATCTAACTTTTATAATATGCTAATTATCCTCTAGGAGCGGGGTAAAGGGCGTTGTTCCTGTCCTAGAGGCTCCGTTCTCCCACCAAGTCCTGATTGACAGGGCCAGGCAGCGCTCGTGTCTGTCTGCCAGCCCTGTGCTCTGGTGAAATCTCGCGCCTTTTGGCGCAGGCGCGGTGAGGTAAAGACGCTCTCAGGCTGCCAGCTTCCTCACCACGCCTGCGCCAAATACTGAACGGCGTGAGAGTTCACCAGAGCACAGGGCTGGCAGACAGACACGAGCGCTGCCTGGCCCTGTCAATCAGGACTTGGTGGGAGAACGGAGCCTCTAGGTAG